>NC_090939.1:802319000-802624506 GCF_040938575.1 Ambystoma mexicanum | reverse complement strand
GGTAGCATACCACCACAAACCTGGGGACTTTATCTCCTCCTCCTCTGTGAGCACTGCCCAAAGTAACATCTTTACCCTTTTCTCAGTGAAAGAGAACATTAATTATCTCTTTAATCTTCCTCTCCACATCTCCTGCTTTTTCTCCTATTTGCTCCTCGAGACCGGGGACCCCAAAGTTATTCTCCCTCTCCCTATTTTTCAGGTATTCGTTTTTTAGCCGTACATCTTCCTCCCTGGTCTCCAATTCCAACAGCCTCGCATTGTATCGCATCTTTAACAGGTCCCCACTGATTTGGTTCTTCTCAATAGCTTCATTCCTACTTTCCAGTGAGTCCCCCTCACCCTAAAATCAGAGATTGAGGTATGTATGCCCCCTCTCAGGGCTTTGATTTCCTGGTGGATGCCCTATATATCATCCTCCATCACCACTGTCGAGGGTCCATTCTTTTCAACCTCCTTCTGAACCATGTCTTGTCCCTCAGTCTCCAGTTTCAGTTTCCTGAAAACTTGTTGCAGGCTTTTAGCTTCCAGCTCACCTCTAGTAACTCAGACTGACTCAACTAGGTGATGTTCCTACCTGCAAGACCTGCACAACCACTCTTCACACCTTCTGAAGGCTCCATAGGGCAGCACATGTAACGACAAAGAGCTCTCTCCATAAACTGCTCCCAACTCTGACCAGTGCCTTGCTGCAATATATCCAACAGGGATACCGCTCTCAAACGTGAGCATCTTCACCAGGGCCTTGCCTTCAGGCACGTCATTAAGGGGTTGCCATGGGTGGCAACTGCGACCACTGAGGTCTCCTTTGCTACCCATGTGGTCACCCTTACTACCCCTAAAAAATATATGTATATATTTTTTTTTGTAATACAAGCTCCTGGGCTGTGGCCAGCGCCATGTGGCTCTTGCTTCTGGAGTGGCGGGCTTTCTTGTTCGGGCTTCTTGGCCGTGGATGTCTGCTTGCATTCACAGTAATTTGGTAATATGGGCCTATGCACACTGATATTAATGATACATATGGCGATCCATTCTTGTATGAAATGTATATCACATTATATTATATCGTAACCATATTATTCATAGTGTACTTGGGAACAATGCTATTTGATGCCACTTCCTGTTTTGTCAAGTGGTGAAAGGTTGTGTTCCATCGCTTCCCGTGATATCACTTCAAGGGGTGTGGGCCAAATGACATCACTTCCTATGATGTCATCAGAGGTCAAGGGTTGTGTGATGTCACTTCCGCTACCCCTGGCATTTTGCTGAAATGATGTCCCTGCTTGCCTTATTTTTCACCGTGGAGACACCCCTTCAAGAAACAGCAAGAGCTCTTGGGGAGAGGAGCTAGACTTGGGTTGCAGTCTGTCCCATAGGTTCTTATGTTTTTCACTCTTCAAAAACTTGCACACAGCCTCTGACACAGGTTCTTGAACACTACTTGCTGCTAGCTAGGTTTTCGCCCCTCCACCATCAGGATCTGCAGTTACAATGTGACCGGATCCAGTCCACTGCTGTCCTCCTGTCAACCCTTTCTACTATATGGTTCAACTGGTGAAAGCTATGTATGAACATTGGAAACTATGAAGAATGCCCAAAGAAACAAAAGAAAGACAACGAAATGAGTGCTGGAATAAAAATGTTTTAAATAATGGTTAGGATTTTTCCTGATTTCTACTTCTTTCAGCATAGTATCCAATAGTTCACGCAGCACTGATCAGCACCATCCGCTCACCTCAGGATGCCCGTCTCACTGACAGAAGGACTGTATGTCTGCACTCATTCCTCAGTGGGAACCTTTGGTCTCACATCCCGGGGCAGACCCTCTGCAATCTGCTCACATCTGCTCCCCAGTCTGATTAGCTTCCCAGTCTGCTCCCCAGACTGGCCCAGCTTCCTTCAATGCTCTTGTCACACCAGCTACTACGTCTCAGGCACTGCTTCGCTGCATCTTTCCGTCCCTCCTGAAGGGACTACTGACTCTGCACCGGGCCCGAATCCCCACCCTCTGCTCATCATTCCTGCACAGAGGCCATTAATGCTACATTATCTTGAGGATCAGAGATGATAGGAGCTTGGATTTAGATGAAAATCTTTAGCCACAGCCCCTAGCGGCCGCCTGCTGAGTATTTTTAGCATGTTACAAAATGTCACAGAAGACACAAAAACTCTACTAAATGACAACTTTAGTGTATTGTGGGTAATAGATTTAATGACCTACTCCTTTGAAGAACACCCTGGTTACTGGCTGCTCAATGGCCTTGTGGATACCTGCAGGGAAATTCTGAGTCAGTGCTAATTCACATGACGTTCATTCCCACACCTCTACTACCATGTTATGGAAGTGGTGGAAACATAATTTGACCACTTGGAGGATAGAAAAAGCCCCCTTAACAATGGCATTGGGGATCAGTGCTCAAAGCACCCATTTCATGACTGAACATCACCCAACACTGGGATCATCTTCCCCTCTACCTCTCATCTGCAAAACTGAGGACAACAGCCTCCCAATGCCATTCACCAGCAGGCCACCTTGTGTCGAAGGGTTTGACACCAGGTACTGTGAGGGGTCAGAAATCAAAGCCAGACACAAAGTTGTCATGTTTTTGGTTACAGTCTTTTATTCAACATAAATGGGTTGGGAAAATGCCTCTCTGACCCTATTCTAAAGAAGAGATTACGTACCCAAAAACCAATAATTTTAAGGATATGTCTTTGTCAAGATGTCGCAAATCAAAAGCTGTTCTCGTGTCCAAACATTCTATCCTGCTGTAATGCATTTAAAAAATGTAATTTCTTTGATTCCAATATGGAGTATATGTGAAATGCAAACTGAGACCACAAGTGAACATTTGACTCAAAGCTGAAATAAAAGCCCATTGCTGAGCATAATGTGCATTTGTTGAAGCCGTGGAAAGACTGCTTGTTTTGTGCATTCCACAAGAAGCTGAAGGCAAGATTTTCAGCTCTCCTGGGATACCAAGAGTTGTTTACAGAGCAGTGTGTTTGATGGCTGCACCGGCCAAACAGCTGTGGAACTTTACTGACAGTGAACTTCTCTGGGAAAATACTAGGTTGACATTAGAGTGAAATACATCAGACATACAGAGTAAAATCAAGTCACGCTAACTTCTTTGGACTTCAGCTGGGCTGACAGAAGCAGATGTGCTCCTTCAGCCTGTTCCCATTGGCGAGTGACTCTCTTTCAACCTGGAGTTTCCAGTGAAGTGTGTGGGAGAGATGAGGTGTTTCAAAGCTAACAGTGATGTATTGCATTCCTGTTTTCTTTTAATTTGTATTTTGCTTTTGTTGAGATTGAGATAATAAAGAGACCCGAGAAGTGTCTAATTCAAAATCCAAATGGAGTGTGAATGATTCTTGTGTTCCAAATGAAAGCACATTGCCCTACAGCCTTATTAAGGGAATTGGGAAACTCCTTAAGTGCAAAATATATCTAAATTACTCAGATTGGGGAAGGGTACACTCCTGTCCTCACACTAAAACTAAATATAAAGTGACAAGGGAACTGTCTCTAACCTGATATTTGCAAATGTGTTCCTAAATGAAAACAGAATAGCTTCAACGTAAATGTTCTCAGAAAATTGAAAAGACCTTTATTCCAGAGGGTGATTCCCTTACCCTGAATTCTTCACTAGAATCACAAGTTTCTCTAGGTCTAACAGTTATTTATGCCTTTCCTGGCCCACAGTAATCCTCCTGGATAAAAACTGCTCAAACGTGTAAGTTCTTCTGTAACAAACGTCCCTTCTTTTAAACACAAATTCCTTCTTTGTTTAATAAACAGTGTCTGCTTGACACTCCTTGTAGTTTTAATGTGCTTTCTATACTCCCCTGCAACGACTATGTATGCACTTCCACTTCACTGGTGCACCCTCCTGCCAGGACTACTCTTGGATTCACAATGGCCTGGTGTACTCTCCTGCCAGGATGTCTCTTGTATTCACAACTTCCTGATATACTCCCCTGCTAGGACATCTCATATCTTATAGATCCTATTAAAATTCAAATAGCATATACCTTTCTTGGTGGCTTGGTACATCTAATTGTTTCACTGTTCTTTTAAGCGTTCCCCACATTTGCATTAAAACTTTGCCCTTCCAATTCTCAAACAATCTGCTTATTAACTTTACGTTCCATAATCTCACAATATACAATATCTTCTGCCATTTTGATCCATAAAAAATCCTCTTGTCATTTTACTTTCCATAAATTCACAATGTTCTATTTCTCTTTGGTGTGGTCACCAAAACAATGCAGCGTTCCCACTAAGCTCTGGCAAACTCACTGGCTCTCGCTAGCATGTTCAGGCTTGATTGCGCTTATGCGGCATAACTTTGCCGCTTGCTACCCACTGTGGGTGGGTCTGACATCTCTCCAGGCTGTCTAGCAGATTTGCTCCTACACCCTGGTTTCTCTTCAGCTCTCAGTAAGGACAACGCTGCTTCTCCTGGCTGCCAGGTGTCCCAAGACCCTATTGCGATTTCTGGTTTCTCCACAGCAAGCCTCGGTTGTACCACGTTTCTCTCCTTCTCTGCCGGCAAGCTCATTTACTTTGCAACACCAGCCTGCACCTCCATTTTCCACACACCAACTCTTTCCTCCATGTTCCACATACATTATCATGCCTACAGCCTTGGTCTGCCTTATCTGGAGGTGTCACGTCTTCTCATGAGATCATTCTCATAGTACAGTTCATCTTTTTAAAGGTCCCGCTCACAGGTGCTTTCATCCAACAACTAGCACGCTCATCACATTTGCATCTCTGTATCAATTCTATCATCCTTCTCGTCTCAGAACTTAGGTGATTGTGGGAATTGCAGTCCAATGATATTAACTGAGGATTTAGGTGGTTGTGGGAATTAAAGCCCATTGATGGTTTCTGATGCATAATTATTGGAGCGCTTTTCTCAATGATTTCACGTGGAAGATCAGTTTTACATAAAAGAAAACTAGAACTGAAAGGGGTTGTTTTGGAGCTTCTATTAATCAGTTCTTGGTTGAGAGTCTGGCCTAAAGGGTGCTGGGAAAAGGTTTATTTACTTTCCCTATGCATGGCAATAGGCCATTAGAATATTGGGTAACAGGGAAAAGAGGGATACCGGGCCTCATTAGGAGGTGGGCAGTAATCCACCAGTGCCACCGGCAGTTTGCCGCCAACCCTGTAACATCGAATCTGGCAGCTGACTTCCCGGTGCCAACGGAACATTGTAAGTCCCAGTGAAGCGGGAAGTTAGGTGCCAGATTTTGTAGGTTCCATGGGTACTCTGAAGCACTGGCACCATTGCTGAGGGTGACGTTGATTCCATGGCAACTCTGCCTGCTGGGCCCGCTGTGCGTGGCAGGGTCGTATCTGTCAGGTGCTGCGGCCCCGGCAGGCAGGCTTGTAGTGTGGCAGTTTGGAAACAAGGGTGCCGGTGAGCTTAAAGGAACCCTTGATTCCAGACCACCACACTTGTAATGAGGCCCACTGTGTCTTATCCAATGAAGCCATGAAATCTCCCTGTTGGCTCTCTCCTCCCATGTGATCCTCCCTCATAAAGCCGCCCCCATGCTCAGGATCAGATAGTGGCTGCCATCCTCTTGCCACATGGGAGGAGGTTACCGCCGAGGAACCCGTGATGACTCCATTGGATTCATCACAGAACAGAAAGGAGTTGATCTCTGGGAAAAAGTAAAGAGGGTTGTGGCTCGCTGGCTCACTCTCAATAAGTTACAAATGGGTTTTGTAGGCAAACACTAGGCACAGGCCCTGGTTTTGCCATGCTCTTCCGACTTGTGGTGATCAACTTCATAAGCTAGAAGGCCAGTGGTTGAGGTGGCTACTGTGTCCTAGAAGATCTGACACACTTAGGTGTTCCTACTGTGCCACAAAATGTTAGGAATGCAGTAGCCATGTCACAGCCTTACTTATAACTAGCTGAAAACTGCAACGCTGAGTGGAATTAAACTATCCATACGATCGAGCGTCAAAGAGAGCAGTCAAATGCAGTGATCCACTACTGCAATAGCCACAGCCGGCTACCGGAGAGAGCCTACTTAATACTGACACAGTGGCAAATATTGGACAGTGTCTGTTCTTCTCTGCTGCTTTTTGAAGAGGGCCTCCAGGAGTTTAGGCTATACAGTATATCCAAAATAAGGCGTAGCCAGTTTTCTTTCTGTTAGGATTAGAACTATCCAACATAAACATGAGCATGAACTTTATGGTTATGAAGCAGCAGGGCAACAGACCGTGAACCAGCTCTCAACCCTCCGACAGAATTGATGCATGTTTGCAATGAAGGGTAATCGGAAGTATCTACTGGCATTAATTCTTGACCCACAGTTTAAAGTCAAAGTGGCAACATTTAAACAGCATGTGTATGAGGATGCAAAAACACAGATGGTTGTCCTTTGCAAGAGGCATGTTTAAGTATGCAACAAAGGGATGTTTAAATGTCTGGATGGAACAAGAAGAGAGGGGCAAATGTCAGAGATCAACAACCCAGTGCTGGAACCATCACTGAAAGGAAGTTTATCTGACAGTGCACACTCATTCTGCATTTCTTTTAATAGTAGCTCAGGTGACAAGTTTTCAAACAGCGGAAAAACATAAGAGCCTATGGGACAGACTGCACCCAAGTTTAGCTTTCTTTATGCATTTGGGTCTACATGAGAAGAAAGAGGTCCCACTTCAAACCAAATGTCTGGTGCCTATGTTCTCAGCACATGCCAAAGCAGTAATGATGACAATCCACTGGAATTCTGGCTTGTGTGAGAAACCCGAGGTTAGTCTCGCTCTTACTCCCCTTGCATCCTCTATGCAGGTGGCCAGGGAAAAGCCATCTGATTTGGATTCGGACCCTGTGGGCAGAGAAGAGAGGGAGTAGCGCCTGGGTGGATGGACCTCGAGGATTGGTAGTGGGGTGCTCTTGGGCGATATAAGGTATCCCCCTTTTCCTAATGACAACCAACATAACCCTCCCCCAACATTTATGGTCCATTATAAGCCAATTCCCCTCAATCTTCTACATAATACACTTAACATTACTGGGACGAAGAAGAGACCATAAGGAGCACTGAAGATGACCTCCTTTCACCACTTTGGTAATGGGATGAGGAAGATTCCTACTAAGAGTTGTGAGAGTCAGGAATGTCACTTTGATATTGGTCCGGTAGGACTAATGAGTCAGCCACACCTGCAGCCTGTCAAGGGGCTGCAGGTCTATAAATGGAAATCAAACAGATAGAGGGGGGTAGAATTAGCACGAGACGGGGAGCAACATGTGAAGAGGCAGCCGTGGTGGAACTGGAGCAGCAAGCCGAGATGCCAGAAAGACACCAAGCAGACTTGTGGGACCCAAAGCAAGTGGGCCGTGTCACTTCCCCAAGCCTGGGAACTTCCAGATCCCTGAGAATGTAGCAGGAGCTGCCATGAAGCAGGAGCAGAGAGGACACTACCCACGTGCCAACTGAGGCACTGGAGCTGCCCGTGTGCAGAGAGATGCACAAGGGCGGCGAGCAGGGCTCACACCAGTAATGTACATAAAGTCTGGTGAGTGTCGGGAGGAAAGAGAGGCTCTGGGCATTCCAACAATACCACAAAGGAACTCCGGTCTACAGTATAGAAACCATAATGTGGTTTTTGAACACCGAGCTAACGAGAAACATGACTTTCTACAATTAAATGCTCATTGAATACCGGGCTAAAGAACAATTTGACTTTGAACTATCAAATGCTCATTGAAGAGTGAGCTAAAGAAAAACTTTACTTTGAACAACTAAAGGTTCATTGATTGCCGACCAAAAGGGACACTTAAATATTTCAATAAAAAGATGCACATTGAATCCTGAACTGAATAAAACTTTATAAATGTGAACAATAAAAGTGCACAATTGAAGACAGTGAACGTTTTGTGAGTGAATGCAGTGTGACAAGGCCACAGCTTGGCAAGGGGGTGAGGAACACATGTTTGCAGGGCCACAAGGCTAACAAGGCTAGTAAGGAGAAGCCAATGACGTGTCCGATTATCCCCAAAGCCAAGAAGCCAACAAAAGGAGCAAGGCCACAACTTGGCAGGTGGTGGGGGCACTACATGGTGGCAAGGCCACGAGGAACAGCCAAGGAAGTACAAGAATAACCACAAAGCCAAGAGGCCAACAAAAAGAGCCAAGTGAAGGTGACTTGTTGCACAGGAGCCAGTGCCAAATAAACCTGTGTGTGTATTTCAAGGAGTCTTGGGCCCCTGGGTGTGTGACCTGTAATGGGTGGATCATGTGTTCCAACAACTATGCCTAGACCAGAGAGCCCTGCATGGTAAACCATAAGAACTCTGAACCACAGCCAAAGGAAACCACTACATCCAAGCTGGCATGGTGATCCAGAAAGAAAATATGTTAAGACTTTTTTCCTTTGGAAAGACTATAATAAGTATAGGTGGCAGAATTGAAGTCTTGGGGAACGAAACACTGAGACTTAAAAGAACTACCTTTGTTGTTTTGAGAGTGGAGTCTCAAGACCCCTTTTGGATTGTGTTAGTTGAACCTTGTGGAATGGAACACCAATGATTGGTTCAGAACTGTGCCGCCCTTAACTGGGAGAAGGAACACTTTGACAGCCTGATTCATGGAATTATTTGCGTGAAAAACGAAGATGTGCGCGCCTTTACGCCCGAAAATCCCTGTTTGAAGTATGGGGATTTTCGGGCAGAAAGGCGTGCAAATCTGCATTTTTCACGCAAATATTTCCATGAATCCGTGTGTGAGATTTTTTATGGAACTTTCTTGTACTTGGGGAAGGGAGGCTGAAAGTAAGCTGTTAGCTGGAAGAAGCTCAGAACTTTAAGTTGAATATTGTTTCCTTTGACTGTGACATTCTTACACATTGGTTAATTGTCAGGGCAAGGATAGGTTTTGGATACAGACAGACATTTAAGTTGAACTCTTTGACTCAGGCTTTCCTTAGTTTTGTTCAGGTAGGGAAATCCCACCTTACTATAGGGAAAGTTAGGCATCCAACCATTCTGATATTTAAGTTAATACATATCTTTTGTTTGAATTTTAAGTTTGTTGTCTGTGTCGTAGTTCATGATGCCTTCCCACTTGGCAATTGATTAGTGTTGCCATCTGTACTTGTTCAAGTCACCATGGAAACCAAAGCTAAACCCAGACTAGCACGCAAAGTGAAAAGTGTATTTAGCGCTGTCCAACACTATAGCAGATGCCTCAATGATACACACACATGAAAGAGTTTACTTTCAAAAAGCCTAACCAGCATCTTTTCACCAAAGACTGCATAGGGGCAAGATTCCAAGGCCCATCGCTTGGAAGGCAACCCAACACATCATGTAACTGGTAATGAGACCCAGCCCCGGGTTTCAACCCCACACACACCCTAAAGGCCAGTGTGATGAATCCTGTGGACTCCTCACAGATTTCTAGCCTAAAGTCTCCTCCCATGTGGCCAGGGGAGGCAGCTGCTACCTGATCTTGACCCCCGGGGTGGTATTAGCCAGGTGGATCACATGGGAGGCTAAGACAATCAGGGGAATGTGAGGACTCCATCAGGGAAACCACAATATTCACAATTTCCTGAGGGTGAGGGTTCCCTGGTACCTGGCTATTTGAGGGGTTGTTGTTATCATGTAACTTCCCCTCCCAAATGCCCTCTAAACATGAAATGTGGAAATCTGTATGATAAACATGGAGGCAGAAATCCAGGAACTAATACCACTTCTAATTAGCATTGCTCGGTATTATATTCGAATTGAAAGGTGAAGAAGCAACTATCAGTTTCATTAGACCTCATTGCGAAACAGGTCCCCCTTCCTCACAGGGAGACCTGCACCAGCATCTGTCCTGAAAGAAGCACTGGGTCTGGAGAACCACTCGACCCTTCCGAGACTGCCACCACCACACCTCGATAGACACCAGGCTCAAAGGCTACCTTGGACCTGCAGCACCCTGATTGGCTGGTGATCCGATCTGAACCCTCCAACCCCCTGCGCTGGCAGGTGAAGCCGGCCTCCACAGAAGGCCAACACACAAGACCTCGACCAGCACTCTCTTCGCATCAGGCACAGGTCCACATATCCACTGAGGGAGGTAAGCCATACCTATCCAGCATCACTATATTGCCTTGAAAGCCTAAGCTTTTTGCAGCACTGTCCCCACAATGTATATGTCTCAACTGCTATTCCAATATCCCATTGCCACCACCACCTTTCTCAAGCCAGCAAGAACCCTCACCAGCCCACCCCAGGATGTAAACCACTCCCTGAATAATCAGTGTTCCTCCCCTCCTTTACGCTCCGACTCTGTTGAAATAAGCCATGCTAACGCTGTTAGGCAAATTCAAAAACCACCACTTGGCCAGATGAGGGCATAAACCATGACATACGCTGCACAATAGACGTCATCCATGCCCGCACAGCCTTCCAACAAGATACGTTCCCATCAGATGCCTCACGCACCAAGCGGGACTACATCCCCCGGCATCCTCTGTGACTGTGCATGGGCGCAGAATTAACCTACGGCACTTCGCCCAGTGGTCCCCGTCCGGCAAAAAACACCATGCTGCTACACAGCCAAAAAGCCTGCTGTCCCGCAACATTAGACACCACTCCCTCACCTCTACTGGCTACTGCTGAACCCCTGCACTCTAATCACGGGCCACACATGAGGCCACATGGATGCTGCTGTACTTTCAAACATCCCAGCCCACCCTCTACAACTCTCCCTAATTTCTTTGCTTTTTGTGGTCGAATAAAGTATCCCATCGATTACTCACATCCCAGAATGACAGGCGAAGGACTTGTTTCTGCAATACCCTGCTGCAGACACTCCCAGAACACACACAAAAAAGGAATCACTGACTCAGGATGTGCAGAGACCCAGCCACAGCCAGATTCAATGACGTGACCCTCACCCCATTTGAATGCACTGACTTGCAACTGAGTCTGCTTTCTCCTACAGCTTCCAGCAGCAACAAGGAAAGTGCACCATTGCCATCTGATTCCAGCCTAAACTGTGTCTCTAACTGTAATGCTGACTGACGCTCTATTATGCCATGTCTGTAGCCCTCCACCCTACCATATGGCTACCCCACCCTTGCTACTCCTTCCTACCACTTTATAACTAGCAGCAAGCATATGTAGGCCCCTAAGCCCACGCATGGAACAAGCCATCCTATCATCACAATGCTAAGTACCCCCATCCTCGTGTTGATTCCAGCTACCCTTCAGACATATCAGACTGTATTTCTGCTGCCATTACGCCTGCCATTATTCTGCTGACAGAACCATGCCATCCAAGAAATGTATACCATGCACTGCGGCTGTTAGTATTGTGCCTTGTATTCCAATAGGTAAAAATGCTGCCTTTGTAGACCATGTGTGTACAAATACAATACACCCTCATGCTGCTGACAACTCATATGTCTGTATGCTCCCCACATCTCGCTAAAGGAAAAGACTGTTATTGCCCCACACTGTAGCAATCTCAAGTCCCCCTCACCAAAAAACCAGCTACCCACCTTCACGGCATGCCAGCCTCCTCCTACAGAATGCACATCAACAATCCCATGCACCACAACCACAGACACTGGGGCCTTGTTGGCCTGCACCCTCATCAATGCTCACTCCCTACCTGACCATGCTCTGGGCATAAACAATCTCATCACCTACCAGAACCTTGATGCACTAGCCATATATGAAAGTTGGCTCCATGAGGGTTCTGGCCCTGCATTATCCCTAGCCATTTCTCGTGTTGCACCATTTTCCAGAATGATGGGTGTAAGGAAGGCATGGTAGCAAACAGTGAAGACAGACACACGTGATCACAGTTCAAGGGTGTTTATTCAACTTCAATGGGTTGGTAAAATGCCTATCTAACCCTAAATATAAAGATAGGAGCAAGCTATCACCATCAAATAATAATAACGCACTCTTAGTGGAGTCTGTCAAAATAAAAGTCCAAGACTGGTCTCCCTCCTTCAGGCTCGGACCACGGGGGGCCCTCGTCCAGGCTCAGATCCCTTTTCTACAATGTTTGCAATTTTGTCTCCCTCATTCAGGCTCGGACCTTGGATCCTCCTCGTCCAAGCTCAGATCGCTTTTCTACAATATACACAACTTGGTCTCCCTCATTCAAGCTCGAACCATAGATCCCCCTCGTCCGGGCTCAGATCCCATTTTGATACCAGAATTGAAGACTTTCGAATATGCAATGGGTTTTGCTTAAACCGTCACAGGACCACTTAGATTTACTCCACACAATGTACACTTTACATCCATCTTCTGCTTTCATTTCCTTTTGTCAGGATGACTAACAGAGACTTTTGACTGAGCATATTCACAGTGCCGGACCACTCATTGGTATCATATCTTTTCTTCTAATATTCAAATATTCACCAGCAATTTAGCTTCACTCGCGTCTTTCATTACATGTGTTTAACAATGTTCGCTCCAGTGCTAAGTTTCAATGTTGCCACTTGCAACCTTGACTTCAACACAGACCGGTGTGGCATCAGTCTCCCCAACTCACAGTCTGTGTTGTTCTCTGTCGCTTCTATGTTCTTGGAGTCAAGGACGATACCACAGTGTCTTCTGCTCCTCCCCGCCTTGCTCAGTTACGCAGGAGGACCCTTGGTATCTACGACTCACAATGCAGGAGGAGGTGGGGGTTGTGTTTCTACATATCCCATTGTGTAGGATGGGTTAAAGGTGGTACAGGGAAGATAGGGATACCACATCTCACCATCCGGTGTCCCACTCCCCGAGAACCCCTCACCCAGATCATCCTCCCGCACTAGTCCCCCCCCCAGCAACTGGATCCAAAAGCGATGGCCATGCCCTGGCCACGTGGATGACAAATCCCCAGGGACTAGCAGGTGAGACACCTTCTGCTTTTCCACATACCCTTCCCCTATGCAAGGTGGATATGCTTGGTTTTTTCCAAGGTCCTCTAAATTTAGGACCAAGGAGAGAACAAGGAAAATATGTATCCAGATGCTCTTGCATATTCCATAAGTTTTGTTTCCTTTGGTCTGGTAGAGGCAGGATGTTTGTTTCTCTCCTGAAGATAGCCTACAAACTGAGATTGAGTTGGTGATTTTGACATTAGATGACAGATGTCCGGGCACTAGCGGGTGAGACACCTTCTGGTTTCTCACATAGGCCTACCTCCGGAAGAGGCGGTGTCGCCCTAATAGCTAGAGACTCCCTCCCTTTCTGATAGATCAATACCACCATAGACAACATCATAAACCTTCTATCTCCCAAGCTCTCACCCTCAACCACATGCACCATTACCATCCACCTCATCTACCACCCTCTCGGCCCCTCACTAAACTTTGAGGAAAACCTCCTCCACATCCTGCAGAATAACATTAAAGCCTCCTCTAAAATGATCCTATTAAGAGACCTGAACTTAAACCTTCATGACCCCAACGACCCTCATGCACCCTCACTGACCACTGGCTCACTGGTGAATGCCCTTAAAACCCAAGTCTTCAACCAACTTATCACCAACCCGACCCACGGTTGGTGAATGGTCTCATGTTAGACTGAATTGCTGACCACAACTGTGAAATCAAAACCAGCACCAACACACCCTGCCCCAGGTCAGACCACCACATTATCAACTTCTCTATCCCACAGCCTAGAAAACTTAAACCAGTGCCCATTCTTTTACCGCCAGCAGTCACAGGCAGTTCTCAGAAGCTCACCAAAGAAAACATGCCCCTGCTGGACACCCCATGCCTTAAGCCCCTATTCACCACCAACCTCAATTCATTGGTGGACTTATACACCTCAACCCTATCAAAATCAGTGAACACCATTGCCCCCTTAGTTCCTCATAAAGCCAAAGCCGTAAGACACTCCATCTCATGGTTCACCCCCGACCTTCTAAAACTATGCAATAAGAAATGCCAGGCAAAACTAACCTGGCATTAGAATCCCTGTGACACCCTGAAAGACGACTTCACCACAATCTCCAAACTCTATAAATCTGCGATAATTACTGCTAAATCCAGCTCCGTCAATTCCAGAATCAGCAATGCTAAATCAGACTCTAGAGAGATCTTTTCAATCTTTAGGCAACTGGAATCCCCAGCCTCACCCCCCTCTAACCCTGCTCAAAGATGAAACCTAGTGCTCAAACATCCAAATGGTACTGCTAAATAAAATTGACACCCTGAACAAGAAAATTCTTCATCACTAAGCTAAATACCACAAGGACCACAAAGCCATAGGCACCATCATCACACCCACCCCGCCCCAAACCCCTCCACCCCCATGTTTTTCTTCAGAGTCCTATCAGAAACAGAAGTCCTAAACTTAGTAAAAAAGTATTAAACCCTCCAAAATCCGAAGGAGACATCTGCCAGCTTCCCTCATCAAAGACTGTGGACAAATACTAGCCCCATTCATCACAGCCTTCTTAAACGCCTCCTTCAACATAAGCACAGTACCAGCCAGTCTGAAAGAAGCCTGGGTACTCCCTCTCCTAAAAAAAATCTTTGTTAGATTCTGCTATTGTCTCTAACTACAGAACAATCACAACCGTCCCCTTCCTATTAAAAATCCTCGATCGGACAGCCTACCTGCAAGTTCAGCAGTTCCTTGAGGCAAACCAAATCCTTGGAATACAGCAATCTGGCATCCGCCCCACAGGCACAACAATGAATCAGTCCTGCTCGACCCAAAAAATCCACTAGACGAGATCAGGGATGAGGGAAAGTCAGCACTTCTCCCCCTCCTAGATATATCTGCTGCATTTGACCTGATCTGCAAACTAAATCCTTTGCCACCACCTCACCACCTCTGCCAGCTTGTCCCGATTGCCACTGCCTGAATTGCATCCTTCCTAGAAGGAAGAGTCATGAGGGTATTCTCTGAGAACGGCAATGCCTCGCCACAAGCGTGTTGTATTTCCCTGACTCTATACAACGTCTTCACCAGGCCCCTCTTCAAGATTCCTTGACGCACTCGGCATAGCCTACGCCAACTATGTTGATGACGCCCAGATCCTGATCCCACTAACAGGTAATTATGCAGATGACTCAAACACCCAGTCTCAGCTGCTGTAAAAACCCTTGGGGTATACCTTGACACCGCACTCACCATGCCCTGACAAGTGAGTGCCATTGCCTCATCAGCAGCCTATGCCACCAAGGTCCTAAATGCGGCCAGACCCTTAATCTGTAAAAATAGTTGCCTAACTGTTGACTGAGCAAGGACTGGTTACTGCAATGTCCTATTTGCAGGCACTTCTTCTGGTAGCATCCGCAAACTCCAAGTCATCCAAAATAATGCCCTCTGAGCAGCCCTAAACATTGCAAAAAGAGAACATATCTCCAAAGCAAGAAGAGAAGCACATTAGCTACACATCCAGGAGCGCATCAGATTCAAAACCCTGTCCATCACCCATAAGTGCATGTCAAACACAGCCCCACATACCTCTATCAAAGAGTTGGCAAAGCTTACTCTTCAAGACCCACTAGGACACCCTATACAGAACGCCTAATCTTACCCAAAATAAAAAGATTCAAAGCCGGCAGCTCAAGATTCCCCTTCTCGGCAGCCAAATAATGGAACTCCCTCCTCCCCTCACTAAGGGCATAAAAAACATACTGGGTGTTGATTTAAGCACTCAAAACATAGCTCTTCTCCTAATCTGTTACTCCACCAGTTCCTGCTCCCTTTGACCCAATTGTACTCTAGTGCATATCCTGATCTTTTTACCTTAATGTACTGTATGGCAAAGCCACTGTGATAACATGTACCTGTCAGAGCGCCTCGATGCCTCTGGGCTGTATGCACGCTCTACAAATGAAATAAATAAATAAATAAGCCCCTCAGAATATATCTGATAAAACAGTAAAGCAGAGTAAAACAAAATGAGTTTAAATTAACTAAAAACATTAGGGACGTTAAGTCCCATAAAACATTAGGCACTAGGACAAGGAAGAGGGCCTCAGAGGTACAGAACTACAATATGCCATCTAGTGGTTCTGATGACCCGCTCCTGAGCGGGACTCAAAGCTCCTTCAGGTGCAGGCCACCAAAAGGAAGAGGAGAAGCAGGAGTCATGAGAAGCAGCAGTTTGAATGCAGTGCAAGAGACGAGGCTGCAGCTGATGTGTAAGAGGGATGCCAGCTCTGTGGAAGGGAGTGGTTCAACTAAGCTCCCATTCATCCCCCAATATCTCTTTTTAAATGGATAGATCTTCACAGGTCAAAATTGACCAAGCAATCATGGAGATGTGGAAGTGGAAGTTGTACATCTTTTTCACAAATACAGTATCAGGCTTCACTTGTAAAAACATGGGGTTACATTTGCTTAGCTATCGTTTCAAAAGATTGTGCTGTCTCTGTGTTGGGAAATATTACACAGCACATAGAAAGGCAGACAATTCTATTCTTATTTAAATGTAATTTCACTTGACGTTGAATACAGCAAAAATAGGATACAATTTACACTAACACACTACAATATCCTATTCCCATTCTTTCGGTGATAGTTTAGCAGTCACTGTGCACTGTGCACAGGAAAATGCTTATGTGTTCTACAATAAATCAAACTTCACTTGGCTCTAATTATAGTGAGAACATTGAGAAACCTGAAGGTGTCTCCCTAGCTAGTCCCTGGGTATCTGTCATGCAGGTGGCAAAGACACGGCCATCGCTATTGGATCCAGCTCCCGGGGGTGGACCAGTGAAGGAGGATCACCTGGACGTGGGGTCCTTGGGGAGTGGGAATGGGACACCAACAGGTGAGACACAGTATCCCCCTTCTTTCAAAACCTTTTCCCGATCCTACCACGTAACTAACACCAGAGCCGTTTACCCCAATACAAGGGTCATGCAAAGTCAGGCAAAGTCAGACAATTGACCAGAAGCATCTCCCTAACCCACCCCTCAGACCAATAGTAGCAGGTACGGACAGTATCTTTGATCCCCTGGCTATATATGTTGATCAAGTTCTACAACCAATCGAACAAATATCCAGCACTTAGCTGAGAGACACGACACATTTCTTGAACACATTACAAGAACTGAGGGAGCTTGAGCAAGGTGATCTATTAGTGACGTTGGGCGTCCAACGTCTTTATAGTTCCATTCCCCATGAGGGTGGGCTTGAAGCACTTGAATGAGCACATCTGAGGGAAGAACACTGCAAGGCCTCTAAGCTCCTTGTGTTGGAATTGACAAAAATAATTCTATACAACAACTTCTTCAGATTTGGACAACAGTTTTTTTTTTTTAATTGACACAGTTGAAAAAATCAACTTTTCAAAACAAAACAAGAAATATAAAACACAAGATTAACAGCATTTTCACATCTATAAAAGTATAACAATTTTGTTTTAACACATTTAAGACAATACTCCCAAAAATATATATAAACAGTAAAACATACTAAAACATAATAATTGCAATAAATAAAGATAAAATGAGACAATATCTTTTAGTATCGTATACTCAATTCAAGTCAGATTCACAGATATTTTCCTTCAACTTCAAAGCCTTCATGTAATTTAAAATTGCTATTCTCACAGTAGTTAGCTGAGTATTGAAAATTCTATACCAAAATAGTTCAGTAGATACATGTGTATAGGTACAAAAGTGTTTCCTAAAATGTTCAATTCTCATGTACAGTAACAAGGGACACTCCACGACTAAGTGAAATAAGGTTTCAGATATATTAGGAATTTTGCAAAATCGACAAATGTCCTCTTCCTTAGATATAAGGTTCCGTTTGGCCAAAATATTCCTTGTATGCCAGCAATTCATTCTGAATCTTAAAAAGGAAAGTCTAGCTTTAGCATCAGGGAACTTCAACAAATAACTCTCAGTTGTTCTGATTTTTTTAACAATTATTCTATGAGTAAATGCATGTTTGGTCTTTTGGCACTGTTCATAAGTATTAATCCAGTCCCACATTATGATCTTCTGTTTCGCTCTGCATGGGTTAGATGTCAGCATTTCCTTAGAAACCTCAGTTATTAGTAAAAATTGCTCAACTTGCAGACGCCATTTGGCCATTACTTTGTGATCGCTTTTTTCCATATAAACAGACAGGACATGCAAAAGAGAGTTGTCTTGATGAGTCATTAGACATTTACGATATAGACTACATAGTTTCCACATATACATGCAGTAAAGAGAAGATAATCCCAGTTCATATCTCAACAGGCATATCTGCAAAGATTTGGGAACATTCAAGATCTTTTTCCAAAACTTGCCTTCCATTTTTGACCAGGCCAGTTCATTTCTCCACGATCTAGTTTCAGCACCGTAAAGAATTGTCGGTACTACTTTCTGACAGTAAAACAAGATGATAGGTTTCATGGATAAAGAACAGTATTTGTATTTAATAATGGAAGCCTGGGAGATTGACGTATTAGCTTTATTTTTTAGTTCCTCCCAGTAGGGGAAATCAGCCTTGTATGTATTAACATTTAACCCTAAATATTTATATTGCGTCACATTTTCTAATGGCGCCGCCATTAACGACCACGAGAACCGCGCAGCACTGGAAGTTCTATTGGGTACATTTTTTAAAGTTTTAGTTTTTGACACATTTATGACCAGATCATTTCGTTTAACATATTCTCCCAATTGTTCGAGTAGCTTCTGTAATCCCCAGGATGTTTTGGAGAGTAGAACCAAGTCATCTGCATAAAACATCCAAGGGATAGCACATTTCCCTAGCCGCAGAGCATCTGACAAAACCTTTCTGAAATCCTGCACCACATCTGCTATAAAGAAATTAAACAAGGTTGAAGCTAAAAGACATCCCTGTTTTAATCCCTTGTGCGTGCTGATTGCTCTTGACAGAGAGCCGTCCATATTCAAACAAATTTGTACTGAGGTTTGTGAATGAAATTGGATTATCCAATGAATTAAGTATTCAGGGCATGCATTATTGACTAGCTTGTTAAATAACAATTTTCTTGAAACAGAGTCGAAAGCAGTTTCAAAATCAATGAAGGCCATAAAGACCGCTTGATTAAGCTGAAGTTCGTGCTGTTTGATGGCATCTAGCACTTTTAGGTTTACAGAAGTGCCTAGGCCAGCTACAAACCCCGTCTGGAAAGGATCTTTTATTCCCGCCTGCTGAGACCATTTGTTAAAGTCCCTCAATATCAAGCGGGCAAAAATGTTCCCAGGTCCATCAAGGAGAGCAATTGGTCTATAATTCTTGGGGTTGAGCCTGTCTCCTTTTTTATAAATGGGTACAATAATAGATTTCTGCCAAGAGGCAGGAATTCTTCTGCTAGTAATTACTTGATCAAAGATCGCACCCAAAATGGCAGCCCACGCCTCTGGATTTCCCTTTAGCATAATATTGGAAAGACCATCAGGACCAGGGGCCCTAGATGTGCTCAGTTTTTTAATATACATTTCAATATCTATGCTGTCATACTCGATGTCGTTTTTCCCAATATAATCCAGCTGATACAACCGGGCAGGGATATGCGTTTCAGCATACAGAGAGGTGTAATATTGAACTCAACTTCTTCAGGAACAGGATTAATTTGTCTTATGGATTGTGTATCCCCATAGGAGGTTTTAATCAGTCCCCATATTAATGCAGAGTTCTTAGATGCTATGGAATGCAAAATAGTATGTGCATCCTGCAAAATCATCTTTGCTTTCCGCTGTTTGATCCAGTTCCTATATCTGTTTTTGCATTTGGATATCATAAGAGCCTTATTAGTGGCATTTTGCTGAGTAATATATTGTATCTCTCTTCTAAGGGCTGTTTTCCTAGACCTTATTTCCTAATCATATGCATGCGTGTGGGATTTCTGAGCATTGACATTACACCTAGCAGATTTTTTGAAATTCTGAAGCATGCTCACATAATCCCCTTGTATAAACTGCAAGTCAGGGTTTATAATATCTTTCGGATATGAAACCGCCTGCAGTAATTTACTAAGATTCGACGAAGTCCACTTAAAGCGGTTGCCATTGGTAGAGACTTCTAGATTTGGCATATATTTCCAACCAGATTCTCGAATAGTCTTGACTGGTGAGCCAGGACAGATGGAGCAAATTATGATCACTTTTAGTTTGGTACAGCACTTCAAAAGAGGTAACCATGGAAAAAAGTTCACAGTTGGTATATATATTATCAATGGTTGATGTAACATTACCTTGCTGCCATGTGGCTTTTGGCGGTACATCGCCCTCAACAGAACCATTTATCATGTTAAAACCACTTTCTTTCATCAGTGATTTCCATTTTTCTTTAGTTTCTCGTAATTTTCCCCCCTTCAAGCACACACAATCCATATTCAAGTCACCTGCAATAATTATGAATTTCACCAGAGGATCTCTGTCAATCATATTCAGGCAGTTATTCAAGTCCCTGAAAAAACGGTTGTCAGAGATCTCTAAATGGTTCCAATACAAGTTAATACAGGCAATAATATGATCCTTATTGGAAATTCGGACCATCTGGGTGTAGCTGTTAGGGGCGGCCCATGCTTCAATCTTCCAGCTATGATCTAATTTTACGGCTGTAAGAAGGCCCGCCTTGGGACGACCTCTCAGAAGTTTAATTGCTGGTTCCAAGATCACCTGATGGTTCTCCCAGGCTGGGGAAGAAGTTAACCAAACCTCCTGAAGCATGACAATGTCATACATACCAAAAATAGAAGCTGAGGATGAACTGAGGTGTGCATGACCTCTTGTTTTCCAAGAGGCCAAATGGACATTCATTCTAGTCCCATTACAAGACAGCTAGCATTCATTTAGCCTTTTGTTCAAAGCAGCAGTCATTACCATTCGTGATTGATTTTCACCTGTTGTGAAACATTTTATCATTAAAGGGTCAGCTGATTTGTCACTACGTCGTATAGTTCCATTTATACCGTTAGTAGAACTTGAAGGGAATATATTGGCTACATTTGCGGGGAAAGTATTGATCACTGCCGGCGTAGCCGAAGGATTGTGCAATAGAAATCCTAGATGGAAAATATCATCCCTTGCCTGCCAGATCGTGTGTTTGACTATGTCTGAGGTCATCCATATTTTCATAACTGCTCTATCTTGGTCATCTATGAATTCTATTTGAGCCATATCCTAAGATTTAATTCCTTGTAAAATTGGGATCGAACGCAGGATGTTAAGCACAGATGAACCATTTAAATCATACAGGCCATACTCCCCACCTCTGCATTGTAAGATTAAGCTTACATGAGTATGATCATTGCATTTATCATGTCTGTTCCTCGGTATCATTTTTGTGGTCTTTTGGTTCTGTGCAGGCATCGTGTTCACATATGGTGTTTTTATGCTTGACTTATCATAGCTATTTCTCTGGAGAGTAGTTGAACCCTGCTCTTACGGGTTCTGCCTACCTGTCTGATTAAAAGCAGCTTCAAAAGATCTATCTATTGGGGCCCTTGAAAGGTCAGAGGGACGGAAGAAGAAAATTCCCATCGACTTCATGATCTCTTCACATCTCTCATCTAAGGTTAGAAAAGAGTGTTTTTATAACTGACTATCAGGAAAACTCATCTGCTCCTTCATCAGAGGTTGCTGCCCCATGGTGAAGGAATTTGAAGAAACCTCTCTCGAATCCTGTTTGGTAATTTCGGACACCAGATTATCAAGGGGCTCATGTATCGGAACAGTGTTATTAGACTTACAAAAGCTTGCCGCTGATAGCTTAATGGGAGGTTGAGTAGCTTTGTTCCTCTTAATGGCGGTATACTTCCGAACAATAGCTGCACTTTTTTCTTGACAACTTTTATCAGGTAAAGTAATGTGCTTAATAAACTGTTGAGAATTATTATTCTTTTGCGTCTTTGTGATCTTTTGATTCTTTGTTTTTTTTTAGATCAGATTGGGGATTATTTATATGTTTTTTCCCTTTTTTGGTAACACTGAATATATTGTAGGTCTCTGTGTCTATAGCGGGACAGAAAGCAGGTTTATCAATTTTAACACCTGCAATTTTACCTGCTAGTTTTATTTCCTCATCTTTCCCCACTCTCAGGTCAATTGTCTCAATTACACTCAAGTCCTGACCCACACAGTTAGAGCTTGCTTTCTTGATTCACTTTTCACTCAAGTTGCTCACACTGACTTCTTGGAGCAAAGGCACTGGGTTGGTCATTCTTGATACTTCTTCCGCCACACTTATTGGCCCGCTAACAGATCTAGAAATAGTGTTTGTATTTTCATTTACAGGACAGACAACAGGCAAGATGACCGCATTTTTGCTTTCTAGCAGCTCTTTCAATAGAAAATTTTGATCTATCAGCCTCGCATCTAAGGTTTCATATAGCTTAGCTAAAGTAAACAAAGCCGTATTCATTGCTTGTAACGCAATTTCACTGGGAGAGGAGAGAGGGGATTTTTGCAGGTTTTGGGAAACTGCCTTAGAAGAGATAGCACGCCGAGGGGAGTGTTGCGTAAAGGAAATTGATAAAATAGAGGATTCTTGAGAACATTCTGGAAATATCACAGGGGATTGAGACAACTGATCAACATCATCTTCAACACACGGTTGAACTATGACGTTGTCAGATGAAGAATCAACTGTCGCTATAGGCGCTTCATCAGTCTCTACAATTACTTCTGGCGGAAAACTTTCAGGGGATTTGACATCCGTAGGAGGGATGTGAATAGAGTGTACAAGAATATCAGCAGTGGATTTTTTATTGGATGACAACGCAAAACCCCCCAGCAGATTTTCTTCTGAAAAAGCAGCTAAAAGGGAGTCAGAGGGAGTACAAAGATCTATTGCTCCAACATTTGCATTAATTTTTTCGTCACTTGTAAGAACTTCAGGTACACCCTTGTTACTACTTTCGCAATCGGATCCCTTTTCATTATTTCTTTCATCACTTGCAAAAGCTTCAGGTACACCCTTGTTACTATTTTCGCAATCAGAAACCCTCTACACATATGGCCGGGGTAGAAGTAGGTATACTCAAATCTACCACAGCAACATTTTCGCTTAGCTTTTCACTGCTGGCAGGGACTCCAAATACACCTTTATGATTATTTTTGCGGTTCTTATCTTGCTCGCATAAGTTAGGATTGGCTTGACCAGCAGAGCTATCCGCACAAAACTTCCTGATGTCGCTAGTATGGGATAAAGAGCGACCCCGCACAATTATGCGGGGGTAAGAGCCATTCACAATACGCTTTGGGGTAGTTTGAAAATCATAAGGTTTGTCCACAAGGGACTCAATATTAGGCATGTTAGACTTTAGCGTATACACTTTAGCCATTGACTTGTTTAAGTGAGGGTCGAACAGTTAATACTTCAAACAGACACCACAGTATAAGCCCCGCATACACGGCTCTGTTCAAAGGTGACTCGCTAATTCTATAAGCAAAATCAATGCCAGGGGCAAAAATAGGACGAGTTCCTAAAATACAACAGCACAGACTAAGACGCTCACTGTACACCGCGCACCGCCCACAGACAACAGCTAACAGTACTTCCTCGTATTTCACGAGTGCGCGCGCGGGTGCGCAGGGCACTCGTTATTTGTAGGCACAAGGGGGCGGAGTTAAAGGAGGGTCTTGGGAGTCTTGGCAAATCCCGCGGGAGCTGTAAGGGGAGAGAGGCACAAAGGGGGCATGACACAGTCAGGATATAGTTAATCCAAGCTGTTAGTCGTTATTAAGACTACCCCCCTGCCCAAGTTAGTAAAGTTACTTTCAAGTCCAGGTCAGGCAACTTCCGTGTTGCAGCAAAAGACTTCCTCCCGTCGAAATCGCTTCGGATTTTCGAATTGAAGAAACTTGCCACGAAGCACACAGCAGACAGAGAATGATGTGCAAACAGCTAACAGTACTTCTAACAGTACTTCCTCGTACTTCACAACAGTTTTATCTGCAAGCAGCCAGTACCACCATGGGTTCTGTCATGGCCCCTGCCTACACAAACCTCTACATGTATTATCTGGAGACCGGATCCATAGTCAATCATCAACACTGGAAACGGAAATTAATTATTTGGAAAAGGTACATTGGTGATTTTTTTATGATTTGGAGGCAACAGGGAAGAACTTCACGTTTTTTTTGCTATACTTGAATTCTGTGGACAATCGCAACAGATTCACCATGGAGGTGGGAACACCCACAATTCACTACTTGAATGTAGAACTAGAACTAAGCGATACTAACATTACTACTAGCCTCTTTCATAAACCCATTGATGTTAACAACAGCTTACACTATTTGAGTTAACACCCTAATCTCCTGAAGGACAACCTCCCCTATGGCCAATTCCTGCGTGCTAAACGCATCACATCCGAAGCTAACACGCTGACACCCAAAATTGATAAAATGAAATTGAAGTACATGGAGAGAGGATATCCGGAAGGTGTGATCCAAGCAGCAAGGGACAGAGCCAGTCTAACTACCCGGGAAGACCTCCTAAAGAGTAAACCAAGAACAAAGATATCCCCTTTCTATATACATTGAAATACTTAAGCCAGAGTCATCATATGAAATGAATGAGGATTTCAATTTCAGCGCTTTTCTGTAAGCTCGACTCTCAGTAATTCCACGCGCTGAGCTACAACGTTGCATCTCCTGGAATGATATTATATTTAATAGTGCCACTCTCTTTTATAGTACCTCCCACAGATCAAGATCAGAAACATTTACACATCATTTAAGGTTTGAAACACTCATACTTAGGATTCTTTGAATTTCAACTGTGTAACAGCAGACGAGACAGTTTTTTGATTTCTAACATCTGTCATAGCCTATTGTTTTGAACCACAAATGTTCACATGCAAGACTGTTTGGTTTAAATTCTGTTGACATCATATACCGGTCTGTATAGACGGATAATTTAGTAATTATATTGCACTTTACCAATTTCAAGAAATACAAGTCAAAATGTAACGATTAAGAACACAGAATGTGAGCATGTGTTGTATAATGGTGCCTGAAGGAAGACAGGAGCCAGGCAGATTTTTCACCAGGACTTTGTTTCCAACAAGTCTGGATCAATGAAGCATAGATAATGTCCAGGATTAACTGGGCCAAACGTGGCCAACAGGGGTTTGGGTGCCGTGGCTTTAATTCGCGGCAAAACTCGTAAATATATTCCCGTGCTCGGAGGAGCCGGGAAGACGCTGCTCTCCGCGTCCTCAGCTCCGTCCCGTCATCCCGCGTAATGCGCGGGGGCGGAGCTGATCGCGCGAGCGAGATCTCGCGAGAGCGGGGCTCTCGCGATACCTCTACACACCTCCCTTTTCCCAAAAGCAGAGCGGGTTCACTGTACTACATAGTCATTGTATCTCATCGGTCTTCTGTGCTCCCTTCGGGGCCTCTCACTGATTACAGGGCATGGTCTCTGCTGCTCTGGTTCAGGACTTTCACATGGTTCTTCCCGTTCCACTACGGTTGCGTCTCTTTCTCCATCGCTTCCTTCTGCTTCTTGTTCCTCGTTTCTCCAATTATCTCTTTCGGTTTCTAAGTGGGGTGTCTCTTGGGTCCTCGCTTCTTCTTGCCTTCTCTGGTATAATGCTACCCTTTCCAAATTCCACGAGCGCCCGTCTTCCGTGCGGACGTGATTGGTCCCTTGGTGAGTTACTTTTATGGGCCTACTGTAACGGGATCCCGTGGCTAGGTCCTTTCTTGGCAGTTTGATTTTGACCCAGTCCCCTTCTCTTATGTTGGGCGCTTGCTTCGTCCTTCTTCTTTCATCACTCCACGCTTTCATGCGTTTCTTGTTTCTCTCCATGCGCCATACTACTTCAGTCATGTCAACTGCTTCATCTTCCCTTACTTTCGCCAGCCATGGAGGAATGAGGGTGGATGCCGCACTCCTCCCTCTCAACATTTTGAATGGGGATACTTGAGTAATTCCATTTGGCGTAAGCCCTTTGAGCCGCTATGGCTTCTTTGGCAGTTTTGAGGGGGTTCATTCCTGACGCTGTTGCCAGTTGGATGGCCCCTTTTATGAACCTGTTCGCCCTCTCCACCAGTCCATTTGCTTGGGGGTGATACAAGGCCGCTTTCTTTTGTTTGATGTGGTTCTTTCTCAAAAATGCTTCCATATCTTTGGATACTAGTTGCACACCATTGTCTGTGACGACTTCTTTGGGGAGGCCTTCCCTTTGGAATATTTCAGTGAGTACCTCTATGACCGTCTCTGTGGTTATGTTCGGGACAAACTCGGCTTCGACCCACTTGGATAAGTAGTCGACCAGCACTATGCCATATTTATGTTCCGTTTCCATCGCCTCCAGGGGCCCTATGAAGTCAATGCCCACTTTGGACCATACCGCTTCTGGTATCTCCGTGGGAATGAGAGGCGCTTGTCGGACCTTAAGTCTTTTGTCACTGTTTAGGCATTCATGGCAGCGCTCTATCATGGCGCGTATTTCCTGGTCCATGGACGGCCACCAGTAAGCTTCTCTCACCCTGCGGCGAGTCATCGTGTTCCCGAGGTGCCCCGCGTGGGCCCTGCAGAGTATGGTGCGCCTCATTCCTGTGGGGGGGATGATCTGGTCCATTTTCATGATTATTCCCTCCGTTTCCGACAACTCATCTTGCACCTTCCAATATGCTCTCATGCCCTCCGGCAGCATTTTCTCATTGGGCCAGCCTTCTTTGATCCAATTGCGTATCTTGGCCATGATTGGGTCCTTCCCGTCTTCTTCTTCCCAGTGTCTTTCACTGAGTTCCAGGTAATCTGGGGCCCTTATGTCTGATATGGATGCGACTATGCATTCCCCATGTAGGAATGTGGTAGCCCTTTCCTTGTTCTCTGGCAGTCTCGACATGCAGTCGGCTTGCGAGTTTTTCCATCCTGATATGTGATGGATTTCGAATGTGTATTCTTGTAGTTTTGCTGCAATGCGAGCTAGCCTGGGCGTGGATGTTTTGGTGCCTCCCGGGCTGAGCATGTGGATGAGCGGCTTGTGATCTGTCACCAGCTTGAACTTTGTGCCCCACACATATGTTCTAAAATGTTCGACTGCCCATGCGCATGCTAGCATTTCCTTTTCAATCGTTGAGTAATTCCGTTCCGCCTCTGATAGTGCCTTCGACGCGAAGGCCACCACATGTTCGGTGTCACCTCTCCTCTGCGTTAGCACTGCTCCTAATCCGTATGCACTGGCGTCAGTGGTAATGACCGTATCCCACTCTGGGTTAAAGGGTTGCAGACATGGAGCTTTCATGATGTGTTGCTTTATGGTGTCCATCGCCCTCTTCTGAGGTTCCCTCCAAGAAAATTCTGTCCCCTTTTTGAGTAGATCGCGTAGGGGTGACGTGGTTTCTGAAAACTTTGGTATAAATTTCGCGTAATACTCAGCCAATCCCAGAAAAGACCTCACCTCTTCTTTGGTGGCTGGTTCAGGAGCTTTGGTGATGGCTTGCATCAGGTTTTCTTTCGGGCTGATCCCCTTTTCCGAAATTTTGTACCCCAGATATTCCACTTCTTTTACTCCAAACGAGCATTTCTCGTGACGTAAACGCACTCCTGCATCTTGTAGTTTGTTGAGAACCACTTTGAGGGTGGTATCATGCGTCTGCTTGTCCTTTGCATAAACCAATATGTCATCCTGAAAATATACTACATTTTCGACTTTCCTGAGTAGGACGTCCATCATGCGCTGAAAGGCCGACGCAGCCGACGACAACCCGAAAGGCATTTTAGTGAATTGAAACGTGCCAAAGGGCGTGATAAATGCGGTAAGTGGTTTCGACTCTTCATGGAGCTGTATCTGATGATATGCATTTCTCATATCAAGCTTTGAAAATATTTTGGCCTCTTTCATTAATAATATGAGTTTGTTTATGCTTGGGAGCGGGTAGTTGTCCGTGATGACTTCTAAATTTAGGCTGCGCAGGTCTATGCACACCCTTAATTCCTGTGAGTGGGGTTTCTTTATCAAGACGACTGGGCTCAGCCATTCGGACGCTTCAATCTCTTCTATCACTCCTTCCATCTTCATTTTGTCCAGCTGTTGCCTCAGGGTGTCCCTTGCTGTGGCCGGTACTGGTCTCACCCGGTGCTTGACAGGGACGGCATTTCTTTTGAGCACGATCTTGTGAATGAAACTTTTAATGTGCCCCGGCTCCTCCGAGAAAAGTGTTGGGTAGTCGCTCTTGACAACAGATTCATTCCTCGTATGGACTGATAGGACTTGATCTTCTGTGCTGGGATCCAGTCTGATTTTTAACTTGTCTTGATCATCCCAGCCCAATACTGCAGGCCCTTCATGGCTGAAGTAGACTCTGGTGATGGTTTCCCTTCCTTTGAATTCGACTTTTCCGTTGATATACCCTAAGAGTTCGACTGAGGCCCCGCCAAACACCGTGGGCTTGTGTCGTGTGGTGAGCACTTCCACTTTCTCTTTACCCACCATGTCTTTATATGTCTGAAGGGGTAGGATGGTGAGGTCCGACCCGGAATCTGCCATAACCCGAGTCTCTCTTCCATCGACTCTGATGACGCAGTGAGGCTTCTCTCTCCTGGCTCGGGTGCTGTTCACCATTATGACCGTGGGTCTCCCCTCCTCATCTGACGAGGATTCCCTTTCCTTTGTGTGGTCTGTGGTGAGGCTCGCGACCTTCTTGTTCCTCCATCGACACACTATCGAGAAGTGTCCTATGCGTTTGCAGATTGAACACTCCTTGTCTCTGGCTGGGCACTCTCTGTCATATGCCAGGTGTTTGGTGCTGGAGCACCTATGACACTTGAGGGGTTCTCTCTTGCTGTTCCTTGACTCTCTCGTGTCTGGTGCAGATTTTTCCTTTCTTGGACGGAATCCAACTGCTTGTATTTCAGTGGGGACTTGGGCCCCTGTAAACTCTTTCCTTCTCCCGGCGGTTTCCTCTACCGCTCTGGCAATTTCCACGGCCTTTTCTAACTGTAACTCTTTTTCGAGGATGAACTTATCCTGGACTTTGCGACTGTTGGTATGGACGATTAGCATGTCGCATATGCGGTTTTCCGCGTTGGTACCGAAGTTACACAGGGCTGCTAGTTCCCTTAACTTCGTGACGTAGTCATCGACGGGTTCGGACTGCTCCTGTTTCCGAGTGTAAAACCTTATTCTATGGAGTACAGTGTTCTCTTTGCTGGCGAACCTCTTAATGATTCTTCTAACGGCCTCCATGAACACATCGTCATTGACGTCATCTACTGGTATCGGGGTAAGGCCCTCGAAAATTCTTTGCCCTTCCACCCCTAAGGCGTTAAGTAACATGGCCCTGCGTCTCACTGCTGAAAATCCAGATCCACCCATTGCCTCCACGTAGGTCGTGAACAGGGGCTGCCATTGTGGCCAAGGAATGGCAGGCCTACCTGGTGTCTGTAGAAAGGGTGGTGGCGGTGTGGCTCCCTGCATGTCTCTGCGCGGTTCTAGTGGTGATCCTCGTCGCCAATTTATGTTGTATAATGGTGCCTGAAGGAAGACAGGAGCCAGGCAGATTTTTCACCAGGACTTTATTTCCAACAAGTCTGGATCAATGAAGCATAGATAATGTCCAGGATTAACTGGGCCAAACGTGGCCAACAGGGGTTTGGGTGCCGTGGCTTTAATTCGCGGCAAAACTCGTAAATATATTCCCGTGCTCGGAGGAGCCGGGAAGACGCTGCTCTCCGCGTCCTCAGCTCCGTCCCGTCATCCCGCGTAACGCGCGGGGGCGGAGCTGATCGCGCGAGCGAGATCTCGCGAGAGCGGGGCTCTCGCGATACCTCTACAGCATGGGTGCCTTTTGGACACGCTTCATCGTATTAGATGCCTGCTCAACTCATTATTTACCTGCAGGTGGTATTTGCCATAAATAAGAGTACGATATGACATTTAACGTTACAAATGGTTCCCTGTGTCGCCGCACGGTGATGTCACTTGTTTACATCTTTACGTCACCGCGCAGATGCGCATGCACTTTACTAGGAATATTTCCGGCTTGACACTAGCGAGAGAACCTCAGCACGCTGTACGCGGCACAGCGCCGCACTCCTGCGAGACTACATTTCATATGGTAAGCAGCATAGATCTTGACTACAGACAGTCAGCAGTATTATCGCTATTGAACGCTTGACTAGTGATCCCTTTATATATACACAGAGCAGCTTAGCGTGAACGAAAACACTAAACGGCTCACTGAACAGCAACCACAGCATTTACAGATCCCCGTTATAATGCTGGGCACTTAAGAGAAATTTACAAAGCACATTGAAACATCGCTTGTAGCTCCAGATAGGGTGTTACCAAAATAACCATGCTAGCTACCTTTGAAAGTAGTTGGACATCACAGAAACCTGATTTTCGTTTTAACTTCTCCCGTTTTAGCACAGGTCAAGAATACACAAAAGACAGGCAACCGGCCTTTCCTCACTCCTAGCTAAGTGCCTTTTAACCCACCCTCACATAGGGGTGTCCAGATGGCATTCATGAGAGTTAGGGTACATATACATTATGTATTATTCAATAGAAAGAGTCATTGTTGAAGCCGAGTAGGTAAATACGCATTTTATTATTTTCTCCCACAGTGTTATGCAGATTTATTTATTTATTCACATTTGATTTAAAGCGCACATCAGTCCAGGGGCATCGTGGCGCTGTTACAGTTAAGACATTAATCTGGTTACAGTGGAAGGAGAGTGTTTACAGGCAATTTTCATTACAGGATAAAGTATACAGATTCTGGTATTTTCGGACACATTACGTAGCAGTTATTTCAAAAAAGGTAGCAGGCGCTCCTCTCCAGAAAGAACATGACATGATAACCTGTTCTGAGATTAGAGTTTGCAGCACCCGCATTTTGCTCACTGTACCTTTTACAGATGGGAAATAGCCATTTGCATATCCTTCTTTGTCCCGCCCACATGGGCAGTCCAGCATTGAAATGCTATGGCAATTCCTCTCTAAACAAGAGTACCAACAGCAACCCCATACACGTGTTTCAGCCTTGTTGGGCCTCATCAGTGAGGTGAAGCTGTGCCTCTCTGAGCACAGTGAGCAGGGAGTCCATGTCTGGTTGCCCCCAGGTAACTCAGGGTGACCAACCCCAAGTTCTTGCAAATATTTAAAAAAAGGTAGCAGGCGCGCCTCTCCAGAAAGAACATGGCATGATAACCTGTTCTGAGATGAGAGTTTGCAGCACACGCTTTTTGCTCACTGTACCTTTCACAGATGGGAAATATCCATTTGCATATCATTCTTTGTCCCGCCCACATGGGCAGTCCAGCACCGAAATGCCATGGCATTTCCTCTCTAAACAAGAGTACCAACAGCAACCCCATATACGTGTTTCAGCCTTGTTGGGCCTCATCAGTGAGGTGAAGCTGTGCCTCTCTGAGCACAGTGAGCAGGGAGTCCACGTCTGGTTGCCCCCAGGTAACTCAGGGTGACCAACCCCAAGTTCCTTGCAAATATTTCAAAAAAGGTAGCAGGCGCTCCTCTCCAGAAAGAACATGGCATGATAACCTGTTCTGAGATAAGAGTTTGCAGCACATGTTTTTTGCTCACTGTACCTTTCACAGATGGGAAATATCCATTTGCATATCATTCTTTTTCCCGCCCACATTACTTAGCAGAGCGTATGAGAGCAGGTGCAGGAGAATGAGTGTAATGGTTAATTGAATAGTGTAGTTTTGAGGGATTTGTGAAAGGAGTACAGTGAGGGTTTTGCTCTGAGTGAGTTGGGGAGAACGTTCCAAAGCTTAGGTGCTGTGTATGGGAATCCAATGCCGCCGGCTTTGACTATTCTTACAGTGGGTACCCGGAGTTGATTAGCGTGATTGCTTCTTTTGGGACGGAAGGAGGAATTCATGGTTATGGTTTCATATATGTAGGGGGTGCTGTGTTATTGATGCATGTGAGAGTGAGTATTTTAAAGTTGATTATTTCCTTGACTGGGAGCCAATGTACGGGTCTTCCGGCCTATGAGATATGGTCAGTTTTGGGGATGAGTAGTGCAGCACGGAGGGCATTACTTTGCACTATTTGGAGCCTGTTTAAGTTTTTATTTGATGTGCCTGCTAGAAGTGTGTTGCAGTAGTCCAGTCTGGTTCCTATAGTCACTCTGGCTATGGATTACGCAGTTTGAAGATTGAAAATGAAATATGGATAACGAAAAGTGCATGGAATAATGCTCCCGATGTAAAGATCATAATCCCGAAACACTTAGAGCTCAGAGTTTTAGTTATTGAAAAAGAATTACATAGATTTATATGCACAGTAAAATATAATTTGAATATATCTATATATATGGGAGTGGCTGCAGAGTGGCAGTCTCTGCAGTGTCTTGCGAGTTCCTGCTGGTTTCCTGTGTTTTGGAGTCTGTCTCCAGTTTCTACTACTGAGAGGGTTGAACTTTTACTCAAAACCCCTCTTTCCCGCGGAGCGGCCGCAGAGTGGCAGTCTCTGCAGTCTATGGCAGCTAGGGCAGGGCGGCTTGCGAGTAGGAAAAGCCGCACTCCCCGAGTGACTCAATTGCCTGCCGCTGCGGTGACCAAAAAGACTTTGACATCGGCGGGAGTTTCAACCCCCGCCACTCACCCGGAGTCAACGCCACTGCAACCTGATACCCCAGGTCCTCGATTGCGGAGCGCCAAATCAAAGATGATCCAGGTGCCTAACCAGCCCAACCAGCCTCACTCGGATCTCGAGGCAGACTCTTCGGTGCTAAGGCTGGCTTCCATCATACCCGGACCGTCTGCAGCAGTGAACCAGGGTCTGGGAGCACGCCAGATGGATGCCCGGGATGCCCGGGAGTCTGTACCGTCGGCTTGGACACCAGTTTGTCTTCCTGCCGGTCCCCAGTCAATGGAGAAGTCCCCCGAGACCGCCAGTCACCGTCTGCCGTGTGAAGCATTTACGGAGTTGCCCCTCGGAGGAGAGGAAGCGCCGTATGTCGCAGGTGAGGAGAGTCTGGTGGGTCTGGTGGGTGAAGATGGGACGGCGGGCGACAAGCTGCCTCCCGCTGACCCTCCGTGCTTGTCACGTACAGGCGCCTGTAGCCCCAGTTGCCAGGCGGGCGATGAGGTCAGTGGAGATGCAGCGCCAGTAGATGATCCACCAGTTCCGATAAGTTTGGACGCTAACCGGCTTACAGTGGCACCGATCCTGCACCCTCCCCCCCAGATGTTGGTGGCCCTCTGGAGGTGGACGTGCTGGAAGGAGCGAAACGAGCGGTTTCAATTGAAGCGGCTCCGCCCGACATGGGATTGTTCGACCCTCTGATAAGGGCTGCGAGAGCCGACAGGGCAACCAAATCAGCTCAGGTCCCCATACATGTCTCACATCCAAAAAAGAGAGGAAGACTGATCCGCAAGAAACGATGTGCACATGCACACCAAAAGCTGGGGATAAAAGCCCAGCAAACACAGCGCTCAAGACATTCCTGCGCTTCGTCAAACCTTCAGTATAATCAGCAGAAGGATGATACAACACAATTGTCGGTGAACAACAGATTCTTCGCAAATCTCCTAAAAAAGAAAGCCCTACCCTTAGGGGAACTTTCGGATGCAGAGATTTTAGAAGTAACAGCGGATCAAAACGCTCCCTTAAATGTTATGAGAGGCTCTCCTGACTCGCGTCCAGCCTTCTCACTGAAACCTCCACGCTTCTCCTTTGCAGGACCTGTGGAAGAAGCAAACATCAGGTGGCACTTTGGCTCTCCCTCCCTGCACCACCTCCGCCAATGCCATCTACCAAGATTACATCCGACCCGGAGAGAGCTACTAACTTTTCAAACCCCCAATCAGCATCGGCTGTTGGCACGGCCCTTGAAGCAACGGGCCCCTTTGCCAGGCCTCCGCCGGTTGGGTCGATGGTCTCAGCAGCCACATCATCGATAGCCAAGTCTTTTCTGCAAAAACAGGCTCGCTTAAGATCTCCGGTGACCACCCTCATCGATTTAAACGGTGTCGAAGATCCCGCCTTCACTTACTCTCATGGAAATGAAATAGAAATCAGTGTCTCGGCACCTTCGACTCCGGATCAATTTGATCAGGGGTCCATCGAGATGCCTGGTTCAGAGAAGCAAGGGAAAGTCTCAGTTCCAACCGAGCCTCTTACGCAAGAAAAGGGCTCCGCAGTGGTGGCACAAACAAGCTATGGGACCACCAGTCCTTCTATTGGCCAGCTGCATGGGAGCACCCAAACAGTACCTAGCTTAACGAGCCCCATACATTCAAACGAGAATGGAGGAAAGACCACAAAAGACACCTCGCCAAAAAAAACGGACTTAAGACTTATTATGTCAACTGTAAGCCTGGCCATGGCTCCTTTTTGTAAACTATATGAGTCAATAAACGACTCAATGAGAGACCACACCTCCATTATAGCGATGATGAATAGCCGTCTAATTTTTTTGGAAGGCTACATCAACGCTCTGAACAGCAAAATGGAAAAGGGCACCAAAGACGAGGAGTTCGGTCAGTCCTCAGTACAACCAACGAAAGGCCCCCTGGTGGATGCCAGTTCCCAGACCCCGGCCCCAAGTCCGCAACCTCAACTTGATGAACCGAGAACAACTGTCAGTTACGTGCCCCGGTGTGAGAGTCTGACCCCGACCAAGCCACAGTCCACCAAGGCCAAGGGAAATGGAGCAATATGTGATGAACCGAATGAAATCACCATAGACCAGGGGCATGTTCCGAACAGGAAAGTAAAGGAGGCTACTTCTGTAACAAAAGGTCATCCTACGACCCAAAAGCAAACGATTATAAAGTTCTTTCCCCCCCAACCGACCATTAACAAAGTACAATCGGCGAAAGACCAAGGTGAAAAGAACCGCGGGTCCGAGACCCCCCTTAATTGCGAAACATCAAAATCAGTGGCTGAACGGGAAACTCCAAGTCTGATGTCGGGGCACAACGAACTAGATAGTGCTCCCGTAAATAAGGAATCAGAGCATGTGATTGACGAGGACTTATTGAACTGTAGTGTTTATACACTATCTGATGATCAGGAATCAACAAATAATTCTCGCCATATGGATAAGGAGCCCTCGCCCTTCTGTACTTTGGAAAGTCGCTGTAAGAAGCTTCAAAAAAAGTGTAGCTGGGGGGCGGGACTGTCGAAAGACAGCAGCCCCAAAAGGCACCATACTAACTTCCAAGAAGCGAAAAGGGGAGAGCCCAATTTCGAAAATCCTCGCTTAAGACCGGGGGTAAGAAGACCCGACTCTCCTCCAAGATCCAGTTCCCCGTCTGTAACTAAATGGGTGTACGCCACCCGGGACAAATGGTTTGCGGAAAATCGACCTTCCCCAGTTACAAATACGAAAGACAAGCAAAAGCTGCACCTCTCCAAAGCTGATGTAAACAAAGGACGAGGGTCAACGGCATATGCTTCTAAATCAAAACGAAATTTCAAAATCAAACAGCTGTCAAATAACAGAAATTACGTGATATTAAATAGAAGCTACCTGCTACAACTGCTCAAATGTATACCTTCGCTCAGGAAAATCGAATCAAATGACCTTACCAGGGTCAAACCTTTTCACCAAGGAAAAATGGCATGCGCTTATCTGCACGTGCAAACGAACTGGGCCAAAGTGAGAATCTCAGAGGCGGCGGAGCAACTATTAAAAATGGGCTTTGACCTGTTTGAATTGGAAGAGAGTGCACTATTTACCCCTCCCACCAAATCTGCAGAATTAACAAATCCAGCTACACCATGCACCGTAGTTGCGAAAAGTAACAAACCACAATTGTGCTCTAGACCTGGCAAGGAGAGAGGATTCCGACAAATTTGTACACACAATGAACCAGCTTTACAGATGGCCTCCCACCGGTCTTCTCTTTGGAATCCCAGTGGCAAAGAGGAGAGCCAGTGTCTTAAAATGGCAACAAAGATAGACGGAATTGCCCTAAATGATCCTTTGGGTACAGGAAGATGCCCTCAAGGACCCAGGTTGAGAATTGTAAGGACCATACATCAAGTACCGGAGGGCAATGAGTCCGGCACCCATGAACCTCAACAACAAGTTCCACTAGCTGAACAATGGGCATGGTTGCCCAACGCACTGACGATAAACAAGAACAAATAGCAATTTGTCGCGTGTCTGTCCGCACCACTCGCCTCTACACAACAAACTGGTAAACCAAATATCTCCCTGGGGTCATGGAATACACGTGGTTTCCAGCATTTAACGAAACAAGGAGACCTACACTTGGGATGTTTAGATATCATCTGTTTGCAAGAAACCTGGATGACAGAACGCCCCTCCATAGACGGATATGATTTGACATTCGCTCCAGCTGTTAAAGGACCTTTTGGCAGACCGTCATCAGGCCTTATAACTGCAATTCGCTGTGGATCCGGTCTACACTTAAAAAACACTTTGAGAGTGTCATCCCACTTATTGATCACAGAAGCTATCTGGAGTGTGGCAGAGGTGGAAAAGAGAACGTCCAGAACACAACCCTTAATCATTTTCAATGTATATTGGAACCCTGCGATTATGACTGATTCATTCTTCTTAGCACTGATTGAGGACTCAATCGATGAAGCACGAATAGGGTGTCCTGAGGCCCTGCTGATCATCTGCGGAGATTTAAACGCTACCTGGTCACCACGTGATTCTGCCGATGACCCACCTCTTTTTTCGACTCTAAGAAGTGAACGCGGCGTGGCTTGGCTGTCGTTGATGTCATCTCGTGATCTGCTCTGTGCTGAGGATTTATTCCCAAGAGATGAGAGGCCGCCCACCTGGGAAAGAGGTAACTCCTCAGCGGACCTCGACCACATCTTCGTAAGCAGGCTCTTGGCAGCATTGACCACTTCGTTCGAGGTACGCAGGTCCTCGGCCAGCGACCATAACCTGCTTGTACTGGAATGGAAGACTACAAGGCCAGTGAACTCAGTTATGCCAGCACAAGTGGAGCTAAATAACCAGCAAAATCGTTTAAGACTCTCAGAATCATCAATCTCAAAGATACAAGCTAAATATCTGGCAATTGGAAATGAGGACAACCGTTTGAGTGACCCGCAAGTACCAGACTATCAACCTCTCTTGGTTCCTTTTAGAGCTAAACTTGCCGGCCTCAGACACAACAACGACTGTGCTAGACATCAATACAGTCAAGAACTGGTCCTTAAACGGAGATCGGTAAGACAAGCTAGAAGAAAATTTGCCACTCTTCCCTTACTTGAAAATCAGGCAATCCTGAATCAAGAAAAGAAATCCTACAAATCATGGCTTAAGCACCACCGTAGCAAATTTTACCAACAAGATGCCGAAGCGATGCTGAAGCTTGTAAGCGGCCACCACCCCCGCAAATTCTGGGCTCTCCTAAGATCCTTTTTGTCGCCCCACGAGATTCTACCATCCAATCCTATCGGGGAAATAACTTGGATAACATTCTATTCAAACCTGTTCAAAGCACCAGCACCGTCAAGCGCCTATGAACTTAATACTAAACGGGCAGCATGGATAGACTTGAGCAGGGAATCTGAGATTCTCAAAATCCTGCATAGACTAAAGCCATTGCGAGCACCCGGCCCGGACGGAATAACAAACCTTGACCTAAAGAAATACCCAAGTCAGTGGGCTAGGCTGATAAGTAAAATCTTCAGACGCTGCAAACAGGCAAGGCAAATCCCGTCTTCATGGACAACATCTATCATAGTCCCGATATTCAAGAAGGGCAGGAAAGAAGATCCAAAAAACTATCGCCCTATCGCACTTTTGGATACGGTTGGAAAGGTGTTTGGTTCTCTATTACTACAAACATTCCAGGACTGGGCGAGGGAGGCCGAATGTGCGGACCCGTTTCAAACAGGATTTACAAAAAACAGCGGTACAACCACTAATATTATGTTCCTCAGCGCACTCAAAAGTAAGGTGTTGGGAGGAGGCCCACGAGTGTTTTTTGCATTCATAGATCTGGCGCAAGCCTTCGATCAAGTAAACCGTCAGCGCCTATGGAGAAAACTGAGTCTCTGGAAATGCCCGGACGAACTCCTCCTACCGATCCAAGCTTTACATCAAGAAACAAGGATGCGAGTGAGACTAACCCAGGCTGGTCGGTTATCATCTGAAATTCCAGTTGACCGTGGAGTGAAACAGGGTTGCCCACTGGCTCCGTCACTCTTCATCGCCTACCTCGGCGGTTTCAAAACCTCGGAGCAATCAATCCGCTCTTTTCCACCAACTATGGGCAAGTTGAAAACATCGAGACTACTCTATGCTGATGACTTAATCTTAATGGACTTGACTCCTATCGGTCTCCAGCGTCAGCTCGACCATCTGGCGACATACATTAGAGCAAACGATCTAACTATAAATACAGCCAAAACCAGGATCTTGATAATGGAGAAACACAAACGTCCTAAAGAAAAACTTGCCTGGTACTTGGAGGGGGCAGCACTGGAAAAAGTTGTAAATATCATATACTTGGGAGTAGCTTTGGACTGCTCGAGTATAAATGCAACCCTCCAAAGCAGCTTAATGACCAAGGCAAAAAACCTAGCTGCACAAGGCCGGGCATTGGACAACAAGTTCGGTGGTTTTTCCCTGTTACCTTTGATTAAATTTTACAAGATGAAGGTGGTGCCAACCCTCACCTATGCTGCAGAAGCCCTCACTCATACACCGACAAACCTGTGGCTGAAGCTTGAGGGGTTATTTTGGCGCACCGTTCTAGGCCTCCCTAAGTCAACATCAGCCCCCTTGATCAGAAGAGAGCTTGGCCTACTATCGTTGGAAGGGACCGTGGAAATCAAATCGATGATACTGTACAGGAAGTTGCTGCTCTCGGACTGCCCTCATGTGCTAGCTATTGTACGCACGGAACTATTGACACCTTCCCCCTCTGTGCTAAAATCCTGGGAAATGGCTCGCAAAAAGAAGCTTGTGGAAATAAACTCTTCGGAGCAGGATCTTATCGGCAACGCGCTAAAAATAAAAAGGAAAATCAGTGAGCTTGACTGGATTGAAACCTTGAACATTGCTTCTAAAGCAAAATCTGTCAGTCACTTGCCTTCCTATCAGAACAAATTAAATACTGTACCGAACTATTTGAGCAAGTTCCCAAATAAAGCAGCTAGAAACCTGTTCTTGAGAGCGCGTCTGAACCTACTGCCGACAAATGAGATCCTAAAACTCAGAGGACAAAGTGATTTGAACACGTGTCGTTTTTGCAAAAGCGAGACACACGTAGAAACCATTCGCCATCTTCTTTTAAATTGCCCCGGAACCAGAGCCGAAGGCGAGAAATTTCTGCTACCACACCTTTCTGCATCTTATACCAGGGAAGAAGAAACGTGGTGGACACGTTTGATGAGCGGAGAAAGAAATACCTGGACTATCGCCACTACACAGACTCTGAAGTTTATTCTATCTCTCTGAAAACCCCTTTCTTCTCTTCTCAACTTTCAGCCCTTAGCTCTACTCTGATTCTTCACTTCATTTGATTTCGATCTGTTGTAAAAATCATTAATTTGATTAAATCAACTAAATAAATAAAAATAATATATCAGTTAGCCTATTATATTCTATGTTTTTAGATTTCATTATTTAAAAATGTATCCCCAAATCATGTGTCTACAAATTATTTATGTGTGAATTTCACAACACCATATTGAAATTGCATAGCTACTTATAAGTAACAATCACTTGTCTTGACAAACATTTTGAATGTGCAGGGGACGTGAGTGTTCCACAGACAGTGGACACGGTCTCCTTTTTGTTCTTGTTAAAACACCCTAGTGTCAGGGTTGTGATACACTCCTCTGCACCTCACTACAGCCTTAAATAAGATACCAGAACACATATATAACACATAGTGTGTGATTGCGATCTCTGTCCTTGGCCCAGCCACTCTTCCCTCAACTGCCTACCTGCACTACGGGACTGTCTCTGTATCCTACAGCCCCTTCTCCCGGCACTTACCTTGCACTTGCCACCAGCTGGCCCTATTATTTATCTTGTATTCTACTAACCATGTACAGCACTTTCCCCCTCTCCCTTCCCCTTGCACTTTTTCCCAGTCCCCTCTACCCTTGCACTTGCGCGATCTGAATGACACCTGGCCTAGTTGGATCATTGTCTGTCTCCCCTTGTTCCCCCCCCCTGCCTCGTCGCACCTTGAAACACTTGTGTATAGGCGCGTTACAAATGCCATATCATATCATTGCAGCATTCTTTCCATAAATTGACATGAATCACACACACCTGACGACCCTTCCACTTCCCCACAGGGATAAAAGGTGGAGCACAAGAGCAAGCCGAGTAAGTCAGACCACACAAAGTGAGAGCTAACTCGGCACAGCAATTCAAGAGGAGGAGAAAGACAGTGCATACAGCGAGGGTGACAAGGAGAGAAGTGACCTTTCCGACCAACGCCCGTGAAACCTGCGCAGATGGAATTATAAGATCGTGAACAATAGCCAGCGTGTGCTGCGAAGAAGGGGAGTCCCTTTTTCTTTCTAAAACAAGGATTGCTTTACTGTAAAGATACCTCCCCAGAAGGTATGGTAAAAACGCAACTGGTCACACCCAAAAGCCATCAAAAGTTAGTAGTAGAAATTGCACATTTCCATCTTACCCGGAGCATTTAGGACAATCTAAAACCTAGACGCATATTGGTGGAAAGGGTTACTAGCCAGGTATCCACACAGATGTAAAAACTTTCGTACAAACATGTGAAATACTTCAAAAGACCAGTACGCATATTCCATCACTTGCCCCTCTGAACCCATTGCCGATTATAGAAATCCCCTTTTCAATAATTGGTATGTCCTTGTGATCGTGGATTATGCAATCCAATATCCTAAGGCATTCCCAATGCAAAATAATATCACCCAGTAGATCCTTAAACATCTTCTACCATATTTCTCCAAGGTCGGTTTTCCCAAGGAAATACTAATGGACCAGGGCTTGAATTTTATGAGTAAGCTTATGGCCGAACTGAAAGAGCTACTCCACATTACCACCTTGAAAACTTGTGTGTACCATCCCCCGACCGATGGCTTGGTAGAAAGATTCAATAAAACCCTAAAACTAATTCTCCGAAAGCTGGTATACAAGGACAAGAAAGACTGGGACTGAATGATCCCATGTGCACTATTTACAGTGAGGAAAATTCCTCAACCTTCCACAGGTTTCTCTCCCTTTGAATTACTCTATGGAAGAGAGCCAAGAGATGTCCTGAAGATGCTCAAAGAAACCTGGGAAGAACGAAAGGAAGATCCTATTCCCATCTCGCAAACCGCCACCCAAATGCGAGAACATAGGAAGTTGCTCCGAGACTTAGTTGGTACTCATATGGAAAAGGGTCAGAGCCAACCAAAGTCCACTTATGACAAGAAAGTGAATTTAGGATCATTCTCCATAGGACAGAAAGTAATGGTCCTCTTACCAACTTCAGAGAACAAGCTAGTCTCCAAAAGGTCCGGAACTTATGAAGTAGTAGGAAGAACAGGAACCTGTACTTATAGAGTAGCCCAACTGGATAGAAAACAGAAAATCCAATTATATCCCTTATATCTCTTGGAGTGGAAGGAGAACCCATCAGCCACCCATGCCAAAGTCCTAGCCTGTCTGGTTACCAAAGACATATATAACTTTGATTTAATTCCTTCTGAGTTATATACGCAACACCAACAAGATTTAAAAGATATAGTAATTTCCTTTCTGGATGTATTCTAGGAAAAACCAGGAAGAGTAAAAGGTACATACCACTATATTAGAACACCTAAAGGTAAAGTGGTACACTTAAAACCATATCGACTCCCAAAAGCTTGTAAGCAGATAGTGATCGAGGAAGTCAGCAAAATGTTGAAAGCCAAAATTATTGAGCCATTCCCAAGTCCCTGGTCCTCTCCTATCATGCTGGTCACTAAACCAGACCGTTCCTGGAGATTCTGTATTGATTTATCAAGTTAATGCTATATCAGTCTTCAATGCCTATCCCATGCCACACATCGATGACCTAATTAATAAAATCGGAGCAGCCACCGTTCTACCTCCCCTAGATTAAACCAGGGGTACTGGCAAGATCCCATATATGGACCAGATAAGGAAAAGACCGCGTTTTCAACGCCGCTACGACTATTACAATTTAAAGTTCTACCTTTTGGTCTACAAGGTGCACCATCCACTTTTTAATGCCTCATGTATTGAATCCTACAATCCTATTCTGATTTCTGTGGAGCTAATATTGATGTCATTTATAGTAAGACTTGGGAGGGTCATCTCTTCCATCTTTATACCATAATGAAAGTCCTCAAAAACACGTGCCTAACTGCTAATCCAGCTAAGTGTTGATTGGCCCAATCAGCCATAAAATATCTTGGCTTCGTCGTAGGGAATGGGAATGTACAACCACAACATGAGAAGGTTAAAGCCATCTTAGATACACCAACTCCCATGACGAAAAGAGATATTTGAGCTTTTCTCAGGTTAATAGGATACTACTAAAGTTTTATCCCCAACTTTTTGGACAAAACAGCGCGGCTGACAGATAATCTTAAAAATGCAAAACCCCAGAAACTTCATTGGAATGACGAGGATGAGATATGTTATACCACCTTGAAGCAGACACTGTGTCAGGACCCAATCCTAAAGGTAGTCGACTTCTCTAAGGAGTTTGTCTTACAGACAAATGCCTCCCTCACAGGGTTAGAAGCTGGCTTGTCCCAAGTTTGCAATGGATTGGAACATTCCATATATTCCCACGTGAAGAAAATTACTCTGTGTTGGAACTGGAGGCCCTGGCCATTAAGTGGGCCATTATCCATTTTGGGCACTACCTATTAGGATGAAAGTTCACACTTGTTACAGAACATTCACCCCCAGTTTGGATTAGCCAATACAAAGATTCCAACCCTAGGGTCATGCAATGTTTCTAGACCTACAACCCTATTGTTTCACTGCAGAACACTGAAAAGGAAAAGGACAGGGAAATGTGGATTTTCTTTCCCGGTTCCCCAGTGAAACAAATGTGGCTGCATCGCATGGAGGAAGGGGTGTGAGAAACCTGAAGTTGTCTCCATAGCTAGTCCCCAAAGATTTGTTATCCAGGTGGCCAGGACACAGCAATTGCTATTGGATCCAGTTCCAGGGGATGGACCAATGAGTGAGAATCACCGGGATGGGGGTCCTTGGGGAGTGGTAGTCGAACACTGAATGGGGAGATGCGCTATCCCCTTTCTTCCAACACTTTTTCCCCATCCTACCATGTAGGATATTTGAGAAACTGCCCCCCCCCCCGCTTTCCCAACACAAAACCCTTTCTCACAACATAAAAGACAACAGACTAACACCAGAGCCGTTTATCCGACATGTCCCAATACAAGGGTCAGGCAAAGTCTGGAAATTGACCAGAATCACACACACACCCCCGATTGCCCTTTCACTTCCCCACAGAGATAAAAGGTGGAGCACAAGAGCACAATACGAGCAAGGCAGACCGCACAACGTGAAAGCTAACTCGGCATGGCAGTTCAAGAGGAGGAGAAAGACGGCGCATACAGCGAGGGTGACAAGGAGAGAATCAAGCTTGTCCTTTCCGACAAAGTCCTGTGAAACTTCAGCAGAAGGAATTATAAGACCACAAATAATAGCCAGCATGTTACAGTACTCAAGACCCTCCTTCGCTGATAACCAAGCCAGAGAAGGCCGTTGGTCTCAGTGGTACCAACCTTGACTCTGTCATGATGCATACCCCCGGGCATCCAGACCAAGTCCATCAACCCCGGAAGCAGGCATCATGTTACCCAGAGAAAGTCCAGCAACCCCTGTTAGGGGCTATATGGGTACAGTCCTGGTGTCTATGGTGCCAGGCTCATATGGGGTATCAGCCCTGGCGCCATAGGCGCCAGGCTCATATGTTAAAACTTACCTGATGCAGACCATGCTGCAAGAGATCCAAGCCCATGTGAGGCTTGGAAGGGACTACTTTACCTAGGGACTATTTTGTTACTCAGGTGTGGTTGTGGAGGAATACTTACCTGGGACTACTTTGGGGGCTATTTAAACCACGCCCGAAGAGCAGCACACGCTTCGCGTTATTCTGCATCCTGCAGCGTAACACTCACCGTGCCTGCAGTCAGCATCCAGCCTCTTGCCATGCCCACCTCGAGTCCAGAGCGCCTAGAAAGAAGGGAAAGAAGAAGAAAGGTTAGAACAAGAACATTATTGGGTTTCTTACCTGATTCCGGATTCATCGCACCTTTGAACCAGAAACAGACTTTATTTTAAACACGTTGCATCGCCAGCAGCAGTGCCGCGCCATACTCACCGTTCCTCGCAGCATCTCTACGATCCGGCGCTATCTACATCATTATGTTGCCGCATTCCAGCACCTAAGGGGGACAAGAAAACAACAAGGTGAGCCGAGGGAACAAACAAGGACAATCTCTTGCCAACATATACTTACCTGATTTTACCGCCGGAGGTATTATTCACCAGCACGCCAAATCTTCTTAGACCGCCCCTGTAAGAAAAGAGAAAGCATCAAGTTAAACCTTGGCATCATTTAACGGACAGTGTGGGATAACACAGACTCTTACCTGAACGCTTTCAGCTGCCACAAGACAATCTTCTTTTGGGTCTAAGCTGCAAGATAAACAAAGGAATTGGACAAGAGTGATTATTCAGACATTTTTGAACTCTTAAGAACTATATACTTACGGTCCTTCGCCAGGAGGTTTGGAGCCAAGATTTGTCTAGAACTCTTCCAATATCCTCAAGCCAGTGAAGTAACTGGCCATCAACGCACCCCTGTGTTCCTCGCAGGATGGAGAGCTGATCATTCAAAACTATAAGGTGAGCTTTGTGAACGGGAATATCAGAGGTGATAAATGGGGACCCAGTGAGGGGCTATTACTCAAATCCACAGGTGACTAATTCCCTTTCCCCGCCTTTAGGAGACTACTTCTACAGGTCAAGCAGACGAAGCTAGGTGGGCCAGTCCAGTCAGTCATCTCTGCACTACGCATCACGTTGGTGGAGACCGTGGCTGTCCAGTTCCGCTCGACACCCCTGTGGGAACCAGGTGAGCGTAACAGACTCCAAGGATAAAGAAAGGCAAGCGGTTAACAAACCCTGTGAGCCGAGGGGAGAATCGATAGGAAACCAAAGTGTGTTGAACGAAAAAGTAGCCAATGGCTAATTTGAACTTTGAAAGGGTTAAAGATACGATTGAGGAAAGAGGGGGAAAACCAACCACAGAAGTGGCCGGCACCACGTGGGTGCTCAAGCAGGAAACTCTGGGTGAGTACCTGATGGTAGAAACTACCATAACCAGAAGCCCTTGGGAAGAGGCAAAAAGAGGTCAAAGTGGTCATACAGGGGTCTTGTAAAATCATCTGTACCATTGAAAGTCTTTGACCAACAGATGATTGAGAAGCTAAGGGAAATAAATCCCGCTTGGTGAAATGAACACATGAACAGTGTGATATAAAAGGTGGCCAGATTGAACCCGGCAGAGGGATGCTGACAGAAAGGGGCTAAACCTGAAGAGCTGTTTAAAAGATATGAAGATTTGTGAAAGTAAGACAAGCCACAGTGAGCCCGTAGGGGGGAGGCTTATGCCTGAAAGGGGTCTGAGCCCAAAAGAGGGGAATCCAGGTTGGAAAATTGTTGCCCAAAGTGCCTTGAAAAGGGAATTGTTTAATCTATTTGTTGAATACGATTTTGTGAAGGTTCTACCTTTGGAAGAGGGGGTCCCAGCAGTGAAGTCATCACCAAAGGTATATGTGAAGCAGAACTTTATGTTTGTTTGTTGAATACATCAAGCCTCAAAGACAAGAGACTTTTTATTGAAAAGAGACTCAACCATCGAAGAACCTGATAGCTGATACAGAACTGTCTCCTCGTGCTGGGAAAGCTCAAGCGTGTGCTGTGCTCAGGAGATCCACTTTATCCTGGGCTCAAAACGTGCGGAAAGGAGAACCCTGGCAATCGCATCCTGACTTATAATTTGTGAACACTTCTTTCTTTATTGAAATCCTATCCCACAATCTTTCTGTAACTAGTTGTGAGGAATTGGCAATAGTTTTTTTTAGTATAGGCCATCTTATTTTGACACAATGGTCTTATTTGTCATTTGACGGTCGATGCTTGCTCCCATCTTAGTTTTAGGTTTTAGGATTAGGTTAGGCATTTTTTCACCCTGCATTTATGGTTCAATAAACACCCTTGAACTGTGATCACTTGTGTATGTCTTTACTGTTCCTTACAAAACACAATGCTGCATTTCACACTCAAATTGTAAAGCATTTCATTTGGAAGGAGCTCACCTGGTGGCAATTATCCCCCATGTTCTCACTCATTGGACTCAGAAGAGCAATATTTCTAGAGGCAATATGTCAAATTACATTTGGGGAGTTTTCTTACTCAGTTTTGAAAGTTTTTAAGGCATAGAGCCAGCGAGAATCTTCAAGTGCATGTCCCAGTCCTCGTGGACCATTCTGGCCAGCTCTATCTCCTGTTAGGAAACTAGATCTGCCTGGGGTAAAATCTGCTTCAGGAGGGGGTGCTGTTGCACAAAGCTCAAGATGGCTGCCTGAATTGGGAGCTCTGAAGCCTGGGTGTTTCTTGCACCTATATCTCTTTTCTGGTGTTTAATTGACTGGCGGCCGGTGGCTATACTGCATGAACACACCGGCAGCGATACTGGAGTGGAAGGAAAGTTATAGTGGCACTCAATGATACAATTAACCAAGGTGCTGTAACGCTCACCGGAGGCGCTGATCTTGGCAGGAAGGTGTCTGTGACTCGAAAGGTGATGTGCAGAACCCGATGGGCTTCTGGGGTCGAACCTCTTCGCACTGTGTGTCGAACTCATAGGGTGAGGTTTCTGCAGGTGAAAGAATATGGGGGTTAATGGTCTGGGTTGTTCAATGTCCCTCTTCCTCTCTCTCCCTCTCCGTAGAGCCCCCAGGTCAACGTGCTCACCTTAGATAGGTGAATGCTGGGCTCTCCATCTGCGTCTGGTGCAGGGCGCTGTTGCCAGTTCCTTCACTGGTGAAACATAGGCCTCTTGGACTCAGAAGACCGTTACCGTCGTTAACTGCACGAGCGTTGAGTTTCCAGACACCTTTTTAGTCTTTATAGTCTTTAGGTGCAAGGCACGTTACATTGAACAGGACTTCGTATAATGCTTTTCTCCCTTTTGTCTTGCAGGACTCTTGAGGAAGATGGAGTGAAGCGCCTGGAAATGCGTGAGTAAATGCAAGCGCTCTAACTGTCTTTTCCTTGCAGCGTAGTTCGTGCTGAAGAGCAGGCGTTCTATTGCGAAGAGCGCGATGGGCGTAAGTAAATACCTCTCTAATGTCTGTTCTTTTGTCTTTCAGAAGTTGGTTTGCAGCGCCGGAGTCCGCGGAATGTCCGTAAGTAGATACAATGCTTTATCTCCGCAGGCGGCGATGCAGTGTGAAGAAATCCAGAATTCACGGAGTGCCGGTAAGTAGTGACAATGCTTTTGTCTTCGCAGGCGGAGGTGCAGCGTGCCGAAAATGACCGCAGCCGATGGATCAGGTGAGTAGCACTGCGAGTTAAGGCTGCCTTGCTAACCTGCTGTTTCTTGTCCCTGCAGGTGCTGCTGTTGACTGGATGCAGGAATGGTGAGTATGCTTCTTGCAGATTCAGGATGCAGGAATGGCGAGTATGATTCTTGCAGATTCGGGATCGTAAGATGAAAGGCTGGAACAGACTCGGTGAGCGTTCTGCTGCAGATGCAGAATAACGCGAAGCACGTTTCGTCTATCGGGTGTGGTTTAAATAGCCTTGGAGTGATGAGGCGTCTTCCTCCACGGCCACGCCTAGGTAAGAAAAGAGTTCCAGTTCCAGAAGCTTTCCAGTGCTGAATCCAGGGAGTGGAGCTTGCCCCACCCAGGTAAGAAAGTAGTTTCTGTTCACAGAGGACTTCTAAGAGGCTGGTAAGTAAGCAGCATGGTCTGCTGCAGGTAAGTCCACCCAAGCATCTGCGCACATATTATGAGCCCGGCGCTTCCAGTGCCGGGACCAATGATTCTGATGAGCCTGGTGCCACCGGCGCCAGGACAAGGTCCAAAAGGTCCCCGTGGGGACCGGCTGGTGCCTAGGATTAGGGTTAGGGGCCTGCTTCCAAGGACGTTGGGCTGGTCCTGGCTCCTTGGAAGCAGTGATCATGACAGTACCCCCCCTCAAGGCCCCTCCTAAGCGTGTCTTCTCCAGGGGTTTTGGCTTGTCGGGGTGATTCAGATGGAATCTCTTGACCAGACGAGGTGCGTGGACATATTCTGAGGGTTCCCAAGACCTTTCCTGGGGGCCGTATCCTTTCCAATCAACCAGATAATATAACTTAGATTTGGAGATCTTGGAGTCTAGAATGTTCTTTACTTCGAATTCGAGTTCTTCGTCTACCAAAACAGGTTCTGGGAGTTCAGTCAATCGGGTTTCTGGTTGTACTGGTTTTAATAAGGAGACATGGAATACTGGATGTATTTTCATATGCGCAGGTAATTCCAATTTGACCGCCACCGGATTAACTATGGTAGAGATGGGGTAAGGTCCAAGGTATCTCGGGTTGAAGGTGCGGGGTCCTTTTAGAGGCAGGTGCTTAGTGGATAACCAGACCTGATCTCCTACTGCGTAGTGAGGGGCCTCTTTACGGTGTCGATCTGCTCCCTTTTTGACTTGAGCTTTAGCTCTTTGCAGATGGGCAGTGGCTTCTTTAAAAGCACGGGTAATCTCAGAGTGCAAATGATCCACAGCAGGTGTTTCGAATTCTTGGGGAGGATCCAGATTAGAGGTTCTAGGATGATGTCCGTATAATAGGAAGAAGGGAGTCTTCCCGGTTCCAGAATGAGTCGAATTGTTGTAAGCGTATTCAGCGATCCAAAGAATATCCTTCCAAGGGTTTTCAGTTTGTTGGAGCATGCAACGCAGATATTGCTCTAGAGTCTGATTTGTCCTCTCGGTTTGTCCGTCAGTTTGGGGATGGTGACTGGTTGAAAGTCTTACATCAATTTGGGCTAGACGACAGCAACTTCGCCAAAAGTGGGAGATGAATTGACTTCCCCTATCGGAGATTAAAACCGAGGGAAAAACGTGTAACCGAATGATGTTTTCTAAGAATTCCCGGGCCAATACCGAAGCCGAAGGTAGGCCCTTCAGGGGAATGAAGTGAGCCATCTTGGAGAATAAATCCACGACTACTAAAATGGTATTATACCCTGAGCATGGAGGTAAGTCCGTGATGAAATCCATGGACAGGGTATGCCATGGACAGGGAGGAATATCCAGAGGGTGTAAAAGGCCGGCTGGTTTCTCCTTCTGACTTTTATTCTGGGCACACACACCGCAGGAGATTACAAAGTCTCTAATATCCTTCTTCCATGATGGCCACCAGAAATGTCTCTTGATCTTTTCCATGGTTTTGGTAATGCCAGGGTGACCCTCCATTAGAGAGTCGTGATAACCGGAAATTACTTGTTTTTGGATTTTTTCACAGGGCAAGTACAATCGCCCTTGGAAATATGGTAGGTCTTGATCCACTGAGAATTCTTTTCCCTTTAATTGCCAGTCCTGCAAATCGGCCGGAGTTAGGAGTGACTTGACTGTAGTCTTGATGTCTTCAAAGGATTGAACGCTGACCAACCCCAAAAGCCTTTGTTCTGGGATTATGGGTATTGGTTCTGGATTGGTCAAATGTTCATCTACTCCCATCCGAGAGAGGGCATCGGCTTTTCCGTTTTTACTGCCGGGTCGATAAGTAATTATAATGTCAAACTCAGCCAGAAACAGAGCCCAACGAAGCCGTCTGGAAGACTGAGCTTTGGCCGTCTTCAGATATTGTAGATTGCGGTGATCAGTCATTACGGTGACTGTGTGTCTGGCTCCCAAAAGATAATGCCGCCAGGCTTTAAAGGCCGATCTGATAGCTAAAAGTTCCTTGTCTATAATTGAATAGTTGATTTCGGAAGCCGAGAATTTGCGGGACAAAAAAGCTACTGGATGTAATTGGTGTGTGCCCGGATCTCTTTGTGATAACACTGCCCCCATAGCAAGACTAGAAGCATCCGTTTCCACGATGTAGGGGAGTTCTGGGCGAGGATGTTTTAGAACAGGAGCAGAAATGAATTTAGCTTTTAAATCCTGAAAAGCTTGTTCTGCTTCAGTAGACCATTCAAAACGTTTGTTCTTCTTTAACAGAGCGGTGATGGGCTGGACTATCCGAGAGAATTCAGGAATGAATCTGCGGTAAAAGTTAGCGAAGCCTAACATGCTTTGAACTCCTTTTACCGAGGTTGGTGATGGCCACTTGATGATTGCATCGACCTTCTTTGAATCCATATGAACCCCATTAGGTGACAATATGAATCCCAAGAACTCAACTTCAGTTACGTTGAAAACGCATTTTTCAAGCTTGGCAAAAAGGTTATGTTGACGCAGTCTCTCGAGAACCTTTTTAACGTGTCTCTGATGTTCCTCTTCAGATGATGAATAGACAAGGATGTCATCAATGTAGACAACAACACACACATCTATGAGTTCTCTAAGGACATCGTTCATAAAATACTGGAAAGCGGCAGGAGCGTTACAAAGTCCAAAGGGCATCACTTGATATTCGAATAGCCCATACTTGGTTCGAAAGGCCGTCTTCCACTCATTGCCTTCTTTTATTCGTACCAAGTGGTAGGCTCCTCTGAGATCCAACTTTGTATATATGCATGCTTCTTTGACTTGGTCCATGAGTTCAGGGATCAAAGGTAATGGGTATCTGTTTTTAACGGTGATTTGATTCAGGGCACGGTAATCTATACAAGTTCTAAGGTCTCCTTCCTTTTTCGGAACGAAGAACAAAGCCGAGGAAGCTGGAGATTTAGAAGGACGGATAAACCCGTTAGCTAGGTATTGGTCCAGATATTGCCTGAGGTGAAGATTCTCTGGCTCGGTGAGGGCATAAATCCTACTGCAAGGAGGAGTTGTTCCGGGTATCAGGTCTATTTGACAGTCGTAAGACCTATGAGGAGGCAGGGTGTTAGCTTGATCCTTCCGAAAGACATCTTGGAATTCTTGGTAGTCAGGAGGTAATGTGGGAACCTCTGAAGAGATCGCCGCCACTGCAACTTCAGGCCGAGGTTAAAAAGTGGTAAAACATTCTGGAAACTGAACCGTCTTTGCTCGCCAGTTGATCTGAGGATTGTGCTTCTCTAACCAAGGGATTCCCAGAATGATCTGGAACTGAGGGGCCTTGATCACATCGAACACGATTTTCTCCCGGTGTCCATCTTGGCTCACTAGCGTCACTTCTTGGGTGGCGTGCGTTACTGGTCCGGAGGCTATCTCCGTGCCATCCACTGTAGTAATGACGTCTTTTACTGCCTTAGGGACAAGGGCTAGATTCATGCTTGATGCCATTTCATGGTCCACATAATTGCCGATTGCTCCGCTGTCGATGTAAGCTTCAATTGCATGCAAACGATCCGGACGTGCAGGATTAATGAGGACCATGGGCACCACGAAATGCGAGGTCACGGGACAGATCTTAACGCTCGGCAAGAGGACCTCTACACTTGCCGGGCTAGGTCGTTTCCCTGCTCGGAATTTGAGGTACTGGAATCTGCGGCTCCTACAGCCTTCTTAGCTGGTTTCACTGGACAGTCTCGAAGAAAGTGCCCCGAGTTCCCGCAATAGAGGCATAATTGCAGCTGTCTTCTTCTTTCCCGCTCCTTTTGGGTTAAAGGACCTTTCATCCCCCCTATTTGCATGGGTTCCACAGTGTCAGCTCCCTTAGTAGAAGTCTGTGGTTTAGAAAACACTCGGGTATCAAATTTAGAACGATCAGCCTTCCTGTTCTGTAATCTGTGGTCCAATTGGACGACTAAGTCAATATAGTCCGAACATTCTTGTGGAGGGTTCACAACTTGAGCTAACACATCCTTGAGCTCTCCACGCAGGCCTCTGTAGAAAAGCGTTATTCTCTTATCCTCGGGCCATTGAGTTTCCACAATGAGTCTGTTGAATGTGGCTATATAGGTCAAGAGGTCTTGATTACCCTGTCGTAATTAAAGAAGAAGTTCATTGTCCAAGGCCTGCCCTAGTGCATGTCTTGCAAACAGTTTCTCCATGCTGGACTGGAAGGCCTGGAAATCATGTAAAACCGGATCATCCTGAGTGACTAAAGGGATCGACCAATCTGCGGCGCTGCCACTGAGATAAGAAAGCACGAAAGCCACTTTGGTCAGGTCTGTTGGGAATGCAGCTGGTCGACATAAGACATGTAAGCGGCACTGGTTGAGGAACACTGCAAATTTCTTTGGGTCACCAGAAAAACGTTCGGGCGGAGCCAAGGGCACATTACCAGGTAGATTGATTTGCACTGGATTTACAGATGATGCAGAAGGATAGCTTCCTCCTGGAGCGGGCAGGGGTGTCTGTCCTGCCTGCGTTTGTAGCAATTGCCTAGCGAGGTCCTCTGTTCGCTCCTTGGAAATTATCAGTTCTCTTCTTAGAGAGCTTGTTTCCTGACGAGCTGCATGTACTTCTGCTCTTAATTCCCCGAGCAACTGGGCTAAGTGATCAGTGTCTGAGGTTTCCATTGCGCCTGGGTAGGAGTTTTGTGGTGGGCTTCGCGTTCTGTAACGCTCACCTGATTCCCACGGAGGCGCTGATCTTGGCAGGAAGGTGTCTGTGACTCGAAAGGTGATGTGCAGAACCCGATGGGCTTCTGGGGTCGAACCTCTTCGCACTGTGTGTCGAACTCGTAGGGTGAGGTTTCTGCAGGTGAAAGAATATGGGGGTTAATGGTCTGGGTTGTTCAATGTCCCTCTTCCTCTCTCTCCCTCTCCGTAGAGCCCCCAGGTCAACGTGCTCACCTTAGATAGGTGAATGCTGGGCTCTCCATCTGCGTCTGGTGCAGGGCGCTGTTGCCAGTTCCTTCACTGGTGAAACATAGGCCTCTTGGACTCAGAAGACCGTTACCGTCGTTAACTGCACGAGCGGTGAGTTTCCAGACACCTTTTTAGTCTTTATAGTCTTTAGGTGCAAGGCACGTTACATTGAACAGGACTTCGTATAATGCTTTTCTCCCTTTTGTCTTGCAGGACTCTTGAGGAAGATGGAGTGAAGCGCCTGGAAATGCGTGAGTAAATGCAAGCGCTCTAACTGTCTTTTCCTTGCAGCGTAGTTCGTGCTGAAGAGCAGGCGTTCTATTGCGAAGAGCGCGATGGGCGTAAGTAAATACCTCTCTAATGTCTCTTCTTTTGTCTTTCAGAAGTTGGTTTGCAGCGCCGGAGTCCGCGGAATGTCCGTAAGTAGATACAATGCTTTATCTCCGCAGGCGGCGATGCAGTGTGAAGAAATCCAGAATTCACAGAGTGCCGGTAAGTAGTGACAATGCTTTTGTCTTCGCAGGCGGAGGTGCAGCGTGCCGAAAATGACCGCAGCCGATGGATCAGGTGAGTAGCACTGCGAGTTAAGGCTGCCTTGCTAACCTGCTGTTTCTTGTCTCTGCAGGTGCTGCTGTCGACTGGATGCAGGAATGGTGAGTATGCTTCTTGCAGATTCAGGATGCAGGAATGGTGAGTATGATTCTTGCAGATTCGGGATCGTAAGAAGAAAGGCTGGAACAGACTCGGTGAGCGTTCTGCTGCAGATGCAGAATAACGCGAAGCACGTTTCGTCTATCGGGTGTGGTTTAAATAGCCTTGGAGTGATGAGGCGTCTTCCTCCACGGCCCCGCCTAGGTAAGAAAAGAGTTCCAGTTCCAGAAGCTTTCCAGTGCTGAATCCAGGGAGTGGAGCTTGCCCCACCCAGGTAAGAAAGTAGTTCCTGTTCACAGAGGACTTCTAAGAGGCTGGTAAGTAAGCAGCATGGTCTGCTGCAGGTAAGTCCACCCAAGCATCTGCACACATATTATGAACCCGGCGCTTCCAGTGCCGGGACCGATGATTCTGATGAGCCTGGTGCCACCGGCGCCAGGACAAGGTCCAAAAGGTCCCCGTGGGGACCGGCTGGTGCCTAGGATGAGGGTTAGGGGCCTGCTTCCAAGGACGTTGGGCTGGTCCTGGCTCCTTGGAAGCAGTGATCATGAAAGGTGCTGACAGGGCCGCTACTACAAAGGAGCGGCACACAGCAGGGAACGAGCGACTAAGACCTGCACTGCACTGTGGGATAGGCACAACACCAGCGGTGGACAGCGCAACAATCAGCTCTCACCCTGCTGGCGATACGACATGAGACTTGAGGATATATACCAGTAAGTAGACCACTGATGGTGAGCACCTACCTGCCCTGTAAATGATATGCAAGCCGCTGCCTCCCTGAACTGGCATAGCGCACAGTGTAGACCCGCTCCTATGTGAGCCGCACACCAGGAGCACAGCAGGCTCTCATTAGGAGGGACAACAGCATTTATCTGGTCTGGGAAGAGCCGGAGTGCCTGATATCAGTGATTACACAGCGCAACACATTAATGCCAGAAGGGAGAAACATTGTTGTACCCTGATCAGTGACTGGTCAGGGGGACAGCATGACACGCTTGGTGGTATCCTGTGGTAAAAACCCTTCTGCCTCAATTTCCGTGGAAGCCATAGATCCGAGGCTCCCTGCACAGGGCAATTAACTACTGCCACATAGACCTCCCTACTACCTGATTGACTGGGCGATAGCGCTTTACGAGTCGGTCCTGATTGCATCGACTGGCACCTGTGCATTGGGAGAGCTGAGATCTGCTATGCTTAGTGGGACCTTGTGGTTGAAATAGCAGGGCATAAACTGAGCAACACCCCGGGACTGATCCTGATGGACCCGCAAACATTATAAGTTACATGTCCCCCTGACAGCGTGTCTCAATCCCTGTTGTGGTTGTGAGGGCTAGGTGAGCTGCTGTGGATTCCTCGATTGAAGTGTTAGATCTATATATATGTGAGCCCCTATAGCTGGGATTCTTTGAGGTGATTGTGGAGCAGATTATTACGCTGTCTGTCAGTATACACTGCAAGCATGGACCATGACAAAAGCAGCCGGTAGGAAACACAGCTCAAAAAACATGTTGAACAAGACGACACCGAAGGTGCCGGAGGGTTCGGACGGCAACACGATAGGAGGTTTGGAGCAGGAAGTGCCCTCGGAAATACAACGCTTGATGAAATGTACGCGAGAAGGGTTTTCAGCTATCATACCAAACTGGATGACATGAATGGCACCATCAGCTCCATCAGACCCAAGTGGAGAAAACAGACATCCATATTACAGAAGCAGAAACTAGAGTTGGGACTGTGGAAGATGATATATCAACTCTGATGGCTGATGTTAAATTGTTATCAAAACTGGTACAAGCTATCTTTTTTTTTTCTTTTTAAGAAACATGGCTTATTACAAACCTTTGTCAAGACATGAACAGAAAACAAGAAAATACAGCTAAGATACAAACCAACGTCTTCTTTTGTTCCACATTTTTACACAAGACCCATTATTGTTTGTGTTCTTAATGAGCATATTATCTATATCCCATCAAAGACCTCCTTAAGATATTGGATGAGGCCAAAATTTATTTAAAGACATCGCCCTGCGATAGCAATCACCAAAGCCTGTGCTAATAGAGTAATTTTTTTTTATTTGTTTTTATTGTGACTAGGCAATTTTACAAAGTGAGTCTTTTCTTGACTGTGTTAGTAAAATAAACTTCTTGGTTTTAAATGTGGGAATTATTGTTTCAGGCTTTTCCCTCTAGTTCAAGGCTCTCGAGAAATCTGGCTGTGGCTATGGTCAAAGATAGGTTCTCACCACTCATCGTCCAGTTCCACCAGGCATCTTCAGTTAATGTCGAGTGTTGCAGTCTGTGTGATTGAAGATGGGTGAGCCTGAGTTGTGTTGTCCCTGGGCAAAGCATGAGAAGGTGGCAGACTTTTACAATGGAGTTTGGATTGTCACAGAAGTGACACCTGTTGCACTTAGATGTCTTCGAGAGGGAGTGCAGTATTTTGTTTGTTTTCATGAGATTGAGACAAGCCCTCAAGAATATTGTTCGAAGCCCTTTGTTCGGGAATTTCTTTAAATATTTTTGAAGCTTGTTCACTTTTTGTGTATCCCAGAAGAGGTCCATAAATTATTTATACTCTTTGGCTCTGTCCAGGGTGACAATCCAATCCCAGATCTTCAATTTTTCCTTGACTTTGTCTGGAATGAATTCGAGCTCCCATTGGGAACTTCCGAATGTGTCTAGCAGGTCAAGGTAGTTTTTGAACCAAGCTCTTAGAGTCCTGATTTTTCCATTTGTGAATTCGTTATGAAGTATATCATGGATTTTAGGTCTTGGCTTCCTTAAGATGTTCCCCATGAAGAGTATTGTATTCCTTTCCACAACTGATTTCAATGATTGAAGGACTAGTTCTCTTCGAATTACAGCCATGGGGGCGAAGTTGGTAATCTCAGGACTTGCCTCCAAAATAAACCTTTGAGTTTTATCCACAATGTAAAGGGTAGTTGGGGCATGGCTTCCGCCCCGTACGTTATTGCCGGCATAGCTTTTGTTTTGAAGAAGTTTATTACCGGAAGTAATGAACATTTTCCATATTTTCTTTCCAGGATTCCTGCATGGACGGCAAGCGTTCTTGTTTTTGCTAATAGATGATCCTGCATTGTAGCCTCAACGAAACACTGTGAACTGTTGACCCCCAGGTAACTGAGGCCTTCGACCAATTCCAATTTTTCCATGTTCATAAACCACTGGTATTTTCTTTTGTTCTTTTCGATGATAAGCACCTTTTGTTTTGCTTGCATTAAAGTCCAGGTTGTTTTTCTTGAGGTATGTTGCCAAGCTGTTTAATTGGCGCTGTAGGCCAATAGCTGTCTGATCCATGAGTATTATATGATTGGCATAGCGGAGCCGGGTGACCTTGGCCTCCCCTATGGTTGGTGGAAAAGAACGAGTGTCGTTTCCATTATCGTTATTATAGAGTAATGTGTTTTAGAGTCTACACTTTACTTTTGCTGGATTCCTGATTAGTTCATCCACCTCAGTTTGTAAGTGGGCCAGCTCGTTCAGACATGTGCTGCTCCATTGGATCAATAGATCGTTAGAACCCATCATCATCTCTGCTGCTAGTATTAGAAATGGTACTAGAAGGCAGGGCATCGTACAGTTTCAAACAATGGATCAGTGGCGTCATGCAGTATATTATGGGAAGCCTTTAAGGTGTATGTCCGGAGTATCATGATGGCTACAGAGCATGGTATCCTCCAAACTATACGGCAGGATGTAAAAAATAGTGAAGATGCATTGCACAGATTAGACAAACTACAGTCGAGCTCCACCCAACCCGCTGTTGGGACAGATATCAAACTAGAGTTGGAAAACATGCTGATAGGGAATTAAAATTCATAGAAGCCCCCTATGGCAGCATGAAGATATGGGGAGGGAGAGCGCCATGGCAGGTTACTAGCCCAAGTTATACATTGAACTGGGGGTAGAGGTTACATACCATGCATAGAGGATAGTTCTGGAACACCAGTGCACACTGCATTCAAGGCAAACAGGGTTTTTATGGCATTTTACACAGATCTTTACCCAAATGCTGATGCCTGCTCCTCCTCGTTTTCATTATCGTTATTATAGAGTAATGGGACCGGGAGCTCATTCAAGATGCTTTCTTGAATGAGCTCCCGTTTTCAGTGTTATCAAATGAGACTAGGGACTTGCTGGATTTACTTATACTGCAGGAAGAACTCTCCCAAGTGATCAACACCCTACCTACTGTTGAGGCCCCTGGGCTGGATGGCTTTACAGATGAATTTTATAAACACTTTAAGATGCTCTTAATCCCCCCGACTATATGAGGTATGGAGTGAGGCGTGCAAAAAGAGGATACCCCCCTACTTTTAGGGAAGCGGTCATTATGGTTTTGTTGACACCAAACAAGCCGGTGGAGCTTTGAGGCTCTTACAGGCCGCTATCACTGATAAACACAGGCGTTAAGATGGTTGCCAAAGTTATAGCCGACCGACTTTCACCATATATGAGTCATGTGATTCACGCTGACCAATCAGGCTTAATAGCTGGGCGTTCCATGGTGCGCTATCTACGTTGTCTTTTTAATATTCTGCCCCAAATTGACCCTAAAGTGAAGGCGGTAGCGGCAACACTTGATATTCAGAAGGCGTTCGACTCAGTCTCGTGGCAGTTTATGAGAAAGGTCATGGGTAAACGTAATTTGGAACCCCTGTTTCGATCACTAGGGGCATGCAGCAAGGTTGCCCGCTATCACCCCCGTTATTCGCCATAATCATTGAGCCATTAGCAAACTTGATCTGACACAAGCACAGACACAGAGTGGTCTGAACATCGAGGGAGGTGGAAATAATATCTTTGTATGCGGATGATGCAATACTCTATATAGGGAATCCCCAACTACATCTAGCCCCGATCATGAGGGATGTTATAACTTTTGGTGAGGTGTCAGGACCCAGTGTTAACTGCACCAAATGCGTACTCTTACCCTTAATGGACGAGGCAGAAGAACTACGAGAGCTGCTGGGGTTTTCTTGGTCGCCCCGGGAGATTGAATACTTGGGAGTGGTGGTGACCAGACGTCACGCTACATGAATGGATCATAATTAAGATTCATACATACACCAGCTTGCAGGCAAACATCAGTCTTGGTCACAGGTACCGTTCACCATAGCGGGTAGAGTCACTTTCATAAAGATGGTGATCCTCCTGCAACTTTTAAACCTTTTTTTAAATATTCCACTTTGGCCCAGAGAGTGATTCTTTAAAATACTAGGCCTGGTCATTGACAGTTTTATGTAGCATACTGGAACACTGTGTCTAAAATGGGATATGTTATCTAGAAACTATTCCCTTGGGGGCCCATGGGGGCCTTGCAGCACCTGACTTTATAAGGTATTGGATGGTGGCTGTAGCACAATGCTCTGCCTATTGGTTTGCGGGTGGTGCCTCTGGCTGCATATGACAATGTTATGTTATGTTATGAATATTTATAGTGCACACATTCACCAGAGGGCATCTTGGCGCGAGAAGTACAGGGTTAGGACAAACGGCTAAAGTAAGAGCTAAAACAGAAAGGTTTTCAGGGCCCGCCTAAATAGGGGATGGTTTTCCATCCCCATCAGCACAGCAGGTTGATTATTCCACAGTTTGGCAGCTTTGAAGGAGAAGGCTCAGCCTCCCACACAGGACCATCGAATGTTTGGAATGACAAGGAGATTGGCCTCACTAGACCGAATTGAATGGGCCCGGGATGAAACAATCACATTTATTTCTCAGATATTCTGCCCGTTGTCCGGGCAATGCCGGTGAACCACGCAGAGAGACTTAAATTGTATTCTCTGGGCAAAAGCAAGCCAGTGTAGAGTCCGTAGCACAGGACTGATGTGGGCTCCATAGGGAGTGTCTGTGGCTACGCGAGCAGCCAAGTTTTGTAGAAGTTGAAGCTGGTGGATGGAGCCCAAAGGTTGGGCCAGGTACAGCGCATTACAATAGTCTATTCGACTAGTGATTAGTGAGGCTACTACCTGTGGCATCAAATGATGCGGGACCGGGATGTTCGGTCGCTGGTACTCCCTCAACTATTTAAGGATCCTTGGCTGTTTGACCCTGCGAGTGTGACTGCATTTGCATGGAGCAGAGTGTGGATACTAATTGGGGGTCTTTCAACCATTCCATGGCGATTTACCGATATGAATTGTATCCCATCCCTCCACAGGGTAAGTATGAATGTGGTGCGGCAGTGGTCCCTAGATGGATTTGTGTCCCTAAGGGATGTATATTTAACAGGGAATTTTATCAGTGCACAAGAGGTGCCTGTTCTCATGCATAGGCAGTCTACGCGCAGACTCCAATGCAGAGGACTAGCTGTGAGGGGTTCCTGGTTATGCCTCCTAACGATCCCATGCTGGAGCTCGGGATGTGTGTGCACGGCATCCGGGGCAGGGTATCAAAACTTTATGAAATGATACAAAATTGCATGGGGACCTCTGTGGTCAAGGCACTCTCCAAATGGGTGTGATACTTGAATTTGGACATTACATATGAAATCTGGGAGGATATGTTTATGCAAACTTGTAAGGTGTCTTTCAATTCCAGGTTCCATTTGATTCAGTTCAAGGTACTCGACCAATATCATTATACTTCTGCTAGACTATGGTTATTTAGCCAGACAGTAACTGGCTCTTGCCCCAGGTGCAGCTCAGAGGAGGCTGAATACCTCCAAATGATGTGGGGTTGCCCAAAGTTAAATAAATTCTGCGTAGGGATTTGTGATGCTCTTTAAGATATGTTTGTAAGATTGATGCTACCCTGCTAAACTGCCTATTCCAAAGATTTGAGTCACTAAAGAAATGTTTTTATAAGCTGGCTGGCCTCTGCATGATACTGGCGACACAATGCATATATTTCTATGGCTGAAACTCACCAGCTCAACGATTCCGCAATGGCTGCATGCTGTGACCTGGGCATCAGACAAGGAGGAAGAGTGGGCCACCCTACAACCGGTTTGAAACAGGTCAGTTGATATCTGGTTGCCCTTTAAGGCTTACTAAATGAGGACATGGGAAGATGAGATGGACATGTGATGAACTCTGGCTGGTAATGACCCAATGCTCTTGGGGTATATTGAGTGGGGAATTAAATAACTGGTCACAGCATTAGATGAGGGCCTTGATTCTCGCTGCTAAATATGTGACTGTGTTGTGCGATCAACTGTTTGGAATATTATGCAAGATGTTAATGCCAATATTACTTGTATTGTAATGTCATCCTCTTCAATAATTAAACTGTGAAAAATCATAAGCATCTGCTTGAGGCTTCCTCATGGACAAGGCCAAATCTACTGGCAGTTAGCATCCAAGCTCAGCACACATCCATTTGGAAGAAGTACTCCCTCCTCTGTAGCTTTGACAACACCAGAGCTTTGCCCAATTCCCTGTGTAAGATATACAATTCCCACACTGTGTCAGGGTGACCTCACATGTTTTGATTTGTCAAGTCTTTCCATTAGTTTGCTAAACAGGATTACACTTCTACAGAATAGACCACTGAATTCCATAGGTTGATCATACTTCTGAACATCCGATGGGGTTCGGCTGCACAATAATTTGGCATCAGAATTGTACTAGCAGAGACGTTTAGGAATGTGTATCTGGTGTCAGCATTAAATGCAGTAGTCCCATTGATCATCATAAAATGGAGTCCTTGCATGACTCATCTAAAAACCTTGAAATGTGTTCCCCTGTCATGGCTAACACAGTGCTACACAGACAAACATGTTTGCAAATTAATTTCTTACCAGTTCTGGAATTACAAAATACAATTAACACAAATGCATCATGCAGGCTGTAACACTTTAAAAATTACCCAGTCAGGACATAGCTCCATAAAGTCTTCAAGGAGATTTGGAGACCCATCATTGTGCATTGATTATTAGACATATTAAACTCAAATTGTATAATGCATGATGAGGCCTCATTAGACATTGTCACATATAATATAACTAAGCATCAAATAACAGTACACACTTGTGCTAAAACATCAGTGTCTCTGTCTCCTGAGATGCTCAAAGAGCAAGCACGGGCTGGACAATCCATTGATAGACTGGCAAAGCAGCACATGTTTTTAGTCCCTGACTGAAGATAGCTAGAATTTTTATGATGGATCAATTTCATCACGTTCATCTCCCCAACAGCCAGATTCCTGATACAAATTAAGCAGAAAATTCAGAACGTCCCTGCAATGATTTCAGTGACTCATTCACTTACTTTCTGAAGGATGTTCATCTTCAACGTTCTCTAATGGAGCCACTGGCAATATTGCTGCATAAGGAAATTGGTGTATAGGCCCTTCATCTACGTTGGGGTTGGTGAAGGTAGTAATGACATAATCAGTCCACGATCGGGATCTGTAACTTAAGCATACATGGAGAATGAGCCCCAATATCTATTATGTGCAGATACTATTTCTCTTGAACTCTGACATGGCAGGACAACAGACTCTGCACTCTGGGAACAGATAGACTTTCATCTTATTGAATCATCTGATCTCTTATCAGGCACTGGAACCCAAATGGAAAAAGCTCTGTGGACTTCCGAAAACAAATCCAACTACTACATGTTATCTTAGCACGTTACTTTTTATCTTGTAGCTTTGATAATACATCTGAATGTGCTGCAGTTAGATTGCATATTAATAAGTTTCACAGAGAATCCAACATATTTCTTGAATGTTCTGTAAACCAATTGTTGGCACACCAGTTCTCTGAGGGTATGATTTGTATCTCCCAAAGTGAACACGGATTCCATCTTTGCTTTTCAGGGCACAACAGGGATGGGGATGCCAGAGACTTGTAAAGACCCAGTTCTCTCTGACAGTAAAATTACTTCATCAGTATTCCCTCTTTAAAAAGAGTGCATTAACTTGTGTTGTCATTGTTGATATTAGAGTCTATCAAGTGTCTGTGATCATTCGAATGGACCTTTAAACTACTTTATTATCACGCAAAATGGTCATTCACAGATAATTGTAGAGCACCTTGTTTCTGTTCAAAATATAATCATGGACACCATTTTATTTCAGTGACTGCATAAAAACAGCACAATGAATAGTTCAAGTAGCAAATCCTTAAACAGCATTGCCCCAGTGCTTGCTTTCATTACACTTGCACATAGCTTGCAAGGTAGGTGTTGATGGTGATGTTCCAGATCTATAGTTTCCAAAGTTGCATCATTCATAAATCCACTAGATTGAATTTACTGTGCAGGTTGATTGTGTTGGTATGCAAGTGCAGCATTCCAATTGTGGGAAAAGGTTCAGATTGCATAAAACATATTAGTAAGCCTTTAGTGGTAGAATTTTACTGTTTGGTGCGGCAGTTTGAGCATGTGTTATTCGTAGTTAGCTTTGACATACATTAGAAGCTTCACAAAGCCTAACAGAAATAGCAACTATGCAGTGACATTGTGGAGATCGAGGGTAGAGCCAGGTTGATGTGTAGCAGTTTTTATTTTTTCATTAGTGGCTTATGTAGTGCTTTGAGGAGTATGTGAACAGGTAGTTGAAATAGGGTAAAAGGCAGTGAGGTATTGCAGGGAATGTGAGGGCTATGTACTGAGTTAATGAGAGTCCAGCCATGTTGGATCGAGGGCCCAGTTGTAATCCGTGCCCTTTTTGGTAGTAGGAGAAGTAGGCCCCATTTGAAGCTGAGGATTTGTCAATTTCTAATTAGAAGAAATCTATTCTGCTCCCTGTGAATGTTCAGACATCCAAGACCGCAGGAACACACACTGCACAGATAGTGGCTAATTGTATCAAGCTGCGCAGCTGACAAGAGCTGGGAACAGAATGCTGGGTCTAGGCCTTAAGTTTAGGACTGCATTTATGAGAATGAAGCAGGGTGTCCAGTGTACAAGTGGGTACAACGCCATGCCGGAGCAATACTGCCCATATCGAAAAGCGGCACGTCCATTTGAATTGCTGGCAATGGCACAAAAAGGATAAATAAATATGCAAAATTCAAGCCTGAGGAATGGTGCCCCAAGCGTGTCAGTCATGGGCCCCTGAGTTCTTAGGGAGATAAGGAAAAAGACTTGCTGGAGATGTACCATGTTCTGAGACATAAGTAGCAGGAGTGGATGCCAATAGATTTAACTGCAAGTTTGAGGGATACATGTGTGTGTGCCATAGTGTCTAGTATAATGAGAAGATCATTGTCTTACCAAGCAGGGGTGACCTTGTCAATCACACTCACTCCATGATTGAGTCCTGTTGGGAGTATGCACATCACAATATGGTTCTCACCACTTTAACCAATTAGTAAAGTTTATTAGTGCAACAAAGTACCTGAGAATAATGCACCAATCAAATTGCAGTGGTGTAGGATGAGTACACATTATGTCATTTCTGAGGGGTTGTCTTTAGATAAAGTCTGACCAATAGGGTAATGAACTATAGGAGATGTTTAGGTTTTTTGTATGAGAATTGACCAATGGTGAATGTGGGATTGTGATGTGAAACTAATATGCTTAACTTATGTTAATTGCAGTTTCCTCTATAAAAGATGTAACATGAAATAAACAAACTGAGTTCTTGGTTTCGTTTTCAGTTCCACGGGACTGACGGAGATTCCCAGCCATATTTGCATGTAATAAACTTGTTTTTCTCTGAAAGGGTACACTGCCTATTTGACCCTCTTGGATTTGTTTTTATCAATCAGGTTTTGGGTCTGTGACTACAAATGCTTCAGATTGACTCTAGTTTAACTCAGACTTGAATCAACCATTTAAACAGAAGCATCTCTCAGAATGTCAATGAAGTAAGAGTTATTTTTGCCAACTTGCTTGAGAAACATTTTTCATTTAGCAGGTCGTATTTAAAAATGATGTTCAATGCGATATCTCAAAACCAGACCTTAAAAGCCTTAACTTTTGTGCATGTGTAGAAATCGCCTTCATGCCAGGGATGAGTGAGTGGCCGGATGTTTGGCTGTTGTTCTACCATCTGAAATCATCCCCCTTGCTCTCTCATGTAATGATAACAGTTCGTGTAGTGTTTATTGACATGCAGGTATCATGTATGTGGATGTTGTGTCTGTCAGAGGTGTCTGTGGGTATGATCCTGTAGTCTAGAGCATGTTCCTCTGTTTCAGTTGTTACCACACACAGTGGGTAATAATAAGCAGTGCTCAGATGCCTGAGGGTTCATAGCGCTATATACATTCTAATTATAATTATTATTATTAGTTTTATTATTACCATGCCACTGTTTATCATTAACAACTTGCAATAAATAGACGCATTGAAGTGTGATTACTAAAGCATCACGTGTATCCAGTTCTGTACATTTGGAATGTGTAAGTGATGTGAAATGCCCAGGTGCATAAATACATTGGTATGGCTTTAAACAATCCTTCCATTTCATAGAAAGAACCACAATAATAATCGTGTTGGTATTCTTTATGTATGGAGGGGATGCAAGAAGGGGCGCTTGCCTATAAAACGCTCTTATTTTGTAAAAGGTGCATAACACTTGTGCTAGCAAGCTAATCCTACTTACTTACACGGTTTGTGTAATTAGTACGCTGTTGTCTCTTTTTGTGCACACATTCTTTCCATAATGGAATTATAAACCTCCAGTAGAAAAATGTGACAAATTCGTTTTCAAGCTTCAAAAATCTATTTCCTAAAATAAAATAAAAAACGCTCAATCCATATTGTGCTGCCCGTGGAGCCCAGCCCAGTGGTGAAAAACTAAAAAAAACAATCCATATTGCAGTGGAGAATCTTGAAAAATATTCAACAATTTTATCATTCATGGAATTCAATGAGAAATTATGAAAACCAAGACTGAATCAACATACGGCTGCATCCATGGACACTTACTGTATTCAAAAGGTATACTGATCCCATGTTCTCTTAGGAAACACATAGAGAAAGCAATTCACAAACTGCTGTAAAGTGAAACTTCAACACCCTTGTATAGCCTCCAGCAGAAAATATTCCACCATTCCATCTGGTGACCGAAGAAAATGGCAATGGCTTTTCTCTTGACTTTTTTTGATTTTGTGCACCTGTCTGGATTAAAACACATTCTCTTTTTGCTGTTGTTTTCCAACAAGGTGAATGTTTGTTTTATTTTTTTCCAATTTTACCCTTTCATCTATCTGTCGACCAGGGTGTTTATCTGAAAGATTGGAAATTGGTTTCCGGCCATCCGGCATGTCACAAAACATGTAAGTGCTTTTCCTTCACTCCAGGAGGTAGCTGGCAGGGTTTAACTATCAACATGGAACTTTTATTTGCTGTACTAAATAGTGTAACTGGCACCAAAGATTACCCATACTTTCACGATTGGAATTACATTTGAACTTATGCAAACTCAGTTTGCCTCAATAATAAATTGCAATGTTGGGTTACACTTGTTTTCTAATCCATTTGCCCCTTCGTTATTTTACTCAGTGTATGTACTTTTGTGGACAATTCAAATGCACTAGATAATAATACATTCAACACACATTTCACCAGCTATGTAAGACTTGTTCCAAGCACAAGAAGTGTTGTTTTACTGTCTTTCAGTGTGTTGTTTTACTGTCTTTCAGTGTGTTGTTTTACTGTCTTTCAGTGTGCTCCACTATTGAATGTTATTGCTGGCACTATTATTTAAAATGAACGAATTGGAGTATTGATGAAAAACTCGTGTGCAGGAATTCTCCTCAATCTGTCTAGTGTAGGAACATTGTAGATTTCTGATTCCTGTTTTGTCTCTGTAATTTGCTATTGATGTAATCTATGAAAGAGTCTGTGTTTTAATAACGAGTTAATTTTAATCTCTGTTTGTCGACATGTACTCTTCTATATAAGATTACCCTTTGACTTGCAGGTATTTCCTGTGAAGCCACCTCAAATGTAATCGATAATATGTTCAGAATGACAAACTAATGTTCCATAAACATGGATCCTATTTTGTTTATAAAATACTAGATGGTGCCCGTGCTTTGCACATTAATTCCTACTTCAGTCATAGTTTGAAGTTTATTTAATGATGAAGTAAACCAATGCTTCTTTTTACACAATATTGCAAGTCTTTCCTGTAGGAGATAGTGTGAACACATTGGGCCTCATTACAAGTATGCGGTCCGGAAAAATAATTGCCGGTCTTACCATACTGGCATCCTTTACCTGACCGGAGTAGTTGGTGGTGTCACCGGCATCACCAGGGACCCGCTGTGGCCGGTCACACCATTGCCGGTATCAGCGTTGACACACGGCAGCCGTGCCAGTGACACCGGTATGCCGCAAGTATGTCCACATTATGTGGTGTACGAACATGCAAATACCGGCATGGACATGCCGGTAATAACGGATAAAATGATGCCGGAAACACTGACACCGCGGACCAAGTGGGAATAGGAATCTTGTGTGTAGAAACCTGACACAGGTGAACACAATCAGCACAGGTGGAGACAATGGAGTGTGGCACTGCACAAAAGGAGCACTCCCACACCCCTTCCAAATCCACATTGCTACCATTAGCACTAGCAGTACCGGAGCTGGAGGACATGCCTGCACTGCTACTCATTGAAGGGGCAGTGCGCCAGAGGATGCAGCGGAGGCGCAGGAAGAGAAGGAGGGCCATTATGGGCCAGGCTGGACAGGGACACCATCACCACTATAGTGGACCTCACACATCAAGACCTGGTGAGCCTAATCAATATCTGGACAGCCATCCCCCCTTCCTGAAGGTAGTGTGCGTGCTACATTTTCTTGCAACAGGCACTTATCAGCACAAAGTGGGGCAGCTGCATGGAATCTCCCAACCCTGTTTCTCCCATGTGCTCTACTAAGTGCTAGATGCACTCCTGTCCCACGTATGCAATCACATTAGCTTACCACGGAATGCAGAGGAGGTGAATGCAACCAAAATAGAATTCCGTGCACTTGCAGGCATGCCTAATGTAATAGGTGCACTCGACTGTACACATGTGGAGCTGGTTATCCAGCATGCTGTGGAGGTAGTGTACCGCAACAGGAAGCTGTACCATTCCCTCAATGTGCAGATGGTGTGTGATGCCCACAAAATAATCACGCATTGCTGTGCAAGATTCCCTGGCTCCACACTTGACTCCATGGTGCTGCGCAACTCCATGCTGTCCCGCTACATGGCACGACACGCTGGACATCGTACCTGGCTGTTGGGGGAGTCTAACCACAGGGCCATGAGGGGTGTTGAATGGGAGGGCAGTTAACAGCATAGGCAAACTTTCTGCTGGGTGTGTCCAACCACAGGGCCATGAGGGGTGGCCAAACATAGCATAGCATTGCATTGCATGCATGAGGAGCACATGAGCACACTGCATGCATTCATCCATCATCACTCCTGCAAAAACCTGTAACCATTACCAGATATCCATTTAAGTGCAGAGAGACAGGGTAGGCCAATAGAAGGCTGAGTCAGATGAGGAGTTACACCAAACAACCTCATAATTCCCAACCTGCACAATATCAAACCTCACACATTGAATGGAACACAACCAGACACAGGCCTTCATAGCCATGTCCCCATGCATTTAACATACACAGTGCTCACATCAGCACATGTATTAGGAACATCAAAATACATAAACCACATGTACCACAATGCACCACTCTGTAGTGACAATGCATGAAAAACATGAACACAGCAATGCGATTCACATTTCATGATGCTCAGCCAGAGAGAAAAACATCTGCCACACTGAAAAAATTGTGACTGCACTCACACACCACAGGTATAGCGCAGGTTGGTACGCCTGTCATGTCACCTTAAGGGACACCTTCAAGTAGAATGGGTCAAGTATGAAAATGGAAAAAGCCACAATTATTGACTACCACCAATATATGATTGAGAGGTGCGGGACTCATCCAATCCAGCTTCATTCCCTCATGCTAACACCCACACAGCTGTATTCTTGTAACGTAACCCTTCACCCGTGACACATACTACCAATGGATATGTGACCTGGTCATATGGGTGAAGGTGTTGATGGATATGTACATGAAGACCTGTCTATGTTGAAAGCATACCACTGTATTACAAAAAGCAAATTAGGGAATTGTGTGAGTTTCCACTGTATATGCACAGTCCATATCCATTAGTAACACAATAATGTGAACAGAGTCCATTGTGGTCTGTTGTACTTGAATTGTGAGAGTGCGGGTTCAAATTGAATGGGCCATGTGACAGCAACTGAACCCACCCCAACTCCACCCATGGAACAGCCCTAAGTTCACTTACTGGGTTCATAGACAATGACACATGCCATGTTCAGTTATGAATCCCTGTGCTTAGTTGCATTTTCTAATGAATCCAGTTCTGGCGCGATGATGTTGTTTCCGGTGTCTGTAATACAGGCAACCGGGAATTACAGTGTCCTTGGTGCAGGAGTCAGTGTCTGCGGCAGCGACAATACTGGTATCAGGGGTTTTGGGGCCATAACAGGCATGCCGGTGCTACCGTTTCCGGCATGCCAGAATGCAGGTGCATGCTGACTCGGAATCTACCGTTGATTCCGGCAGCAGTGCTACACAGACATGGTAGAACCGGTATGCCAGTCATTTTCTTTTTTTAATGGCAAACTCTTAATGAGGCCCATTGTCTGTGTTTCCAACTCTGGAGCAAGCCACATAAAGCTGTCCATGGGAAGAGCATGAATCCCATAAATCTGTTCTAGCTACTTTGAGTTGGAGTGTTGAGATTGTGCAGCAACATTATTGGTGTCCCGATCTACAGCCAAGGAAGCAGTGACCTCAACATAAGTGCCATATGTGTAGGGCTGAAGTGTGAAAGCTTGAAGTGCTGTACCCATACGTTTACGGCTGAAGCATATAAGCTTTGTACTGTTGAGATGGCATACATTCATCAACTTCTGTAGTGAATGAACTTTCTGTAATTATTATAAGAGATTTGCCACAATGTGACATACAATGTAATCGCGGACACTATTGAGGAGACATGCACCATTTCCTGTCACCCGCATTACTACAAAAGCACTGTATTGTGTCACCCGCTTGAATTCAAAAGTGAGTGCCGCCAATATCAGCTAGAATGCTGATTGTGCAGAAAGTTTAGTAACAATGAGCTGCTGATTTTTCATGAACTGCTGAACTTTAGGAACAACAAACGTAGAACTATGGCAAAACTACTGCACAAAGAGCCATATGGCAGGGGTAAGTATTGCAGACTATTTTTAAAATAAAAATGAAAAGGGTAGATTTTTATACATGTTACATTCTCTACACCATGGAACCTACCCAAATGCCAAACTTCAGGTTTGTAGCATGTTGGGAAGTATGCTGAATATTTCGAACAGAAACTCACACATATCCACACATTTCCCTTTTATATCTATAGAGATATGCTGCTTTTCTATGGGAATATCCTTTTGTAACAATCCCTTTATATGAAACCAATGAAAACACATTTTTAATAGACTTACGTGGCATTTGAATGAATGTGCTTAGGGGTACTGGGTACGTGGGTACTCTGATGCTCTGGTACCTCTGGAAAAAATATTCTTTAAAAATGTTAACACCTTTTCAATCAAAAAGAACAAGTATGAGGTCAGAAATTTTAGTAGGTATCCACAGAGTTCAAAAAACCAATGTGGTTGCGCCGTATGCGCCTCTCAATCTGCGGCCTGGTCAAGTCACAGCAGATTTCTGGGATACCTCCACGACCAGCCAGGCAGCCTGCAGAATAGGCCATATAAATGGACCCCCTATCCCCTGCTACCTGTTGCAGTCTGAGTGTGGCCCACCACAACTGTTTAAGGTCCCAACGGAGTGCTCATTTTTATCCACTTTTGATATGAACAAGAGACTTGTCCCCAGGAGCACTTACTTTCCGATCCTGTGGCCATTTTGGACTGAGATGCACATCCATTAATTGAAGTTGGCTGACGACCTGTGTCCTATTGAGAAGAACTCAACCATACACATCCAGAGTGTGAAAATATGAGGTTTTAAAAGACACAAGCTTTGATTTTATTCACACAAATGGGGGTTGTCATTTGAAATACCCCTGAATAAAAGTGAGACCCACTCCACCAACTCCTGAGGCAGGTCCTCCAATTTATATGACTCAAGAACTGAAACATGTCGAGCATTAGCCATTGTAATATCACAACAACATTTGTATAAACCTTTCGGCATTACAATTGGAAAAATCTCCAAGAGCTCTGTAATCTGTTTACAGGCCTTATCTACCTCATTAGTTAATCTAGAATTAGCTAGACAGGAGTCACAAAAGCACTTTATGTACATGTGTTGTTTATATTTGACCTGTTCTACCATCACTACTAAATGTAGATTGTCTTTTTGATTTTTTTATAATTTTTTTTGTGTGTCAACTGAGTCACGGATTGTTATTTTAATATTTATCGATTCAAATGTTTTCATATATCCGATTTTAATTTTTTCTCCATAGAAATGGAGTAAAACATTACACTTTTGCATTGGATTTTGAACTCTGTGGAAACCTATTAAAATTCCTGACATGAAATATGTTCTTTTTGGTTACTTTTGAATCCGGGTAGAGGTCCCGCCTGCACGTATAAACAGTACAAGTGCTTTTCCACTGCCCTGAAATCTATGCACCTGCACCCCCACTTCCCCCGACCCAGGGTAAATTATTAAGTTGGCTCCCCATTTTTCCTTATTTCCGTAATTAAGGCCTTGGTGCTATTCTGCAATATTATTTTGGTTTGAATGAGTTCCTTAGAAACGTAGTTGACCGTTTGGAAGCTGCCGCCTCTACGAATATGAAATTATAAATGATCCATCGTGTATAATTATCAATGGCAATGTCAACCATTGATATCTCATAGCAGAGACATTTTAATCGAAATCATTGTGTCATTTCTCTTTGTTTCATTTCCCCCTTATTCTACTTCATGTGTAGAAGGTATATTTTACTACGTAATTGCTTCCCCATCCTCTATTAAAACAATTCACTACTACTGCCTTTTTCACACTGAAGGGCTTATAACTTTAACTATTACTAATTATTTCTAACGTGGTGTATATTGCAATTAACATTCAATTATATTTGTTTTTCTCGCATTCACCAAGGCACTCAACTTGTTGTTGTTGAGGGAAACTGTCTTTATTTGCCCTAATAAAATGGTTTACGTTTTATGAAAAATATATGCTATTTACATTCGGTTCCATTGTTTTCATCTCGTTTATGCAAGTCTTTACCTTATATACTGCTCTATTCAGAACTATGCATTTTACTTGGGCATTTTCTTTGCAGGTGCTTAAACACTAGGGCCTCATCACTAGTTGGGCGGTATCCCATGGTATTACTGCAGGGATACCGCCTGGGCTAATAGCGTTACCGCCAAACCCTCCGGCAGTATTACCGCCGGATCATGGGTTTGGCAGTAACAGTAATTCCCCATTGGGTACATTGGACCCAATGGGGAACGCGGAATGTTTGGCACAATTACTGTCGGCAGTATTACCACGCAGTAATTGCATCGAAAATCTGCAATTCCCAGTCCATTTACCCCTAGCTCAGAGCTGGGGGTAAATGCAGCCAAACTCAAGATTTGGTGGACCCATAAATGCGGCAGTAACACTTTTACCGCTGCATGTAAGGGGTACCGCCAAACTCGTGATGACGCTGTTTTTCTTTAATCCTGCCACCGGGTAATCTGCTAAAAGGCTTTATGTTCAGTAAGGAGGAGGATGTATGGTATTTATTGTTATCAACCTTTTCATCTGTATTTATCCATATTTCTTTTTGGGTCATTTTCACTGTGTTTATGCACATTTGTTTTTTGTTGCAACTAGTCAGTTTACGCATAATTGAAATACAACATGTAGTGCTCGGATGCGTGTAACGGGATGTTCACAGTGCTTGGTAATTGCACCTCAAGCCACTATCGGAGCCTGCTACTGCTGCTGGACGGAGCATCATCCCTGTAGCCAATGCAATTACACGAAGGGGAAATGCGTTCATTGTTAAAGGCATGGTCTAATAAAACATTTTATTGTCCCTACGGGTCGGCCATGTTTTTTTAAGCCTAAATGGCTTGATTTTAGAAAACTTTCCTATGGACCTTACCTGAGTTTTCGTCCATTAAACGCACGCGAAAACAAGCACCAGGGAGCCGCCATTTTCTGATAATCCTATCATTTCCCCCATCGCCCTGGCTGACCTGCTTTTGTGGCACTGAATCAAATCCCCCGCCCCTGAGCCTGTCATCAGCAGACTCGTACCGCCCATTTCCCAACGCCAAAGCACGTCTTGTGTCAACATTCGCTGCGCTTTAGCTAATGACGTGTCGCCATGGAAACGGCAGGACGCCTCTTTCCTCAATAAGTATAAACAGACCGTTTCAAAACACACAGCAGCAGATTTTCGATTCCATTCCTCTCTCTGTGTTACTTTGAGTATTCTGTGACTCGTTTCAGTTCTCTAGTCAGCTACCTTCGCTGCTTGTAGCCCGTGTGAACAGATACCGGTACCACTGCTATAAATTATTTTAGTTTGTTTAACACACAACGGCTACAATAATGCCCTACATGTATGAGCCTGAGTATACCGAGGAGGAACTACTGGAAAGGGAAGCACGCGAAAACGATGGGGATTCGGACGGCAGTTGGCAGGACGAATCAACAGATGAAGAGCCTGGGCCTAGTCGCATGGACGGCGTCGCCACCTGGTGCACATGCAATCGGTGCAAGCTAATGCCAACCAAGGACGAGAACTGCTGCTGCCGAGAAAACTCAGGATGCCTGGCCTACATTTCGGAAGGCGAGCCACGACCGCAATGCATCACCGAGCTGCCAGACTTCAGGGCAGCCTGCCTCACACTGCCCGTGTTGAGAATAATGATGGTGCTTATGCACGAACTTCGCGCAACTGTTCGTCCTCGTAATCCGAGTAACGAGTAAGTATACTCTGCTTGTCATGCCACTCCTATTTCATGTTCTTCTACTATATGCAAAATAACATCTACATATCATTGTAATGCATGTAGGTTGTTCAATAGTGTGCATTGTCTAGGTAGCGTTTGTCCGTGCAGAATGCCATTAGTTACAAGAATTGTCATTGACAACAAACGTTTATTAAACTTATCTTGGTCTTTTAAAAACAGTTTGTTTCATTCCTTTTCACAGGTGGTACAGGCTGGTGGCTTATCGTTCCTTTACATGGTGGCTCCATGGGAGGCTTGGACACCGCGTTCGAAGAGTGATACCCGCCTGTGCCGTTCGTGCCATTAGAGAAACGTTCCTGAGTGACAGCGGTCAGTACAGGGGTTTTCTCTCGCTGTGCTGCAACCTGGCCTGAATAATCTTTAAAGTCTTGTATTTTTGTGTCATGAAAATAAGATACAAAATAAAACACCACATATATTTTAACAACGGTTGTTTCGATTTTTTAAATGAATCAAGTGTGTCTCCATTCAAGGATGGACGTCAGACATCTGTGCTCCGAATGGGTGAAGGTCTGGTCTCTGTGAAGCAGGGTGGTCACTATCTATCTAAGCTAACATAACATATTCTCGATAATGCATGCACTAAATAACACTTGTTCAAAGTCTTTCAGTAGGTTATGTCTCTATAAAAGTTACACATATATCTATACTAACAATTACCATTGGATTAGACAGGCCTTAGGGTCTTGACCACTATAATACACCGGTTGAAGTGTGGGTCTGTGCTCACAAGAATCTCCGGTATGTGGCATTTGTTATTGATAAGCAACAATATACTATCATTGATATAAAGGCGATATACTATATATTGATATAAAGGTGGTTCGCGCCAGTGGATGAGTGCTGGTATGGGGGCTGTCAGGGGCGCGAAAGGCCAAGGTGCCAAACTACATGTACACTTCAAAAGGTATCACACTCCAAGGGGCCATCGGTCACATGGCCTCCTCAGACCACATGTCTCCAGCCAGGCCTCCCCTTGAAGCAGGCCGCCCCCCTGCAATCCACATAAGTGTGTCTCCATTCAGCAGTCTTCCTGTGCCTTATCTGCACGCCCTAGGCCCATCCATCCCACCCCCCCTCTATCAAAGGCGGTTCGCGCCAGTGGATGCGTGCTGTCAGGGGCACGAAAGGCCAAGGTGCCAAACTACATGTACACTTCAAAAGGTATCCCACGCCAAGGGGCCATCGGTCACATGGCCTCCTCAGACCCCGTGTCTCCAGCCAGGCCTCCCCTTGAAGCAGGCCGCCCCCCTGCAATCCACATAAGTGTGTCTCCATTCAGCAGTATTCCTGTGCCTTATCTGCACGCCCCAGGCCCATCCATCCCACCCCCCCTCTATCAAAGGCGGTTCACGCCAGTGGATGCGCGCTGTCAGGGGCGCGAAAGGCGAAGGTGCCAAACTACATGTACACTTCAAAAGGTATCCCACGTCAAGAGGCCATCGGTCACATGGCCTCCTCAGACCCTGTGTCTCCAGCCAGGCCTCCCCTTGAAGCAGGCTGCCCCCCTGCAATCCACATAAGTGTGTCTCCATTCAGCAGTCTTCCTGTGCCTTATCTGCACGCCCCAGGCCCATCCATCCCACCCCCCTCTATCAAAGGCGGTTCGCACCTGGGGATGAGCGCTGGCATGGGGGGCTGTGACGGGCGCAAACGGCCAAGGTTCCAAACAGCATGTAATCTTCAAAAGGTATCCCACGCCCAGGGGCCATCGCTCACATGGCCTCCTCAGACCCCGTGTCTCCAGCCAGGACTCCCCTTCAAGCAGGCCGCCCCCCTAAGACCACGACATACATACGTCATTCTTTCACAAACACACCCCTGTTTCTAATACTTTATAAACCACTTGATATGTCTCATGAGAACATCTTTGTGCTTTGCAAGTCAACTCCTGAACGTGTTACCTAGCAACCACTGAGATCTACGCTAATCTGCTCGTCGTCGTGCTATCCATGAACTTCTGTGACCGCTTAGAGCAAACCCATCAGTGTGCTACCTGTGGCCACCCACCTATTCTCCTGCTACATACTGCTCTGCTTGCTGAATCCAACTGTTTGTTGGTCAAGGTAAGGCCATGTATCCTAGTCATATTTCGCAGATTTTTAAATTTCTATCTATTTGCGAGTAGAGTACACAATAGTGCTATGTTCATTGGTCTCATTGCTATGGACTTGAGTTTCCATTGCTATGCTATCAATAGAGCTATTTATTTTCATCTATGTCTATTGTCATCGAATTGCATCCTTCGGGGGTCCAGTCTATAATGTAAGCATGTTTCCTTCTCGTGCAAGACAGAACATCCAAGGGACGAGTCACATGTTCAGAATTTAGTCACATCATTTATACATTTCTGCAACTTATGCAAATACTAAGCCGCACATAATGAACTGGTATAGTTCCTGCGACCAAAACAAACCTTGCATTGATCATTGTATGATTCATTTACTTTTGTATCAAATCTTTATTCTTGAAGATTGTATAATAATGTCGATATTTACTTTTCAGATTTATCAACAATGCCTGCCTGTTCGATTAGCGGTTGCCCTTCGAAGACCCAATGCGAAATCTGAAGGCACTACAATGCATGTATTCCCGAAAACTGTTGATCGAATAAGAGAATGGGTCAGACATTGCGGATATCCACTGGATGAGCTGGAAAGTAGAGTCCAACAAGTCTTACAGGACAAGAGGGGTGATCGATGCCGCATCTGCAGCCGGCACTTTTACTTGGACATGTACACAACATCTTGGGTAACAAAGAAGAATAAACGGCAAACGACACGGAAATTGCTTGAAAACGCTATTCCCACTCTATTCGTCCACATTCCGCCACCGCTGAGTCAAGTGTCCGGATTTAGCTTTAGGCCTTGCAGTAGTGTGTAGGTAGCCGAACGGATTAATTGATCTTGTAGGTGTTCTATCCCTTGTAATAATTTCGATATTGATATGAGTGTATAGTTTTTTGAATAATGACATTTATCAATATATTCTTTTTCGATTTCATAACCCACAAAAGCAATGTATATATATGGGAACAGGGAACTGTGCTGTATTGAGCATTTTTCAAGTATTCTGTCGCCTTACATGGCTATTTTTAATATTGGCATTTCATTATCAATCATTAATTTACCTTTACAACTTCTTGACTATCCCTTGAATCTGAAGCAAGAACATTCTACATCCTTGACGTGGTTGCAGTTATCAACCACTTCTAGCGCGTATCAGGTAATCCTACTAGGCTAATCCGCTACAGACTTGTTTTATGCATGTCAAGTAATAGTTTTATTTTATTGTGTAATTATTTTACCGAAAGTTTGGTTAGTGCTTTCCAATTGATATACACCTTATTTATCGTCAACTGGTGTTTGTTTTCAGTTATAATTAGTGTTATCCATACTAATGCAAGTACTGTCTTTCAGGGAGATGGTGAAGCGTCCGCCACATCTACAACATTTCTAGATTTTCTTCACCAGCAGGAGGTATGGATATTGACAGCTCCATCGAGCGTCATCATCAGAGCTGGAATTCTTGTTGTTTGATTGTTCTACACAATGTTTCATTCGTGGTTAGCCGTTGATATGTACCTGTGCTGTCGACCCCAGGTGTGTGTTATGTTTTCACTATTGTAATCCTCACTAATGCAAGTACTATGTTTCAGGCAGTTGATGGAGCGTCAACCCCTGCACTTGATGCAGAGCCTGACATTCAAGTAATTCCAGGGGAAGTGGAAGCGGGACCATGCGTATACGAATCGGCGCAACAGCTTTCGGAAGTGCGCACTACATTTGCAACATCCATAGATATTCTTCAGCAGCACGAGGTATGGATACTGACAGCTCCATCATGCGTGATCATATAACGTGATTCCATTTGCTATACTTTCTTCCCTATTAACGCAAGTGCTGTGTTTCAGGGAGACGACGAAGCTTCCACTACAATCACAACATCCAATTTAGATGATGCAGATGTAAATAAATCGGAGAAATAAGTCGATGAAATGTGATCATATTTAGATTTTCCTTGATTCTTTTGGACAATGCATCATTTGTGGTTATCTCTTTGTATGTACCTGTGCGTTCGACCCCAAGTGTGTGTTATGTTTCCAATATTGAAAACTATACTAATCCAAGTACTGTGTTTCAGGGAGACGACGGAGCTTCCACCACAATCACAACATCTCATTTAGATGATGCAGATGTAAAGGAATCGGAGAAAAAAGTCGATGAAATGTGATCATATTTAGATTTTCCTTGATTCTTTTGGACAATGCATCATTTGTGGTTATCTCTTTATATGTACCTGTGCCGTCGACCCCAAGTGTGTCTTATGTTTCCAATATTGAAAAGCATACTAATGCAAGTACTGTGTTTCAGGGAGATGCGGGTGCCTCCTCTCCAATACAACCATTCATGGCAGTCCATGCAGAGCCAGAGGTATGGATACTGACAGCTCCATCGAAATAGATCATCACTGGTCGAATACTTGTCGTTTGATTGTTGCACACAATGTTTAAATCGTGTTTGGCTATTGAGATGTACCCGTGTGTTCGTCCTCACGTGTGTTTTATGCTAACAATATTTTGATACATAGTAATGAAAGTACTATGTTTCAGGGAGACGATGGAGCCTCATTCCGTGCTGTCTATGCGGATACAGAAAATATAGTCATTGCAGCGCAAGAGGAAGGGAGGACATGCGGAAATGAATCGGGGCTACAGCCTGCAGATGTTGAAGGTCGAGTCAAAAAAGTTGCAAAGAAAAAAAAACAAAAAAAGGTTAGTTACAAACAGTTCATAACTTTAAAAAAATGTTTGTGCTGGGGACTATTTTATGTTTTTTTCCAGTCAATTGGACTACACTTTATCTTGTGTTTAAACTGAACATCCCTTTTCCAATCTCTCCTCCATTTACCCGTGTGTGTCAGAACTATACATACACAGACAGTGAAGCGAATGACAGATGTTGCTTGCCAGACCATGTACACTATGGAGGAATTATTAATTGAGGTGAGGCGTGTTCAGGCTCGAGATGCTCGTGTCCAATGGCCAGAACATGAATTTACTGTGTTTGGAGACTACAGCAAAGTTGCATTGGACCATAGCTACAGTGCGACCGCACCACCACAAGAAGATGTTATTGAATGTATTGAAGATAGCTCTGAAGTAGTTGCAGATCAATTCACACAATCTACACCCGCCAAAAATTTGCCACCAAAAAACCTGTCGACATTGTTGTGTTCTCCCATCAATGTTGAAGTAATATATGTCGAAATGACAGAGAATGAACCAGCCGCAGCATCCATAGACGCATCAGAACTTGATATCAGCAATATTACTTTCCAATGTGTTGAAATATCCACAACTCACAGGCCGAAACAACGTTGACGCAGGATGACAGTCTAATGAAAGAGAGCAAATACATTGTATTTGACAGTTGTTTGATGGAAATTATAAGTATGCTGAAATGTGTGCATTCCATTAGAGGGAAAGTATTTGGGAAGCCATTGATTAATGTGACTCCTCAAATAAAAGGCAGTAACGTCAAAATAAATGCCGCCTGTAGATCAAATCATAGGTTCTCATGGTCTGCACAACCGATGCTGGGGAAACTGCCAGCAGGCAATCTACTGTGTGCAGCTGCATCACTTTTTAGTGGCTCCAGTTTTAGAAAGTTAGAGGCTTTCTTTCAGTTTGTGGGACTCCATTTCATTTCTAAAGCGCTGTACTACATATACCAACGTGATTATCTGTTTCCGGCCATTAGTGATGCTTGGAAAATTGAACAATTGTCTCTAGCAAGTACATTCGAAGGCAAACGATTCAGGCTAGCCGGCGATGGACAGTGCGACAGCCCTGGATTTTCTGCCAAGTACTGCACCTACCACTTTCAGGACATGGATAGTAAGAAAATTGTGAGTTCGGTTGTCGTGCAGGTAACACAATGTACATCGTCAGTGGCCATGGAGAAACTAGGATTTATAAAATCAGTGGAATATCTACAATCAAGGGGAATGCGCATCGACCTCATAGCCACTGACAGACACGTTTCAATTGCCAGGACAATGAGAGAGCAGTTCCCACATATTAAACATCAATTTGACGTATGGCATCTTGCTAAATCAATCAATAAGAAAATCTCGGCTGCAGGGAAAAAAAAAGGTTTTGAAAGTATTTTGCAGTGGTCCCATTCTATCACCAACCATCTTTGGTGGAGCTCAAAAACTTGTGAAGGGTCAGTGGAAATACTACTTGAAAAATGGCGGTCACTGATGCACCACTGTACCAACGTTCACCGCTGGACAGCAAATCAACATTTCCACCAATGTGAACGTGGCCCTTTGTCCCCAGAGGAGGCACGGAAGAAGAAGTGGTTGATTCCATCTTCACCGACACACAAAGCCATTGAGAAGATTGTTTTCGACAAAACTCTATCAAGAGATTTGAGAGGACTGACAGAATTCTGTCACACAGGAGATTTGGAGGTGTTCCACAATATGTGCCTGAAGTACAGGCCAAAGCGCTTGCATTTTAGCTTTCGGGGCATGAAACATCACACTCTACTAGCCGTCTTGGCCCATAACAGCAATGTCGGACGTGAACAATCTAGGACTAGGGGTAAAGTAAGGATGCCTCGCTACACTAAGGTGTTTTCAAAACGAAGTAAGCAATGGGTGATCAAACCAGTCTATGATGAAATGCAGTTCGACTTTGTGAAAGGACTTATTGTTGCTGTGTTAGAGAAGCACAGATATGGAATTTTGGACGTTTCTGTGCAGAGCAGTGATCCATTGCCACCGAACATTGCGACTGTGCCATGCCCACCCGAAGCACAGCTGGTTGTGAAGTACAAATCCCGGTTTAAATAATTGCAATACGATTTGTCTTTTTGTAAATAAATGTTATTGTACAGTGTACCTGTAACCCTAACCCCTACCTTCACCATCATGGGTGGCGAACAAGCTGGGTGTCATCTTTGAATTCTCTCTATTCACCTCATATATGTGTATGTATATATTTTTCTCATGTCTCATCTCATGTAAATGTAAATGCTGCGCACTGTTAACGGAGGGGAGGCTTGCGTATTGCAAATAATCAAACAAACAAACAAACAATAAATCTCACTTTTAACTCAACTCCTGTGGTACTTGATACTTTCCCTGACCTTCTGCCAAAAATTAAATGTCTCAATTTGGGCTGCAAAGCTCGCAGACAACGGGGACAAAATTGGGGCACTTAGAACGCGCCAGCCAAGCGGGCCGTGGCATTTGGGAGAGAAGCCAGTTCGCATTTGCACATTGAGGCGCACTACATAGACGGATTCTAAACTTCAAGTTCTCACAGATGCCTATACTACGTGATGTTGCAAATAAAGAAAGCGAAGGACAGCGGCTTTGATTTTCAGCTCGCGCCCAGATGAGGCCCACAAGTCGCACGGGAAGTATAAGGGTCTATTGTTTTTTGACCTTGAGACAGGGACCATGCCGAAAGAACTACATTTGAAGGGGGTGCGCAATAACGTAAGAGACGATAAGGCAGAAAATTCAGAAACTAGACCGAGTTTCATTTTAGTTCAGTATACGAAAAATCGTTGTCAAGAGCACGGTCCGTTTTACAGACTGCATTACGAAGAGACACAATGGAAATTTCAAATATAATGTAAGTAAATCTTTACACGCTTTTATACCGGAATGAAGATTTAATGAATGGATGCATGAATAAATGAATGAATGAAGAGCTAGGAAAAGCAAGGAAAACGGGTTCGTAGTGGGCACATGGGCATGCAGGTCCACTGGTCTCACCGATCTCGGTCCTTGGCCAGGCCACTTTTCCCTGCACTGCCTACCTGCACTACGGGACTGTCTCTGTATCCTTCAGCCCCTTCTCCCGGCATTTACCTTGCACTTGCCACCAGCTGGCCCTAATATTTAATTTGTATTCAACTAACCATGTACAGCACTTTTACCCCCTCTATCCCCTCCCCATGCGCGATCAGAAAGACACCTGGCCTAGTAGGATCATTGTCTGTCTGCCCTTGTTCCCCATCTGCCTCGTCGCGCCTAGAAACACTTGAGTATAGGCGCGTTACAAATGCCATATCATATATCATATCATTCCTCACGCATGTAGACTAACTGTCGTTTATCATTGTGTGTTGGCCTCGATTTGTTTCGTTACTTTTCGCATTGATTTTAGAGCCGAACATACTCCATTTGAACTATCCTTACAAGCAAATAGTTTCTGATCGGCTGTAATAAATAAAATAAGTAATATTAATGAAGATCGGCTGGCGAGACTAATTATAATTTTTTTGTTTTCATAACAGGTATTTGCTCCCCTTCTGCTACTGCCATCGGTTTGAGACACCAGCAGATGGCTTTTACAGTAGACACTTGCAGCTTCGTGTGAACAACTGGAGCACACTGACAATTTTATGGGACGATCTCGCCAAGGGCCCACATGCCCTTACGCTGTACTAGTGGCTAGAAGCAACATATCAACCTTTACGATGGACTAGTGCCTAGTTGATGGAACAGCCTTGCGGTTCACCGTGCTTCCAAAGTGCCTCTTTTAACGAAAAGCAACACCCTGTGTACCATGGCGGATACAGATAAAAGAAAATAAATGGCTTTCGGAGTTCATATGGCAATTGCTGAATATTCTCTGAACATTTAATGTAAAATAAATGTACTTTACCAAATGTACCGTGTTGCTGTTTGATTTTAAAGTACAGTTTCATATTCCGAATTGTGGCGCGCTGTGTTGTGAGATGGTCTGTGTTGGTTTCCGGGTTCTGTGTGGAGTCGCGTAGAAAACGACTGGGCGCGTTTGCCTACGCAGCACAGTAACGTCACGGAGAGAGGCGGGGAATATGAATGTTTGGATAATGTCAGGCTCAGGGGCGGGGGAATTAATTTAGTGCCGCAAAAGCAGGTCAGCCAGGGCGATGGGGGAACTGATAGGATTATCAGAAAATGGCAGCTCCCTGGTGCTTGTTTTCGCATGCGTTTAATGGACGAAAACTCGGGTAAGGTCCATAGGAAAGTATTCTAAAATCGAGCCACTTAGGCTTAAAAAAACATGGCCGACCCGTAGGGACAATATAAATGTTTACTAGACCATGCCTTTAAGCTTCTCGCGTGTGTTTCTTTGCACAGCCATTGGCTTGCTAGTCATGATTAACAACCCTGATGTTTACAAAAAATCCAGAAAGGAAAGACTGTATTTGTGCATAAAAATCATTAACAGAAAACAGAGAGCCTTATCTATAAGCATTATCTATAAGTGAACTTCTGAAACAAATACATATGTTTTAGCATCTGCACAATAAATAAAGGGTGTCACTAATCTGTAATGCATTATTTCTTAACTTAAGACAATCATTGTATGTTACCTCTTTTGTAGGAGCTTTCAAAATGTTTCTGATTGCAAAATATGATCTGTTAAATAGTAAACATTTACACAAATTAAACAAATACAATGGCATCAGCAGGAGCCCATGCTTGAGGAAGAAACACCACTAAACCACCAGTGAAGGCATTTCACTAAAAGAGGTGGCCTGCAGTAAGGCCGTGACAGGGGACAACCGTCCTCTACAGATCACCTTTTGTCCCTGCCCTGAACGTGGCAAGCCACACAAATAAAAGGGGACAGGACCTAAGACCCTATTTGAAGCTTCCAGCCTTCCCTTCAAACGCACCCTGGAAGTCAGGTAAGTGATTGGCTATGGACAGAGGAACACATTGTACGATGGGCAGGATTATGTGTGAAGAAAGAGGAAGTGACTAGTGTAGGCTAGTAGGGTGAGATTAGCAGGTAGAAGGAGACCAGAGCAGAATGGAAAGAAGGATGTGGAGGTGTTTGGAGAGAGGGCTTTGTGGAGAATGTGTGTATGAGTGGCAGCAGAGAGAGGAGTAGCAGTAGTGTAGTTGAAGAGAAGAGGTAAAGTTTGAGTGGTAGTAGGGGAAGCAATGGAGAGGTAGTCGTTCGAGGTGGGAGAAGTGAGTAGTTGTTGTAGTAGAGAGAGGGTGGAGGTAGTAGTAGAAGAGAGAGAGTAGAGGTAGTGAGACCAAGTGGTAATAGTGGGAATGGAAGTAGAGGAATAGTAGTAGGAAGAAGCAGAAGCGGAGGAGAGGTAGCAGCAGTGGTAAGAAGTGATAATTGTTGGAAGAGGAGAAGTAGTGGAAGCGGAAAGTGGAGAAGAGTGGAGGCAATAGAAATAAAAGAGTACTGAAGAAAAAGGGGGAAAGTAAGAGGAGGATGGCAATAAACATCTAAGGGTGGAGGTAGGAAGGCAGAGTGTAACATCAGAGGGACAGAAGGATGGCGGCGAGGAGAACGTGTTAGAAAACTATAGTACTAGGGCAAGGCGAGGCTGTGATTGTGTGCTGAGTAACTCAAATTGGGCAAGTGTAAGGTGCCATTAGCTAAATCCCTAGAACACAAAGATGGGATAGGAGAGGGAGAGCTGGAAGGCCCCTGGCTAGTTAGCCAAGGGCTCAGGAAAAAACCACCACAGCCTTAGTCTTAAAACCAAAGACACTAGGGATTACTGCACTCTAGAACTAACCAGGGTTACAGAAGCCTGAGCTAGGGTGGCAGTAGCCCAAAGGGAGATGAGAGAATGAGGGACGGCCCTAGCACCACATTCCCCAAATGTCCAGCAACTTCAGCTAAGCCTACCAATCTTGTAGCATCCTAAATAAACATCTCTGGAATATACTCAAGGCTCGGAGTGTTGTTTAGTGACGGCCATCACAATCTGCTTCTCAAAGTCCTCCTCTTTGATAAAAGCTAATCAGAACTGTAGTCTCATGATAGTTACTGAATACATAGGGTGTGAACTAGTTTAACAACACTTAACTTTTAAAAACACATGACGACCATCAGAACATGTTTGAAAATAATTTGAGAACTGTGTGTAATGAAATAATTATCAGACATCACACGGGGAATGATACTAAGTTAATCCAGACCCACAAGTAGAACCACACCTCAAAGATAGAGAGGGGTAGCCTACCTGCACATGAAAAGGGTGATCACCTTCCTTAGGAAGGTAATCACATGGCTCTCAATGGTGTGGAGTGGATGCTTGCAATGGAGTAGACATGGCAAGACCATTAAAGTCAGGATCAATGGTGTTGACAACCTCCTGCCATTCCCACTCCCTTAGGGAGCCCCAGGAGTGGAATGCCTACCAGGATGGGCGGTTTCGGCTGGCAACACATAACTGGATCAGTGACTGATGTATTCTCAGGACAGGGAAGAATGATCTGGGAGAGTGGAAAAGCTCTGAATGCAGGGAAAGAGAAAAATAGCAAGAGATGCCAAATGGTGTGGAGTGAATATTTTGTTAAACAAAAGAAAGAAATGAAGACTGATTTAAAAGACCACTGTGAGACCGCTCAGAGCAGCCTTACTAAATCAAACAGCCATGCCCGTGCTGCACACAAGTGCATGCAGCGGCTGGCAGGCTTGGCCCCGATGTGAAAGATGGAAGTCACGAGAGTAAGGTAAGTGTTTATCTGTGTGCCTATGTGTCTGTGTAAATATTGTGGGGTAATGTTTGTAGTGTGGAGGGGAGGGGATGGGGCAGGGCAGAAGGTTTGTGTAAGTGTGTTTGTGTGGGTGAATGAAGAGGGTTTGTTGCCTGAAAGGCAGGAGGTGGGTGGGCAAGCAGGTGTGTGTGTTATGTTAGGTTAGGTTATGTTGTTGGGCATTTGTAAAGTGCCTTTTATTACCAATGGTATTGCCTCAAAGCGCTGTAGGTTGAACACCCTCGGGGACCGTAGTGCAGTTCAGTGGAGAGAGTAGGGTAGTAAGTAGTGCTTGGGTGCACTTTGTATGTGTGCAGCCAGGCTCCATTTCTGTGGTGGTTAGCTGCATTCTAATGCTAGGAGTGGTGTGGAGGTTGTGTGAGATCAGTGGTATGTGTGCAGCAAGGCCGATTTGTCTTGGGGGTAGCTGCATTCTGGCAGAGGTGGTGCTTGTTTATGAGATTATGTGAGCCGCTAGGCCGATTTTTCATGGGGGATAGCTACATTCTATTGTTTGCTGTTGCAGAGGAGAGAGTCAGCAAATTGTTAAGTGTGAGTATCTGTGCAATTGTAGGAGGACTCCTGATCCTGAATTACCGTCCAGTGACTGCCGAGGTAACAATTTTCCGTATTTTAGAGGTTCAGTGCTCGGTCTAGTGTCGAATCGGAATTACAAGTACATCCTAGATATGAAAACTGGAACTCAGTGAAACCTGATGGTCCAGCATCAAACCAGACTGTGTTGTTGGTGCTGTGCCTGTCTGACATTATTATATGCAGCTTAAGTTTGAGTGTTCCAGGTCTAGCGCATGGTTTGGGTAGTGATACCAGGCAACAGCACATTGTTGTCATTTGCAGGAGTTTGTTTTGCCAGATTACTCACCTGATTTAAGTGCATAGTACCTTGATGCTGAAACATAGTCTATTTCTAATGCTAGAGAATAAGTGCTAATGGGCCAATTTTTCAGAGTCCTGGATACTTTTTTACAGCGAGCGGTTGGGTATTCCTATTCTAGTTTAGGGTTTGTGTTGTGAGTTACACCACATCTTATCCCTTACAAGAGCTAAACGTGCTAGATAACTCACCTGATCAGAGAGTGTAGTGCATACCCGGTAGAGACAAAGAGCAGGCCCAATCACAGCTACAGAAACATAAATGATATTTGTCCGCGGGTTTTGAGTTCTGGGCATTAATTTCCAGAAAATTAAAGGTAAGCATCACCTGATCATAAAGTGCTTTGCATAGTTGGTGGGAGACAGGACCACACCTAATCATGGCGTTAGAACATAAGTGCTACCAGGTCCTGGGTTTGGAATTCTGTACATTAATATTTAGACAAGTAAAGATAAACATCACCTGGTCTGAGAGCGTAGTCCATACCTGTGTCTGTGGGCAGTGGATGTGTGTAGAATGTTTATGGTGGGGCGAGGGACAGGAAACAAAAGGGGATTAGGGGGTTGGACCCACCTCATTTAAAGGGTGAGAATGGGTGGGGATCAATTTCGAGGAATATTTCATAGAACCATGCCGAAGACCCTTCCCTTCATAGAGAGAAGTGAGGGACCCAGTTTGGGATATCACAGTAACCGTAGCTGGAGTAGCACAATATAGGAATTGTTTAAGTACAATCACAGGTTCTCCCAGACATGGCATGATCAGTTGGACAATGAAGTAACTACAGCGGGCAAGTAATTAGCGCTCTCCCAATGACTCATACATATAGACTAAATCGATAGGTAAGGCCTTGCCAGGGATTACTAAACATTCATAGCTTCAAGCATAACCAGTATTATTTCTAGTAGAAAGGTCATAAAAAGGGAGCATCAAGCAGTGGCTGTGTATGGAAGAAGCAGCCGCCTATAAGAAATAGAACACATGAGAACATGATGCGTGCAAGTGTGGTGGCCCAGTATGTGAGAACCAGCCACAGAGGAGAAAAGGAGTGGAGAGAGAAAAACTAAGGAGGAGAGCCGGGGACACCTGCATCGAAGACTATGTATGCCAGGAGCAGTTGCCATATTGTATGTGTAAAAGAGGATTGTTTCAGGTAAGTGTTGGAGAGTGGGTTAGTGGTGCACCAGAGTGCTGTTCAGGTAAGGGGAGAGCAGGACGGTTGCACGGGAAAACACCATTCAGGTAAGTGAAGCAAGAACGTCTGTGGCATTTCAAGGGCAGAAATGAACATGTTGCAAAATGCATACTCTTATGACTCTTAGGAGTCCATCCACTGGAAGTGCCAGTGCCACCCTGCAAGCGGAGACACTCACTGGCACAAGTGTTAAGGTGTGTGCTTGACATTACCCCCATGATAGATTAGGTTTCCATGGATATAGAGCATGAAACACTATATCAGTGAACCAAATACTCAACCCCACGCCCTCTGCATCTGGAATTAAGAATATGCTACCCTGTTACTCGAGTCGCGTTCAGGAGATAGTATATCAAGGTGCTGCCAGTGTAATGGATGAGTTGGTTTAAAGGGGAACACATGAAACATCAGGTCAGTACGTCAGTGGTTGGGGGGAGACAATGTCATGGCAAGTGTAGACACTAACTTCCCAATGAGGAAGGGCCACAAATGTCATATTTTCGGCTTCCTATTTCCTTGTGGTACATTGATATGTTTGGACGAGAGCCATACCAAATCGTGGGCCTTATTTGTAGGTGCAGGTCTCTTTTGATAACTGTGAATTTCTTGTACTGTTCTTTTACTTTCCTTGAGTAGGTTTGGGCTTTACCGCGTACCTCCACTGAGCTTGTTGCTGCCTAATGCGCTGCAGGGATAGAACTCGTAGGAGGGTGGGTGTTAGTAAAGATTAAGTATGTGCTTCTGTTAGACAAAAGAAAGGTGGAATTCCAATGGAGGCATGATATTGGTGTGACTTGTGGATGAAGACTAGGTAGAGATTCCACTTGTACATTCATATCAGCAACCTGTTGGGACATGGTATCCGCTTTAACCTGCAACTTGCCATGATGATATGACAAATTATACATAAAGCAGGCAATGAAATGTATCCAGTAGAGCCAAACATTGAGCTTCTTTCAAAAGGCCAGATTCTTACGGTCAGTCAGAACTTCTATGGTATATAATTCATGCACCAAGTAGTGTCACCAATGACTGAATCCTTCCTTAATAGTCAGTAGTTATTTGTTATATATCAGATAAACACATTCTGCTCTTTTCAGTTGTTTTGAGAAGTAAGCCGCTGGATGCAGTTAGCCATGTATTAAGTTTTAGGATAGAACCGTATTCAATTTCATCTCTCTTCTTTCTACTACCTCCTCTCATGTGTAGGGCTCCTGCTTAGACCCTAATTTTACTTCTTCTCTTTCTGTCTCGTCTGTTTCTGCACTTCCGGGCTATTTTTCTGACCATCATCTTCTTTCGTTTTCAATTTTTCCATCTTTTCTTGTATTTGATTCTTCTTCTCCAGTTACAGCGCCTTATTCCCGGCGTTATTTATGTGCTTTTAACACTCTTCTGTTTGTCTCCTCGTGTAATGCCACTCTTCCATCTCATTGCTCTTCACTGTCTTATCAGCTGATGATGCTGCCTGCACTCTGTCATCTTCACTTTCTTCTTCTCTGGACTCTCTTTATCCAACCGCAACATTCTATCCCTCTCGTTAACCCCCTCAACCTTGGCTCTACTATCATGTTTGCACTATGCAACATGCTCTCCGTCGCATTGAAAGACACTGGAGCAAGTCCAAGACAGAGGGGGATCACCTATCTTACTCCTCTTATCATGCTCTCTATCATGGTATTCTGCTCCCAGCCAAACATTCTTATTTTTCTGACCTTTTGCAGACTCAATCAACCCATCCTAAATGACTATTTCAAACTATTTCACGTCTCCTCTCTCCCCCACTCTTGATCGCTCTAGTAACTCCATGCTATCTGCTTCTGAACTTGCTTTATATGTTTCCTCAAAAGTGGCTTCTCTCCATGCCACTATTGAGTCTTCTATCTCTTACACTACTACCACTTTTTCTCCCTTGCTTCCTAACACCGGGTTTTCTCCCCAATTTCTAATGAAGATACCTCTCTCTTGTTAATCCGGGTTCACCCCACAGCTTCCCCACTTGATCCTGTCCCCTTGTTACTTTTTCCTAAAGTAAATCCTTCTTGTTTCTCTTATTTTACTCATTTCCTTAATATTTGTCTTTCCTCTTCTGTTTTTCCATCCTCCTTAATACATACCTCTATTCTTCAGATTTTAAAGAAATCCAGTTCTCATCCTTCTTTTTTGTCCTATTTCTCTTTTGCTGTAACTCTCAAAAATACTTCAATGTTTAGTTTAGTCTCAAGTCTCTACTTTTGTCTCAGATAACTCTATTCTTCCTTCATTTGAGTCAGGTTTCCGGTCTTTCCATTCTACTGAAACTACTCTTCTCTCTGTTTCTGATTCTTTACTCTTGGCACGCTATTCTAAACACTCTCCTCTCCTTATTCTTTTAGATTTGTCAGCAGCTTTTCACACTGTTGATCATCCTCTTCTACCTTCTTCTCTTTCATCTTTGGGGTTCTCCGGTTCTGTTCTCCCCTGGTTTAGGTCATACTTATCTGAAAGGACATTCTCCGTGTCTTGGGCTGTGTCCTTTTCTGATACACTCCCATTCTGTCATGGTGTCCCCAAGGGTCTATTCTTGGCACTTTCATCTTCTCTCTCTCTCTACTTCTCCATTGGCTGAAGTTATCTAAGCTTTGGTCTATCTCATTACTTTTATGCAGACAACACCCAACTTTTCTTGTCTTTTTCTTCTTTTATGATATGATATGGCATTTTATAACCCGCCTATACACAGGTGTTTCAAGACACGATGAGGCAAGGGAGGGGGACAGAGGGAAGACAGACAACGATCCTGCTAGGCCAGGTGTCATTCAGATCGTGCAAGTGCATGGGAAGGGGAGGGGGGAGAAGTGCAGGGTGGGAAGGGGGAGAGGACAGTACAGTACATGGGATAAGAAAAATAATAACAATAGGTGAAGTACGGCCAGCAGGTGGCAAGTGCAAGGGTAAGTGCAGACAACAGGTGTCAGTGCTGGTAGTGGGACAGTAGGGATAAAGAATCAGTCCCCAAGTGCGGCGTTGCCAGGAGGGCAGTGCAGGAGTGTGACTGGCGGGGGAGGGGACCTGGGCCCAAGATCAGAGGGCGGCCAGGCAACCAGTGCAAAGTCATTATCAGCCAGGAAGTCAGCAGGGGAGAGGAAGAGAAAAAGCAGAAGCAAAGAGAAAGGTTTTGAGGTGCTTCTGGAACGAAGATGATTCTCCTCAAGTTTCAGGGAGGCTGATCCAGAGGGAGGCCCCAGCCAAAGAAAGAGATCTACCTGCCCTTGTTGATTGGAGAAGCGACTGACCTTGAGGGAGTTTATGGCAGATGAGCGAAGAGCTCGAGAAGGAAGGTATTTAGGAAAAGAGAGTTGAAGGTATTGAGCCCCCAGGCCCCAGAAGGCCTTGTGGATGATGCAGAGGGTTTTGAACTTAATCCTTGCAGCCACAGGGAGCCAGTGTAGAGATTTCAGTGCTGGAGAGATATGATGCCTGGGCTTGAGGTCAAGGACAAGTCTTGCAGTCCTGTTCTGGATAAGTTGCAGAGGGCGGAGAGTAGAAGCAGGCAGATTTCGAAAGAGGCTTTTGCAGTAGTCCAGCCTAGAGAGAACCAGAGCTCTGGAGACAGTGAGCTTCTGGGGGAAGGAGAGGAAAGGAAGAATACCTCAGAGGAGGTGCAGTTGGTAGTGTGACTTCTTAGAGACGTCAGAGATGTGAGGAGAGAAGGAGAGTGTAGAGTCGAAGATGACCCTGAGGTTTTTAGCCACACAGATGGGAGCAGGAAGAGGGTTAAGAGAGGCCAGCCAGAGAGCTACAGGAAAGGAGGGAGTGGGTGCGCCAATGAGGAGAATCTCAGTCTTACTGGCATTAAGGCAGAGCTCATTGGCGGCACACCATTCCTGGATAGTAGACAGACAGTCAGAGATGAGGGAAGTAGAGGAGGAGGCCGAGGGTAGCCTGAAAATGAGCTGGGTGTCATGAGCATGACACTGAAAGTAGGGGCAGAGAGCGGCAATGCGGTGGGCCAGGAGTGACAGGTATTGGTTGAACAGCCAGGGAGGGAGGTTAGACCCCTGGGGGACACCACATGTAGAGAAAAAGATAGCAGAGAGGAAGGACCCAAGTTGGAACTGAGAGGTTCGGTCGCAGAGGAAAGAAGTCAGCCATGCCAGAGCCTGACTGGTGATACCCAGGTTATCACGGAGAAGATTGAGCAGGATGGCATGGTTGACAGTCTCAAAGGCAGAAGAGAAATCAAGCAGGATGAGGACGCAAGAGGTGCTAGAGTCAAGATTGGAGAGCAGGTTTTCATGGATGTTCAGGAGAGGAGAGCAGTTTCCCTGCTTCTGGCAGCTCTGAAGCCAGACTGATGGTCATGGAGACAACCAACAGATTCAGTGTGGAGATTAAGCAGGAGATGGCCAGTTTCTCCAGGAGCTTGCCCAGGAAGAGAGTGATGGAGATTGGGCGATTTGGAGATTTTACATCTGAAGTTCAAAATAAACTCTCTGCTTGCCTTTAAGCCATCAATTTTCGGATGTTGGAACACTTTCTTGTCTTAAATGCTGCCAAAACTGAGTTACTTTTCATTCCTGCAAACATGATCCCGTATCCACTTCCTTCTTCCTTTATTTCGTTTCCTCCCTCCCAGCCTCCAATTACTCCCACGGATCGTAACTTGGGACTTTATCTTGACTCAGATCTATCTTTCACTCACCATATTTCTGTCTCCTCATGCGCCTGTTGCTACCATTTGTATAATATTTGAAAAGCTTGTCCTTTCTTAATCTTTGATGCTACCAAAATTCTGTGTTCCCCATTAATCTTTTCACACCTCTTTTTCTGCTCTTTTTCTGTGTTTGGCCTTCCTGCTTCTCATCTAATGAAAGTCTTTCTTTAATGCCTCTATCCGACTTCTCTATCTTCTCTCTACCCGCAATTCTATCGCTTCCTCTCTTTCTGTTCTTGGCTGGCTCTCATGTCACTCACAACTTAAATTCAATTTTCTCTATCTTGTCTTTAAATCTCTTTAAGGCCATGTGCCTGTCTATCTTTCTTCCCTTGTTTTGTTCTATGTTCCCTCTCTTGTTATCTCCGCTCCCAGTCTCAATTTCTTTTTTCAGTCCCTCATCTACTGTGTGCTCAGTCATGTTTCTGCTCATTTACCTTGCTAGCTCCTTTGCACTGGAATACTCTCCCACTTTCTCTCCATTCTACTTCTTCATGTTCTTTATTTCGTGTTTCATTGAAGACTTATTTTCTCCAATCTGACACACAATGTGGATTGTTCTTATATTGTTACTTGCATTTTTCATTTTATTGTACTGCTTTTATGATTCTATGTTCAGCGCTTTATCATAAAGCGCTCTATAAATCCCAAAGAAACCCCCCTTAATGTATTATTGGATGCATCTATTTCCATAAAATGTTTTTGAAGTATTGGGTTGAATCAGCACCACAGATATTCAGAACGTCTTTTTAAGGTGGCCAATGGCATTCCAGGTTATCGTTGTCGACCATACGCCTTTCTTGATGAGTTGTGCAGGAGGTTTTGCTACTGCAGAAAAGTTCTGAATAAGTGCCAATAAAAATGTATGTAAACAATAAATCATTGGCCCTCCATAACAGTGAGTGGTTGTAGCCACTTCACAACAGCTTGTATTCTTTTCTGGTGTAAAGAATCAGTTTCATGGGTAAGGAAGTGGAACTTATCAAGTATGGTATGCAAGCAATGAATGCACAGTCTTTGCTAAAAGTCATGCATATGGCGCTTGTGTTTCTATAAATCTAAAGTCTATATCAAGATGTCCTTTAGGACAACTCCACTAACGTCATGGATGCCATCTAAAATAAAGTGTTGGCATGCTGCTGGTGCATTACCCAATCCAAATGGCTTAACCCTATATTCATAATGATTGAACTTGGTTTAAAAAGCCATTTTACACTCATTCCCTTTCCTAATCCTGGCCAGTTTGCCAGTGACTCAGAGATATAATTTAGTGAACCTCTGAACAGTACATACTAGGTGGATGGGGTCAGGTATATCAAAAGAAACACATACCAGTTTTTAACCATAATGTGGATCAATGTTCCATCGTCCATGCAAGGGCAGAGTTCGCCAGGCTTTCTTTTAATGAAGAAATCGGTGCCCCAGCTAGCAAGGTGGAATGCCGGATACAGCCTTTTCCAAGGTGTCATCTATATATTTCTATAGTACAACTTCCACCCGTGCTGTGAGCTAATAAACCATGCCTTGGTAAATTGGCTGATCAGGCACTAGATCTGTGGGACAGTTGCATGTGAAAATTGTTCATCTTCATCAGGAAAGAAAATATCATCATAGTTGTGATAGTCCGGGGGTAGTTCATTAACTGCTGCTAAATGATGTCCAAAAGTGGATCCGCGAGAAAGTAAGTTCTGTTGATATTTTTCAGTTAGACAAATCTATTTGATGTGCATCCATCACAAAGGCCAATGGATGACTGGGTTATTTTGAGTAAGCCTGAACATCCCTAGTAAAACCTTTAGGTGAGGCGATGGAATCAAATCAAACAAACTGTATTCTTGATGATCACATATTCACATTTGCGGCACCACAGCAGCATGCGTTACCTCACCAGACTTTAACAGTGTATCCTCTACTGAATATGCAAGATCAGTAGAAGCCTTCAGGAATATGAAGGCAGAATACTGTTGGGTGAAGCCTAAATCCATATAATTGCTGTAGGCGCCAGAGTCTATCAGGGCTTTGAATTGCAATGGTTCTCCTATGCCCAGAAGCTCTGCTGTATTATAGATTTTCTGGGAAATATCGTTCCGTTGTTGACTTTTCAGTTAGAGGGACTGGTCCTGATCCACACTCAAAAGAGGACTACCATTCACGTTCGAGCTAGACCACTTCCCCGCTTGGTTAGTTGACAATCTATCAAAGTGACTGCAATTTTCCACAGTGCATTCAAAGATTCTCCTGACATCTTTGTTGTCTTTCCTCTGGTGGCAAGAGTACTTATATCCCTCGAACATCCATGGGTTCAGGGTGAGTTACCGCTGGGGATTTGGCAGGGACATGTGTAATTGGCAGGGTAGGGGTTAAAAAGGGGGGGGCTCAAATATACAATGAGTTCCTCTAAGTTCTAGGATGTGTTGATGTAGACACATAGTGGCCCTCATTACAAGTCAGGCGTTAAGGGTTTAACGGCGCCATCGGCGCCGTTAACCCTTAACGCCTGATTCACACTTTAACGCCTGCTTTTTGCAGGCGTTAAAGTCCAAGGCGCTAAGTGACCTTGGTGCTAATTACGGCACCGTAATTTACAGTACCGTAATTAGCACCTTCCCCATCCCCATTATGCCCTATGGGGCAAAAATGGGAATGGGGAAGGGCAAATGGTGAATGGGGAATTACCGCCCCACTCACCTTGGAATGGGGCGGTAATTCCGCCATCCACCATGGCGGAATCCGGCATGGACCATGGTGCTAATAACACCATGGTCCACCGCCTGACTTGTAATGAGGGCCAGTAACTTTAATCAACTCATCCAAGGTGGTAGACTGTGGATACACTTGCATTTTGTAGCTCATCTTTGAGTCAATGTTGGAACGCCACACTTTGTACATCTTCAGACCATTAGAACTCATTTACCAGTTCCTGAAAGGGTGTGATGTTAGTGAGCAAGTCACAAGACCATTGTCCTAGTGTCAACATCTCCGCCAATTTAGCATGTGCACTATGAAGCCAGGCACACTTGTTCTCAAATGCAATGCTAAAAGAGAAGTAATTAAGTAACAAGGGAGAACTAAGCAAGGGGGTGATCCATGTCATCACCCCACGATCTAAATGTGCTATGCTATGTATCCCCTTAGCCTGACCTGTTGTCAAGTGGTCTGGTTTTATATAAAAGTGCAAAGAAAAATGTTCAATGCTGAGTTAGTCCAGTTTTAAAATCACACTAGGTGCAAGTTGTGATACCTTTTAATGGAATAACTGAACATACTATGCAGAGATCGAACACAGCATTAGCTTACAAAGTCCTACAGACCTCTTTGTCAGATGGTGCAGTGTGAAAAGAGTAATTGAGAGAAACCCACAGTGTAGTCTGTTCGCCAATTGAAAAAAAAATTAAACTTCATTAGCTGAAGGAGCATATGCCTGGCATGTGGGACTGGAAGCTGCTGTGTTATCTAAAATGCAATACAAACTGCTGCAAGCAGGGTACATGTAGCAGTTTGGAAATACTACACATTTCTATCTGAAAGTTACATTTAACAAAAAAGGGAAAACAAATCCTTTTCACATGTAACTGTTACGTTTTGTCCAGGCAGTGTTCAAATGTGCCCCAGTGGTTTCCTAAAAGGAATATTAAAATGGGAGTTTTTTAAAAACACATCATTCAGAAACATGGTCAGTATTATATTTTCCTCACACAGTCTCTGAAAGTGTGTTCTGCAGCCTATATATAGTTAGTGTCAGAACATTGTAGTGATTTCAATACAGCAATTTCCTGGCTGGTATACAGTGTGGCACTAAACATATATTCTCAAGGTTTACTGGTGCAGTCTCCAAAGTTACCACAGTGTTCCTCAAGTTTTACAATGGTTTTCATACAGTCTGGCAAATGCAAAATACGTTATCCATTTTTAAATGGTGCAGTGTCTGTGGTTAATGCAGTGTGTCCCATCTCATATATTAAAGTGCAAAAGTCATTGGGTCTGAAAACCTCAAACTTATTTGAATCCTCATGGAATAAGCCTCGTAGGTGTATGGGCAATCCAAACCCACAAGTAGGACCAACCCTCAAATATACAGAGGTGGTAGCCCCTGCGTGCAGGAAGCACCAACAGGAACCTCATTAGAACAGGTGTCACGTGGCTCTCAATGGTGAGGATGTGTGTAAGGGAGACAGGCTCGTCTGAGTAGTAGGGCTGAGGAAACACTGAAAGACCATTAAGAACATGGGAAAAGGTGCATTCAGACTCCTTCCCTTACCCACTCCTAAGGGGAAACCCAGGAGGGGAACACCTGCCAGCATGGGCAATTCTGGTTTTCCGGGAAAGGGTAAATCTGTAAAGAAGGCCCCAACTGCCATTAGCAAACATTCATCACTTACTGCAAATCAAATATTGTATCTAGTGAAAAGAGAAGATACGACAGAACAGGATGCTTCCAAGAATGGTAGCAGCGTAAGTCATAAGCGGCTGCCTTTGTGGAGAGGGGTAGAGTCAGAAAAAGTAAGAAGTACACCTGCATCAAGGGTCATGTATTTTGAATTTAAATGATATTTTATTTCTATCGCGCCCCTACACAAGTGTTTCAGAGCACGACAAGGCACGGGAGGGGAACAAAACAACAATCTTACTAGGCCCAGTTACATTGAGAATGCGCACGTGCATGGGAGAGGGAGAGGGGAAAATTGCATGGAAGGGGGAGAAGTGGAAAGTGCGGAGCAAAGCAGAAACAAATAAATAATAAATAAATAAATAATAAAGGCAACAAACAGTGGTAGTGCAGCCAGCAAGTGGCAAGTGCTGGGTTTAAGACAGCAGACAGGGTAGGTCTAATAAGTGGAGGAAGAAAAAAAGGGGGGGTCTGTATGGGTATAGATACAGACCCAGGTGCACGGGGTGGCCCGGAGGCAGTGCAAGAGGGTGGCAGGGTGAGCAGGTAACTGGGCTCAGAGGACAGAGGGTGGCTACGTGCACAGTGCAGAGAGAGAGCAGACCAGCGGGGTAGAGGGAGCGAATGCAGAAGCAAAGGGGAAGGTCTTGAGGTGCTTTCGGAACCAGAGATGGTTCTCCTCTAATTTTAGAGATGCAGCGAGTCCGTTCTGGAGGGATGCCCCAGCTGAAGACAGAGATCTACCCCCAGCTTGTTTCTTTTAAAAACAACTGACCCTGAGGGAGTTAGAGGTAGAGGAGCGAATAGCTCGAGAGGGGAGGTATTTCCGGAGGGATAGTTGAAGGTATTTTGGACCCAGGCCCCAGAAAGCCTTGTGTACAATGCAGAGGGTTTTGAATTTAATCCTTGCATCCACTGGAAGCCAATGGAGAGGTTTCAGAGCTGTATGTATGCAGAAACTGTCACTGTGACTGGTGTGTGTCAAAGAATCCTTGCAGCTTAGTGGAGTAGAGCGGGTCTATTATTCAGTGCAGCTCCATTCAGGTAAGTGTAGTGAGCAGGATCGTTGCACGGAAGAGTGCTGTTCAGGTAAGCATGGGGTGTATTTCTTTTGCATGGCGCAAGGTCCCAAAGTCCGGTATGTGCACATTGCAAGACACACGTGATTGCTCCCCTAAGAGCTCACCCATCAGAAGTGTCAGTGGCACCCTGGCCATGGAGCAGATCATTGGCCCACATGGCAGGGTGTGCTCCTGGCACTCTGCATAATTTGAAAAGGCATATTGCAAAGTCCTTACACTAAAGGAAATTGCCATTTTATTGAAACCTGTTCATTATTATGAAATAATGATAAAGCTATCTCTGGCCTATTCCCTAAGATGCTAAAGCATTGCTTTTGACACAGTTTGTCGGTAGAACAGCGGTTTTTTGTCATGGCTCTGAATTATAAGAGCAAATGATCGTCACCCCTAATGCATATCGTGCATCGCTTGCCTATTGTTCACTAGATGCTCTCTAGATATACATATATATGTATATTATTATAGCAATAGGCATCCCCATTCTGGGTGCTTCACTAATTCTGGGTCCCGGCACTGTTACCATCCCCCGCCCCGGGGAAGCCCCAGGAATCGGTGTTAATTGCTATTAGCACCCTAAGGCCAACTCTCAGGTTGTGACCAGCAATACATTTGTGTTACACAATGGGTCATGGTGAGTGCTTGATCAGTTGATTCACACAAATAAATCCTCACTTAACATCGCCACCATGGAAATGGAGGCCAAGGCTCCGTGTGAAGCCCCTCTTCAATTTTCCATAGTGGCCATGAGTGGAGGGTGAGGTGAAGAGTGGCGGTGCATCAGGTGAGAGTGGATGTCAGGAGGCCAGGGATGGGGTCGGGGTTCCCAGCTGGCCGATGGGGAGAGCCGGGATTGGGAGGTAAGATGACTGGTGGGTGTCTACATTGCTCGGGTTGCTCCGAACCCAGGCTTGGGTTAGGAGCAATATGATTGCTGGACATATGTAATATGCTAAATATATACATTATAAACATAGATACACATATACACATATTCAGTGATACCCTGATGATGTCGGGTACGTGCTCATGCATTTAGTAATGAGAGGGAACTCTGCATTAAGATATTCAATCACTTCCCCCACCAGCTGAATCACATGGATTTTGTTGGGATAAATTGGACCATCTTAACTCTGTATTCACTGAATATGTATGGCTATGCTATATCTTCTCCAATGCCCAACGGTTATGGCCTTCAGCCATGGTCCTAACCATTTAGCACCAAATCTCACACAGCTCTGCCTATTAAGTAAGCAGATCACACCACTGTCCATGATGCAGCAATAAGGCAACAATAGGGCAAAATTACACAATCTATAGCCTATACTTATGACCAATTTCCCCATTTCCATAACCCGGGGTCTCGTTCTCCCTTTGAGGTCCATATTGCCCTCACTTACTCTGGCCAATATCTCCTTGCCTATTAACTTACAGACACCTCCGACCATGGCCAAATAACTTGTAAAACAAAATAAATAAAGGAGACCAACCTGTAGCAGCTTTCTGCATCTAATAACACAGTTATATAGCAGCAATGCATGTCCTTGTGATCTGCAGCCACATGATGGCCGGATTGAAAGTCAATTGCCAAACACAGCCAATAAGAGAAGCAGAGCTGCCTGTGTGTGTTAGGGAGACTTCTCAAACATGTGCTAATTCCCTTCACCTTAGAGACCTTTAGCAACTTTGCTGGATTTTGAGGACTTGATTTTGTTACCTGGAAAGAGTGTGACCCTTTTTCCCACTCTCTAATGTATTTTGATATGTTTGTTACCTCTGTGTTTTCTTTAGTTATGGAGTCTAAACAACTCCATAGGCATCATCTTTTCATTTGTGGCACACAGCACCCTCAGTGCAGTGGCACAGGGAAACTTTTCAGGCTTTCCCAAGGTTTAACTACCTTCTCTGGGATAAACTACTGTTTCCCAGAGTAAGTAAAGTGAAATTGACTTTACTAGTTTTTAAAAAAAAATCCTAGGCCCAGCACACCATACCTTACAATAGAGTGCTGGAGGAGTTACTTAGTATCCCCTGTGTCTAGATACTCATGTAGCAAACAAATGCTACCCTTTCCTCTCAGAATGGCTGGTGGCACTGGTTTTACAACAAACTACCATGATTTTTCCCGACCTCGAACTATTCATAGCTCCGGTAACGTTAAATCATGGGAGTATTGTTTTTCAAGATGGCGTCTGAACCCCCTCTGTAAAAACAGGTCCTGGTCTTCTTTTTCACCATTTCTTTTTGGAAAATTCCTTCTACAGTTCGTCTCTGCGCACCAAACCAGGCTTGGTCTCTTTGTTCATTCACCTTTGGCGGGCTTCAGGAGTGAAGAACGCCTCTGGTGCCCGAGTGTCTGGGGTGGGCAGGAAGTGAGGGAGGTGCCCAAAACTCCCTGTGCTTAGTCTCCTAGGAGACCCAAATGCACTCTGTGGTGATTGGCTGGCTGACTGTCCGGCAAGGACAGCCACCCTGCTGGGTGAGTGACAGCTAGGCTGGAATGAACGGGAGAGAACTGACTAAAAGGCGAGTCTCTTGGCTTGGAAGGCAGTGTTGACCACTGGAACAAAAGAACCGATTACAAGCTTGAAGAGGACGGCTGTTGCAACTCTTGGTCCATTGGGTTGCCCGATGAAGCCCTGCTGCAGGTCCGAATCGCCAAGTTCACCTCGACAGAGAAGCCCTGCAAAGACGACTTCTCCCTTTGAGTTGGTGGGACCAATCAAATCAACAGTAAGCCACCTGGACACCTATCTCAGAGCTGGCTGCATTTTCCTCAGAGGGCTGCAGGAAACCGTATAACCAGGGAGAGGGACACCAGCTTGTGTGCGTTACTTACAGCCACCGGGATTGAAGTTGCCAGTTGCGAGCTTTTTGGCCAGTCCCAGTGCAGTGCAGGAGTCCCCCGATGTCCTCCCCTTGTCCCCACGACTGAAGCCCAGGAACAGCAAGATCTGCAAGAATTTACAGGAACAGAAGTCACCAGCTGCATCTTTTGCTTCATTGAAAGGTACTGTGAAACCAGACAGAGTACTTACCTCTCGCGGTGAAAGTGCTTGAAACTTTTGCAACTCGCAGGCCTAATCAGCTTGTGACCCAACATATCTTCTTTTTACAATCTACTTCTGAGAACTAGTGCAGAGACTTTACCGTTTACTGACCAGAACCGCTTTATCCTATCCAAGAATTTAGCACATTAACTTTGTCCTAGCCTATTGAATTGAATTGACTCTTCTGGTGAACTCCAAATATTTGCACTGTCTAAGAATAATTGTAACCTTTCATGTTCTAATAATCTTTACTTTTTACTCCTCTTGAAAAGTATTCTGAAATAGAATTGAAGTATAGTTGTGTGTTATATAATTGCTTTCTTCTTATGAACGTTTTATAACTGACAGATAAATATATTAATAAAAATTTATCAAAGAAACCTTGAGTGTAAGAGTTTATTTGAACACCTGTGATTGTAGACCTCTGTGTAACATCATTACTGCTCAGCTCCGCTACCAAAACTGTGTAGTACAAACTTATACCAAAGGTTGGTTTCCTTACACCTATAGTCATAGTTGTGTGTAGTGGTCCCAGAGGGTACTGCATACAAACTCTAACAATGTGCTGAAAATTACTACTGCTGTGCAGGGGTACAAGGATGAAAGCTCCTAAACTTTGTAACTCTCTTCTCCTCGACGTCAGATGTTCACTCTCGTTACACGTTTTCCACACTCAATAAAAAATGTTTTGCTTGGTTCCTGACTCTGGCTCTCTCCCATAATTACTCCATTTATATATTGTGTGTTGTCCAAACTTGATTTTGTACTGTCCAATGGTTCTGTTTGTCCAGTGCTTTGGTGACAGTACTATAAAAATGAATAAAAATAACAAAAACAAACACAAATTAGTAGTGACTAACATGCCTACTTATCCCCCACAGTACTATTAAACTTGCACTGATCCCAATAATAAAGTGGAAACGGGCACAGCCCAACAGTTATACATCATTTGCCGTTTAGGATACTGCAGGCCAGGGGCAGGCTATACTTTTCAGGAGATTTGTGACTTGGCACACAAGCAACACAAACAACAAGAGTATGGGGTGCCAAAATAAAATAATGTTAAACCAAGGTGCTGCTAAAATAAGCTTGTTAATTAAACTAGCAAATATGTGCACAAATAATAAAAACACTACTGGACCACCCCTGTAAGAGATAACACAGAGAAAGTAGACTTTAAGAATAAAGGTGCACTCTGGGCCTGTAGGTATGGGTGCACAGGCAAATATTTCAGCTAGAAAGCATTCCGATGTAATGAAGAAAAGGGTAGGAAAGGGATCGTACAAGTCACCAGAGCCCTCAAAGACAGGTGAAGGGGACAGGACCACTTCACATACGATCTTGTCTTTATTATTATTAGAGTTCAACAACATTAAGCTCAGATTCCAGGTACTTGCTGAAGTGGTGATTTGTCATCAGGTCTGTGAGCTGGGCAACTGGGTACAGCATACACCGTAGCTCACATGTATAACTGGCAACATTGCATGGAAAAGCTTGGGGAAAGCAGGCAATGTCCAGGTCTGTGTGGATCACAAGCAGTTTGAAGTGGCAGTTCCTTGATGTCTGGGCTGGTTGAAGACCGAGTATAGGGACTACAAGAGCAAAATGAGTCCTGTGTTCTGTTCTTCCCATATAGAAAGGTCACCAGAGAGCACCTGCAGGGAGCTGGCACCTCCAGTGAACAGGCCTGGTAACAAGGTTCACGCAGCAGAGTGCTTTATCCACATAGCCTTTGCCCCCAATTGATTGCCTATTTCTTAGAACACCTGGCCTTCCCCTCTCTTGCAGAGGACTTGAGAATAGAATGGATTTCCAAGCAGGTTCCAGCACACCCCTCTTCTTCTTCTGAGTGTTCAAATAGGAATTATCGAGGGAAAGGGTTCCCCCCTTATATAGGCACGATGCTAAGGTGAATCAGCCCACAGCAAAACTGTTTTTAAAGGTCTACATGAATTGAAGAGTGGGGACAAGTAGTTTAGGAGGCCTAGCAAGTTAAAGGTGATGAGAACCCTCTGTGGACTGAAGAGCTCCCATGGGCTATTCTAACATTGGCCCCTCCCTCTGTCTGCCTATAGCAAAAGGTTGGCAATCATCAGCACTCTGTTGTGAGGTGGCCATTGTAATGACAGATCTGCCTTTGCAGTGCCGGTTCCCAGATAACTTCCCAGGGAATGTCCCTGTTGCATGGAGGAAGGCGACAACCTTCCTCAGGGGGTTCAAGGAGAGGGCTTCCTGTGCTGGATCCATTAGCTTAATATAAACCAAGATCCGTCATGCATGAGTCACTGTTCACCAAGGCACCAATGAATTACATCAATCATTGTGGCTGTATAATTGTGTAATCTCAGTAGTCACCATGTCAAAACAATACATAGCTAATACTTAGCATATACTTAGATAATAATATTCCCACCAGGCTGCAGACAAACATAATTATGATATTCTGAACTAGAATTGCATGCAGTTAAACAGTCACCTCTCTCTATTGGAACTTTGAGATTCAATAGGGAGGTTCAAGGATGTACATGTGACCTTTGATCTTGCCCTGCTGCCACTGTGGATGTCAGGAGATGGTCCCAGCAAGGTACATGCATGCATTATGTGTTTTGACATAGACCATTATGAAAATGGCATCTGATTAATATATTTCACTTTCAGAAACAGAATTGTCCACGTTGTTTTGTTGAACAAAATAAAAAAGCTCATGCTACCACCCCCCCCCACCAGATAAAATGTTGTCACAGCCTGAAGCATAGAGTTACTCCTAGAATGGCAACTATCAAGCTAAAATAAAGTAGAGTGAATGCCAGGTCTGAGTTCCGGCAGTATCCAATGAATTCTGAAAGTAATAGGGCCATGAAACCCTTCTGTAGGAGCATACACAGGGAAACAGCAAACTAGGTAAAGGAGAGGAAACAAATCTGCAGCAGCAGGAATTAAGAGTAATCTACATGTTTTAGCCTCAGTGAAGTGTGGAATGCTGCTGCATGTATTGTTGTTTGTTTTCCTACGTGCTAGTAAAACTGAAGTTATCAATACATTCTGTAGGCACACATGCTTGTAAAGCCCCCTGCAGAATACAGGTTGTATGAACCGCATGCTTGTACCACAAAGACAGTGGTCAGTGATCTCCAAGACCTTGACAGGCATGTCATACCTCGGTGTGCCAGTACAGACCGTCTGAAACTGCAATCAAGCAAGCCCCGCCCTAAAACTACGTGACAAAGGACCTATTTATGTGGGCAGTAATAACTGTGTTATCACGTTAAAAGAATAATGGCAAATAGTGTGTTTAAATGTGCATTGAACTATATGGGGAGCAAGGTATTTGTATAGACTTCAATATGTTTCGATGGGCAACAACTCCGGAGAGCCAGAGCTGGAACTTTCATCAGCTCTGAAATCTGAAACCCCTCAGAGCCATCAAGTCTCTGTGGCCCCCATCATTGCTCTCTGTTTGCTTGTTTTTTAGCACAAAAGAAATCCTGTGGAGCCATCAAGTGTGCCTGGCCCCCACCTTTGCCCAGTTTCTGCTTGTTTGTCAGCTATAATGGAATCCTTATGTTGTAAACCATTCTTCCTGACACCTATATTTCTCCTATGTGTAACATTTAGTTGTTTGGTAGACTAAATGGCACCTGGAAGAGGAGAAGGATGTTGCCCCTCCTTTGACCTGATACTACACTGGAGGTGAATCTGGCATGTGTGGAGGTTTTAATGAATTAATTTGCTTTATTTTATCATAAAGCACTGTCTGATATTCATGTATGAATTTACATCATTTTAATTCCAGTCTTTTCCACTAGCTCTCTAGTCATGTAATATATGTGTGTCCATTTGTTTTAGATATTACACCTTGAACCAGGTTTGGTACTTGGTAAACATTCCAGAACTCTCCTTTCACCGGTCCTTGGTGTGGTACCCAACCGTTGATAAGTTGTTGTGTGCCCTGGCTTGGTATGCCTATATTGCCTGCCCATAGCAGCATGTTGCTGCATCACCCTGTGCTTTCCATACCCTCTTCCAGGGAGCTTGGTTCTGTGCCCAGTTGTGTTTGAGGTAGACCTTAGCATGAACCCTGGTTGCTTGGTCCTTAGAACTGTGTCTTGTTCTAGCCTGCATCCATACCGGATTAATGTTATGGGGTTTCAGCTGAGGTAGCTGTTTCCCCTACGTATCCGCAGCCCACTTTAGACTTTAAGAGAGCTGCTCCAGCTTCAAAGCTCGAGGACCAGAAAGGAGTGAGGGAGAAGATCCATGATACTGCTGGTAATACTGCTTGACTTTTGAACCTGAGCCTTACAGCCCCTGTAACTATGAGGAGAAGGTTAACACAGCTGCCCCTTGAGGTACCTTTCAGGATACAGTGTCCAAAGACCAGAAGAGAAGGAAAAGGTCTTGTGGCCTTAGTGACCAGGTAAGTTCCTTCTCTGGGGGAAGAAACAAATGTAGAGCATCCCTCCTGACTGCTCTGCACCATCCTAGTTACCCTCTGGCAAAACTTGCCCCAAGTACCTTAGCCTTGAGACGGCCATTACATTAGTCCCACCTTCAGTAATATTTAGATAATCCCCCTATGCCTCTTAAAGACAGTGTAATTAAGTGTAGTTGTTGAAAATAAGCCCCAGTTGCTGAACATCAATATTCAAGTTGTAGGTGGATAAGCGGTCAGTGTGGCTGGTTCCCTGCTTGTTTGAAAAGGTTGATGGAGCTAATCGGATCCCCATCATAGCTAGATTTTTAAATATATTTTGAAGTTTTGTTTTTTTTTATGTGGAATATATAAAGCAGTTTATGGCTGGATACTGCACGTAAGTGACCATTTTCTTTTTATTAAAGTCAGTGTGATCTTCTTAGAATGATCTTTTAAAATCATAACTTGCAGCACATGGATTTACCAAAAAAGGTGATTCAGTGTCCCTGTTAAAGTTAAATTGTATTCTTTTTTCATTTTAACAGTTTCAGTTGCCTTTCTAAACAGAATGTCCCTGGTATGTTTTCGAACAGTCTTAATGTATTCTGCCTCTGTAATATTCAACCTGATTTGTTTCTCCATTGCGCTGTGTAAGTACTACTTTCATATCATCTCACCCATGTCAGAGTAAGCTGAACAAATTCTGCCTTGCTGTATATTATTTGAATTTACCCTGCATTGAATTCTGCAAATTCATTTTTACCAAAAATAATGTCTGCCCAGCACTTCAGGTGTCAGTAATCATTGCCTTGGGTTTGCAGTCACTGTTGTGTGTGCATTATGTGTCCCATTACCAGGCTTCATTGTGAATGGGTTTCATTAGCCAGGGTTATTTTGCATTGCTTCTACACTGCCCATTGCACCCCCTTTCTCTATGACCATTTGTTCCCTTCTTCCAGGTGTCTCTGTTGGTGAGATTTGCAAAGTACCTATCCTATTTGCACTTTTGATTCAAACTCAGGAACATTTATCAGGTTACCCTTTTTTCATTCATCCCTAATTTTGTGGGGGCACTCACTAGTAAGAACCCTATTTGGTCCAGGCTCTCACCCAGGCAAGACCCTTCAAGCAATGTGCATTCATTTCAGGAACCTCTTTTACACTTGTTTCTGTGTCTGGGTGTGTGTGAGAGGTGGGTGGGTGAAAGTCAGTGTGGTAGTATTGCATAGTTTTCAGTATGTCTAACCATGATATGATCATTTCTAATCCACCCAGAGTCAGAGAGATTGTGTATGTGGGAAAGAGAGATATGTGTATGTTTATTGTGTCATAAAACACTACTTACAATATGAGTGAGGATGTCCTTGTGGCATGTGAGGGGCATGGCACAATGCAGTGATAATTAATGATACTATTGACTTCAGTAATAAATACATAGAAATCGTTTTTGTGTGCAAAAAATGGAATAGGGAGTTTACTGTTCAAGGGAATTCGTCAAATACGAAGTCACTGAATATGTTTGATAACATTTCGCCACCAAAATATGCAGGGGAGTGTTTAAGGGTAATAATAAAAAGGTGGGTGGTGGAATGGCAGTGTGGGGGGGGAGGGTCTGCTCCGCATATAAAGTTCGATGAAAACTCAACTCAACTCAATGAAATCACATAGAACCCAAGAAATTAAAAACCCAAATCAAATGATCAATGTTGGAAGTACAGCCAATGTTACATCATGAATTGAAACAAAAACATTAGTACGAGTTCATTCAAGAGAATCTGTTTTCAAGCAGCGAGTTCATAATTTATAGAAAACATAAATGCCAAAATTCAACTTCGTGTAGAGGTCTGCAATATCCTTACAACAAGATAACTTCAACTTGTTTCAAGGTAATCCCTTTGTCAGGAAGACAGACTCTAACTTCAGGAGTTCTCTAAATAAATAGATGCATTTTATGATAGTTGAGGCATGCCCTACACGTTCAGAGTACATGTGTATGTATGTATCTATGGCCCTCAGGCACAGTGGGGGTGGCAAAATCACTTGGGGGTGGCAAAACCTCTTGATCCAGCCAGGCCCCATGACGCACATATGTTTCTGATTTGAAGATCACATGAAATACTTCGTTACTGAGCAGTTGTCAAGTGATTTGCATTTCACCAATACTGACTGAGAAGGTCTAACGTGTCTTTCCTCTGTAACCAATTAAAACGTTGGCATAACATTCGGACTGTGATGCCAGAATGATGACCTACTTTGGGTAATATGATTTTCTTACATAAATGTTTTCCTTGAACGTACATTATGTGATTCAATGGGTGAATAGCATAATGGTTTCCGCAGGACACGCCTCCCTTCGTGACATTGGTTTGCCAGTCGCTGTAGACAAAGCCAATTATTAGAGTGGAGCGGCTCTAATGAACACTGATGCTACTATTTTGCTTGAAGGCCTTCCAATCTGCAGCATGCACTTGTATCAATATGGGTGGGGTCTTTGTTTGCTGCACCAACACACCATGCAGTTGAATATGGTGAAGCATACTGCTAAAGGCCAGAATGCTTGTGTGCATTTATGCAACTTCATCAACCTGGAGGAGAAGTGCTCCATGGGCTACATGACCCTGGAAGCTGAGAACTCCATTTTCATCCCAGACTCTTACGAACAAAATAAATCAGGTGATTCTGGGCGAATCACTTTCTCTATTTGTTCCCAGATTTGTGGATATATAAAAAGCAGCAGTGCAGTCGCCTGTCTCAATGATACTTTTCTATCACATTCTGTTCTCAGTAGTCAAGTGGAAGGTGAGCCTTATGACAACGAAATTGTCTATGTCGTTTCAAAAACAGACTCCTTCAGATTCGAGGCACTGTATTTGCAGGTATTAGTTGTATCCCATCTATGAGGGAACTTGATTTATCCGATGTAGGTGAATTTACCAATAATAAGTTATTGAAAGTGCAAAGTGTTCTAAAATGACTATGGATAAGGGATCGAAAAGGTGATTTCGAAATTATGGATGTCTTATACGTAAACGGGGCAAACTACGTTAAGATTCAGTAAGTGAAGGACATATATTCGAGTCCACTAGAGGGCGCCAATTTGCTTCCTACCAGTCACCTCATCACTTTCATTAAGAAGAATTAAATGCAGTATTTAATTCCAAAGATGTATATCCTCTGTCAAGCAGGTATATTGACTCCTTGAGGAAAAGAAATCTACAGGAAGGCAACGTTTTTTAATGTGTTCAAACTAAAAGAAAGGAAACATTGCTTGCCAGAAGGATGAGCATAAGGAGAACATTGGAGTAATTCCCTACACCGGTAAACCCGACTCATTTTAAGTTTTGTGGCCTCAAACATCAGTTCTTCTCGGGCACCGTTAGCCAATGCATCTTTAATTCTTGTCTTTGTGCCCACAGGCTGGCTTTTGGGATTAATCCACAGGTTGCCTTCCCCCGCATCACAAAGAGATGTTTTTATATGATGGATCCAAGCTATAAATTTCCCGCCGTCTAATGCCATCCAGCCTCTAAAACTGGTCTGAGCTTGAGCTGGACAAGCAAAGGAGCAACATTGAGTTCAATGAGTACCAAGGCAGAGGGAACACTCTTGGGTAGTGAAATCAACTTTTTAAAGAATTTGTGCTCACTCGTAATGAGATCTTTTACGTTGGCATGTCCCCACAATTGAGCCCTATATAGGACTGCAGGTAAGGCTTGCTTTTCATATAGATTCAGGTCATGGGAAATATCACCACCTCCCTGTCTGACATGAGAGGACTCTCAGTGTGCCTCCAAGTGTGCACAATTCAATGCTCAGCAGACGTGGGGGCCTTACCGCTTTCCACACTCTGCAGCTGCAGGCTTCACCGCTCCGGGCTCAGGAGTTGGATTTTATGTAGAGAGGGCGTGTTCTCCTCACGGCAACAGAAACTATGGAAAAAATCCTTTCCCCAAGTGGCGCCAACACTGCGCACTTCCTACTGCCGTGGCCTTCACCACTCTGGGCTAAGGAGTTGGATGCTATGTAGAGGGGGCGTGGTCTCCTCACAGCAACAGCAACCATGGAAAAAATCCTCTCCCCATGCAGTGACAACATCGCGCCCTTCCTACCACCGTGGGCTTCACCGCTCTGGGCTCAGGAGTTGGATTTTATGTAGCGGGGGCTTGGTCTCCTCACAGCAACAGCAACCATGGAAAAAAACCCTCTTTCCAAGCAGCGCCAACACCGTGCCCTTCCGACTGGCGTGGGCTTCACCACTCTGGGCTCAGGAGTTGGATTTTATGTAGAGGGAGCGTGGTCACCTCACGGCAATGGCAACAGTAACCATGGAAAAAATCCCCTCCCCAAGCAACGCCAACACTGCACCCTTCCAACCGCTGCCGGCCTCACCGCTCCGGGCTCAGAAGTTGGATTTTATGTAGAGGGGCATGGTCTCCTCATGGCAACAGCAACCATTGAAAAAATCCTCTCCCCAAGCAGCTCCCTCACCACGCCTTTCCTACCGCCGCGGGCTGTTTAGCCCACTTATTACAAAGCGAACGTCTCAAGTTTGTGATTGCAGCAAAACATTTTATCACCCAACACCGGTGGAATGCTGTGTGAACCTAATCGCATTCAAACCTATTTTGAGCCTGGTTACATACAGATATCTAAAATGGAAGCATAAGTCCACTGAGCTATTTGGGTAGAAGCATAAGGAACATGGGTAGACAATAGGCTCAGGTCCAAAAACTTAACATATCAGATGAATATTCGAAAACATTGTATGGTTCGAACAACTCGTTTTCGAAAAAATCGGATTCGGTCAAATCGCGTTCGGTTTCTTATACAGAAACGGACTTATCAACCAGCACTGTTGTGTTAGTCGGACTTGCAAAGGCTGTTCGCAGCTCAGGGATGATGTCTTCCCATCGTAGCTATCTCTTCTTGGCTTGCCCACCATACAGCTGCATGTACAACCCCCGATATTCAGTCTGCTCCTGCTATGAAGCCGCTCCCTTCGAAGCACTCTGATGCTGCTAGGGTTGGCATTACATCAGCTAAAGAAAAATTAAGCTACGCTTCATAGCTCATTAGGTGTACAAAGGTCATCCCTTTTTATTGTGTCTTGCTTCCGAAAGAAAAATCAATATATTCCTGGTTCTATGAACGGTGTGTGGAGATTATTGAAAAAAAAGTATTCATAAATACAAAGAGTTTCTTCAAATGCGAGAACCCACATACCAATAGCATCACAAACAATCAAATTCAGTGAAATGCACAGGGTGTAGATTTTCTAAAGCGGTCTATCTATCTATCCACACAATCCTTAGTGCTGTCAGGAAAGGAAAACAGCCAACCGTTCATTGCTCCACGGTTGGACTACAGGGACCACGACGTTTTGAAGTGGCAGCTAGGAGGATGGTGGCAGACATCCCCTGCAGGCATCACAGTTCCTAGACTCGGAGAACGCGCACCCCTGCCTGGACAAGGCAGCCTTTGAAGCGAGGAAAACAAGCATTGAGCAGATAAAACACAGCCTGGCTGTTCGCTTTAGGCAAACAATCGGACAGCACCCTCAGCAGTTTTTATGTTGCCAAAAGCATGGCAATGGAAATGCGCACGGCAACATTGCAATCCACAATTAGTCTTGCAGACTGTAAGGATGACGTTGCAGCCTCTTGTGAGCTATAATGGGAAGGGTGTGGGAATCAAGTTCACCTATAATTTAATCATGTTCGACATTAAAAGTATGTGCAACCGATGCTTGTCACACTGGATCTCATAACACGTATAAAAGGCATGAAAGCCTTGAGTAACGATTTTATGGCTTTCTTTCATGCCACATTTTCAGTCATTTGTATGGTGGAGAGGTAGGACGGAACGCAACTAGCGTTTCCGCCGCCGCCTTATTTCTTCTCGCAAATACAAATGCCAGCAAATGCTGGAGATCCCTATGGAGTCCGCCTGCTTAATGCACCCGTATGAAGCAGACTTACAACATAGGAATCCATGCTAACATGGCAGACAGCTTGTACAACTACAATTAAACGCTGCCTGACATGCTCGCATTCCAGACAGTGTTTTATTGCAATTGTGAATGCTGCTTACCATACGTGCATGGCAAGCAGTGTACACAAGTAAAATTAAATGCTGTCTTAGGTGCGAGGATGTCGGGCAGAGTGAAATTGTACACGCTACCTACAGGCAGCATTTACTCACTTTTCACGCAGAGGGCAAAAGTGCAAGGCAAAAGTCGGCGTACATGCACTCTGCCATACAAGTAATGAACATTTGGTAGCGCGCACATGGCTATGCCTGAGGGCAAATGTACCAAGTCCCTGTCCACAAATTACAAATAGAAGGAACACGAGTTCCACTGTATTATTGTCGTGCTGTGGGAGACATATCTGTTTCTGCATGGTTATAGGGCTGTTTCATTTTTGAAACATCCTTGAGTATCTTTAAAAACATGTATTCTCAGTTTCATTACTGATGTATGCAGGGTCGCATCACGTCTATTTCAACAAAGTTTGCATGGCACGTCCACATCTCAAGAGTTAGAGACACCATTACCCATGTTTAGAATGAGAAGTGTCTTTCGGCCTCATTACGAGTTTGGTGGTGTGGGACAAAAGTGAAAGTAATTCCGGTACCTCTATTTTTCCTGCACCACCATATTCTGCCTAAAATCCCCTATGGACTTCAGAAAATGGGCATTTACACTTGTAATCCTGTGGTAAATCCATGGGGCCAAGTGATGGTAACTGTAAATCTGTTTGGTGGTAACTTGGAAGGTTTACCTCAAAAAGATCTCCAAACTCGTAATGATGCCGTTTGTCTTTGTTATTTAGGGCCTCATTAGGACCCTGACGCTCCCGTAATGAACAGTGCCGGTACGGGACCAGCACCGTTCATTACGGGCTGCCCTATCATGAGGACTGCTTGGGGACCCGCTAAGGAACGCCGGGTCAGACCAGGCGTCCGTAGCGGGACCCGCTAGCAGTCGAGGATGCTAACAACGGGCCGTCATTAACGGGCCCGTTGTTAGCATCCTCCCCATTCCATAGAGCCCTATGGGAATGGGGAATGGTTTTTCCAGGAGCCCAGAAAAGGGCAATAACCGGGTCCGCCAAGGTCGGCATGACCCGGTTATTGCCCTTTTCTGGGCCCCAGTAAAAAATCATTACCGGTGGCAATTATAATAATAATAAGGGCACGGCTACCGCCAGGGTCCTAATGAGACCCTTAATGTGGTTTTAAATCAGAGTAACCGACTCCTGAGTCTTGAAACCTGTATTGTTAGAGTTGCTAAGTCATAGAACTATATAAATTAGTGACCCTTGCAGTGCTATTTTGCTTACAGCAGGGTGACGTAGATTGGAATATGTATTCCAAACACAAATCCCTATAATCAGATTTGGTATGTGTAGCAATAATATGGAATTTTAATCCTGTGCAGTGCTGATGGCTATTGCAGGCTGATTATTTTGAGTTGAACCATATGAGCTCTTGTTGCTGCAAAACACCATATGATTTTCATTATTTGTATGGTGCAATGCAAATGTGCAGGGCAAAAGGTGCAGTACGTGCGTGTACGCTGCCTTTTTCCCTGCACATTTGCACTCAGCCGTGCAAACGAGTAAACACTTCAGCATTTGCTTTAAATTGTGATGGCAGTCACTGTTCACAGTTCCAATTGAACACTGCCCGACATGTCGGCATGCTGGGCAGCATTTAATTGTAGTTGTACATGTTGTCTGCCCCCCATACGGCCCTATAAGGATCGCTAGCATTTGCGCTGGCATGAAAATCCATCAAGAGGAAGGAAGGTAGTGGAAATGCAAGTTGGCGTTCAACCTCTCCTCTCCATCATACAAATGATTGAAAATAGGGTGTGACGTTAATAGAAGGCGTTAAAGCTTTACTCAAGACGTTTACCCCTTTCATTAACGTTACACCCCCAATGAACATCCTCTCCCTAGATTCATCAAACTTGCGTGCTTTAGGAGTCATTAATTGTTGAGTCACCATAATGGAGTTTATTCGTGAGTCTTAATAAGTTATATTTGGATGGTTTAAGACTGCCTAAATGCTTTTTAATTGTATTTAATTTAGTCATTTCCACTCCTGTGGGACTGACGTGGCTCCAGTAGGTATTTAGAGTAGGAATCATTAATTCATTGCATTAGAACTAAATATTTTTACATTGCATGTCTGTAATGGTCTTGAGCTCAATCCCCAAATATGTATTTTTCCCCTTGTCTTGTTGGGGTCATCTTGTGGGTTGAGTTGTACAATTCCTATCCCTGTGTTGTTTATATCAGTGTTCCTTGCAGAACTTGCAAAGGAAGCGGAGTCCCTCTGCTTTTGGAATCCCTTTTTGTATTTACTTCCTTGGTCTGTTATTACTTCCCTTCCTCTATTCCTCCTTTTGTTCTATATATTTTACCCTGCCTCTTGCACCCTTTCTCAGGGAGATATTAAGGCCTTATGGTGTAACCAGTGTCGCCGACTGATGTATTTTACGTTCTTGTTGTCCAGGATTTTGTCTCCTTCCGAGTGAGGATATCTGGCGCAGTGTCTAACATGTGGTGTATATTGCCCATGAATGGCTTGTCGATTTTGTGTTTCAATGTGGTGTCCTGGGGGGGATGGGGGGGGCAGTATGGGAGGGGGCCATCACTTGTGGAAGGTTGCTGTTTTCTGGGGTTAATATTCTATATCTGTTGCCTGCCCTTATATCTTCCATGGTTGTTGTGAATTCTCCAGTAGTCCTACTATTTATCGGTATGTCTGTCTCTTTTCTTTGTGTTTTTGTGCATGGTATTTCCCTTGCAGTTTTCCCTGTGTTCTATTTTTATTGTGGGAGAAGTGTGGTGATAAGTTTCCTGTTGGTGGTGTAACACTTAGTATTAACAGTGGGCTGTGAAATTATGACTGTCATCATTAACTGAAGGAGGAGTGTAGTAATGTCTAATGCCTGTCATTATTAAGTGAGGGAGAAGTGTAGTATTGAGAATTCCGCTAGGTGTCAATTGTAATGTGGACTGAAGTCATCAGTGGAATGAATGGAATATACAGCACAGTGTGTTCTATCTGTGTTTTGTGTTTTAGAAGTGACAGTTGGGGCCTGGGTGGTGGGGACTATTGGATCATTATCCCAATGTATTTGGGAACTGTTCTCTCATGTTACGTGTACCTATACTGAACCTGTACCAATCAAATAACCTACTTTTCAGCCACAAACTCGGCTCATCATTTGGACGTCCATGTCCCTTGTTACATTTATAACAACTATCTCACATAGTGACCCTTTTGCTTGTCCATGCCCAACCACCAGAAATTCACTTTAACCAGGTGTTTGTGTTAGAAGTACCCAGGTGTCGAATATGATCATTGTCTATGACGAGCCCTGATATCCCTTAGAGGAATCTACATTGCTCCCCTTTTGAGAATACCTCTCTGTACAGAAGGTTCTTCTGATACTCTGCAATGGGGTCCTATTCACCAGGGGCCACCCTTACACCACCTATTTTTTCCATTTGATGAATTTCAATGTCATTCTGCCTATTCCTCCTTGGGATAGGCATCTGCTATCAATACACAAACATCTGCTGAAAAAAGGTCTGCACGGCTTCCTCGCAAGTACTTCCTTTACCCTACTGACAAGTGTAAGAGACAGTCAGCTGCAGTATTATTCTGTCCCTATTAGTGTATTCAGTGACGCATGATGCTAAGCAATTTATCCTTGGGGGAACCTTTCCACCTCTCCCAGCACTAACACCTTCAGGAGGCATTTGTGATCAGTGAGTATTAAAAACGGGAAACCCCAGAAGTACTCGCCAAAGTTGTCTACTCCTCATGAACATTCAGGCTCTTCCCTTTCTATGACTGAGCACCTGCAACCACATTAACCTTTCCCATAAAGTCTCTGCCCTTGAGTCCAACCAAATGAGTAGAGCAATCGTGTGACTGGAATACACTAGAGGAACATTGGTGATAGGTCTGAAAGGCCCCACTCTGGCCTCTATCTCTCCCTTGTACAATTCATGAGGAATTATGGTATGTGGGGAGTCAGAGCTAGGACTCACAAAAAAGAAGTAGGTCCAATTATACTGAGGTGTAGATTTAGGCTAAATATGAAGAACATAAACTAGAGAAACCTGCCAGTCAGTGTGCAATCAATCACATTAAACAGTATAACAATAGATGTCAACTGCAGTTGAATTCCCCCAAGAAACTATTAGGTACAACTTAGTGAAAACCTTTGATTTATAATGCTTTAATAAAGTTTCAGGGAGCGACATAGTTATCAACAACATTGTAAATTCATATCACAATTTTTAACAACATTGAAAAAATAACAAAAAGAAAGAAAAGGTTGAAGGCATATATAATATGCAGCACATAAATCCGAAATAGTTGTAGAGACCAAGGCTGACATGTTTCAATCCCTAATAATAAAGGTGGGAAGACCGACTACAATGAGTTACTATGTGAGCATAATTGTGGTCCGTTTTTCAGAATGATAAAGCTTGTTGTATTACAAGATGAAACAGAAGGAATTTGGATAACTTATTATTTGAAAGGAGGGGGGATAAAATACCATTCCAGAGCACAATTTGTATTTATACAATGAAAAGACAAAGAATTGACTTCTTCCTCATCTCAAACAAGTGAGGACATGTTCAGACTATGTATCCCGTTTTTTGTGTACTCTTTGCCTGATATGTCGACAATTACCTGAGGTATGAAGACATTCAAAATCACAAAAAATCAGCCAAATTGATGTAGTTTCAGGTCCTTTGCAGTGCGAGAGGTACAAATAAATCTCAAACTATCTCACCTGGGAAAAGTTTCTAACACATGAACATATTCTTTTGACTGGAATGGTGTTGTTCATTCTATCAAAACCTATATGAGTCAATAAAAAAAAAGAATGGGGTGTTTTCAATTGTTTCATGATATGGATTTTGAGAGCACTGTAAAAAACACACAATTTAAAGTTATTACAGATATGCAGATGTAAGGCACCCATGGAGTTCAATGGAGCACTACTTTCTTTCGAAAAAAAGTCACATAGCAGGCATGCATTATTTAAGGTCTAAAACTACAACAAGATCCATCAGCGGAGCTGTTAAGAAGCCATATTGAAGCCCCAAGCAGCGGGCTGAACTATTAACGTGTGATTAAACATAGCCAAAAGAGTCTTATTTTGCCAGACATCTTATCGTAATGCACATTTGCAAGTACATATATTAGATCATTAACGTTGAGCCCAGATAATGAACATTTGTCAACAAAACTTCACATCAAAAATTGTAACAACAATGTACAGTGAATCATCTTAGAAAAATAACATAAATGAATGACTTCAAAACTGCAGATAATGATCAAATAAACAATATGGCAAAGGGGTGATTGATGGCATGGGTCTTATGTTTTTAAGATGTGCAGCCGTTGCAGTTCTTTAATTTACTTAAAAAAGGACATGCTTCCAGAGTTAGCAACCTTCTTTCCATATTTCTTACTGTATCATCTGTGAGCATCACAGGGTGCAGTCATGTTCTTGTTTCTGATGCAGCTTCAATGTTTGCCAATTTGTTTCTGAATTGTTCTTATGGCCATTACTAGATATGTAAGACCACGGACACAAGTCATCATATATACAGCGTGCTGCGGTTACAGTTAGTTAGGTGTGCTTGTTTCCATATGGAGGGAAGAGAAAAGTCTAGTTTTTTGCTCACTTTATTCTGGTTACAAGCAACACAATTATCAAACAAATGTGTCCATAGGGATGTGGCATTCCCCAAAATTCAGTAATGGTTGGAGCTTTTTTAAAATATTTTTGACCTGTTAGGCCACTGTGTACCAGGCGGTCGCTCAAGTGAGAGATACACTTGAAAGAGAACAATTGTCTTCATATCTTAGAGGGACCATTCTCCAAAATCTCCCATTGCTTCAGATTAATTTTTTTAATTTTGTTTGAAAGATTTGGATACGTGTTAAAACATACAATTTGGTCAGAGTCTGTACTTCTTCTAGGATATTCAAGCAGTGCTTCTTGCTTGTTGTTAGCCGAATGTTTGAACTATTTATTTGACATTTTGTTGGAGAATAGTCTGTCACATAATGTATTCATCAAAATAGGTGCATGTTTTTCAAAATCAGTAAATTCACTGCTATTGCTATGAAATCTAAGGATTTGTCCATATGGTAAGGTATCTTTCAAACACTACAGATGAAAACTGTAAAAGTGTAGAAGTTACTTTTTGTTGTTGATTTTGAAGGCACAACATTAATTTAACCATAAGCATAGATGACAATAGATAAAACGTAAATTATTTGTTATCAAAATAGATAGAGAATGTAGGTGCTTGATTCTTTGCATTCATCCAGTTGCTAAAATTATGGGAACATGTGATAGGACTGCCCCAAATAATCAACATGTCTTCAATGCTATGCTTCCAAAAACATTTTTGGGGAAAAATAGATTTTCAAGTCTGTAAAGGAAGGTTTCTTCTAATGACTCAAAATATACATTGGCCACACTTGAGGCAATAGTGCCCCTATGAACGAACTTCTGGAATCTGCCATGAGGTTTGTACCCATTCCCGCAATACTTACAGTCCACAAGGGTGTGTTTAGCGAAAACAGTAGTTTCCGCATCTGAGTCCCAGATCTTGAGTATTTCCTTTTTGTCAGTTTCGGCACTGTCAGAAAATTCTTCAGTGACTGGGCTTTCTAGATTCTCTCAGGCAGTCTTTAATTCTGTCTTTCCTTTCGATTATCTGGGTTTTATTTGGCTTGTTTCTGCACACTTTAGTGAAGTGTTCACGTTTATCGCACACTCTGCACCTTTTCCCTATTGCTAGACAATTCTTGGCAGTGGCTACATGGTCCTGATCTTCGTATCTAAAACAGCATGAGTCAGGTGGTGTCCTTTCTGATTTGACCTGTTTCCTTTCGTGGGGACAGACCCGAGTTCTCTCACCCCCTTTTCCTGGGCTTTGTTTTTGCAGAACTTCATAGACCTTTCTATGCTTTTGGCAATCCAGATCACTTTCTCACAGGATGGCTCAGATTCTTCTCAAAGTATCTAACTTATCTGATCCTTGCTGGTATTGACCATGTGTTGATAACACAGAGGTTGACCAAAGTTGCATTTTGCCACCATTCCCCTTAGAACTGGCAAATATTTACCAAATTGCTTCTGCAGGCATTTGCTCCTGAGTATAGAATGTATGTCTTTGTATTGTTGTGCTATACTTTATTTTGTGTTGCCTGTGAATCTTGGCCTTCAACTCATAGTAAATGATCAGACCTTGATCTTCCTACTCCTCTTTAATAGATGGTAGATTTCTGCAGACCTCTCGCCACTCATAACCTAAGCTGTACTTTTTCCTGCTCACTGATATTCTTAGCCCATCAATCACCTACAGATAGGTGCTGAATTCCTGCTTCTGCCTTCTCCAAGGTATGGGTCGTTAGTCAGACACTGGAAGAAATTTGGGTGGGCGGTCCAATAGCTGCTACTGGATAGTGTTTAACTATCTTTAGGGCAGGTGGAGGAGTGACAGTTATAGTGAGAGATTCAATTAAGTTATTTAAAGCCAACTTTACATATAGTGGATGTGAAACTCTTCATCTGAAATTCACTCATACTCCTAATGACTGCATGAATAGTATTGTCATCTATAGACCACCATCACTTGTATCTGATTTCTGCAATGAGCTAACCCTTCAGTTAAATAACCTAAAATCCACAGCTACCCTACTGGTGGGAGACTTTAATAGATAGAGAGGGAACAAAGCTGACAAGGAAGCCATTTTGTTAGAAAAAACTATGAATAATGTAGATTTCATAGTGATAAATAATGAACCCACAACACTGCAAGGTAACCAGCTAGATTGGGTTATAACTAAAAATTTGAATACTCAGGATGTTATCACGAAACCCTGTATCTGGGCAGACCATTTCTCGGTCACTTTCGATGTATTATTAAACAATCCTGTTAAACAAATAAGTAATCCCCATGTGAAGGTGTACAGTTGCAATTTCAAAAATATAGGGCCCGATCAATTAAAACCATGCATAAAAAGTATCTTAGACACCTTTCAGGATAAAGGATTATGTGAAAACATGCTAAGCAATACTCCATACACTTTCGCGAACTGGTGGATCAGAAACCCAAACTAGTTCGAAAGATCGACAATCATCACAAATGGTATCATGGTGCGATGAATAAATTAAAACTCGAAAAACGAGCTAGGGAAAGAAAATGGTTACATAATCCTACATTCGCTAACAAGGATCAATGAAAAAGTTAAATTATAAATATAGAAAGTGTATAAGAGAAGCAAAGGTGAATTATTACAACAAGGAGATAGCAGCTGCTTCCAGCGCCACAAGCAAAATCTTTGAGATCCTCAAAAGTATAGATAAACCCAAGGCGCTCACCCCTTCATTTGCTCCAACTAAGGAGGATTGTGAGGTAGTTCAAAAGGCTTTCGCCGCCAATATACAGAAGGCCAGAAGTAACATCATCACACCCAGAGATGACCCAGGTGCAGTGACATCAACACCTGTAGCTGTAGCTAAACAGTTTGAAGTGGTTAGTTTAAGTTTCCTTCCAGTTTCAGAGGAAGCAATATCCTCAGTACTGGCAAAGATTAAACCTACATCATGTGCAGAAAACATCTTGCCAACAAACATCCTCTTAGATAACAAGGAACTATTCACCCCAGTACTTACGAAGATAGTAAATGCTTCATTCCATGAGGGCATAGTACCTAGGGATATTAAAGAAGTGACCATTACGCCCCTGGTCAAAAAGGACAGCCTAGATACCAAAAGCCGAGGGAACCTACGCCCATTACCAACTCCAATTTCATCCTCAAAATTCTGGAAAAGATAGCAACTAATCAATTCCAAAAGCACATTGAAGCCCAGGGAACTCTTCATGAGCAACAATCAGGCATCGAGGCGGATCATAGCACCGAAACCGCTATGTTAGATCTGCAAACGCATATGCTTGAAATCTTGGATAAGGGTAAGGCTGGGATTCTGATGTTCCCAGATCTCAGAGCAGCGTTTGATTTGGCAGATCACCAATTACTGCAAAAGGCACTGGATAAAATAGCGGAATGTTCTCTGGTCGCTCTGGCATGGTTGTCATCCTTTCTAGTGGATCGGAGAGCAAGAGTGCCCTGGGGGATACATTCTCAGAGGTCGCTCATATACATTTTGTAGTTCCACAGGGAGCGAGTCTGTCACCATTGCTATTTAACCTATATATGAGATGTCTCTGTGACCTATTGGAAAGCCTTGGCGTGTTCTTTACTGACTATGCTGACGACACCCAGCTAGTCTTTGAATTAGTGGGTGATCATCTCATAGATAGTGCAAAAAATAACAGAAGTTTACAATATCATAGATAACTGGATGAAACAAAACTGGATGTGTCTGTACAACACCATGACGGAGCTGATGATCTTTGGTACACATCAGGGTAGAGGAAAGATAGGCGCAGAATATAAAGCGTTCGACATTAAGGATGCCAATATCCCAGTAATGACCCAGGTCAAACACTTGTGATGATGGTGGAAGCATCAGTGGGGTCTGAGGCGCAGATTAAATACTTTCACAAGAACAGTGCCCATTATCTGCATCTACTGAGAGCCATCCGCCAGTTTTTAAATGAGGAAAATACAGCTACCATTGCTTAGGCCATTATCCTATCGCGATGGGATTATGGCAATGCCCTGCTGCTTGGAGCTACAAAGAAAGAAATGGAGGGATGCCAAGTTATGGAGAATAATGCTGTTGGCATTATTAAGGGGATCTAGAACAGAGAGCACATAATGTAAGGAAGGAAATATTTGCATTGGTTGAGAGTAGAGGACAGAATCAAATTTAAATCCATGACTATAATCCATAGATGCTTACATGGTGCGGCCCCCATTTATTTCAGGAAACAATTTTCCAGATACATTCCATTGCGGTCATTAAGATCAGAAGAGCAGGGCTGGCTTAGTGTGCCACGATTCAGTCGAGCATCTGGTATGGGCAAATCCTTTCCAGTTGAGGCAGCGCAACACTGGAATAAGCTGCCCATCTCCCTCTGGCTAAAAGAAAATTACCGGACTTTTGGGAAACTCCTGAAAACACACCTGTTTAAATGAGTTAGCCTCAGCAGTGTGATTGTCCTGTAAGCACCAGCAGCAATTATGTGTTGTCTTCTGTTTGTTGATTTGTGTTCCCACGCCCCGACGCCTGCAGACTTTCGGCATGTCACAAGCATATAAAAATAAACATTATTTCACCCCTTCTTCTTCATAAGTGTTCCAAGGCACTTGTTGATAATTTTCTATATTAATTGTATTTGTTTTTTTGCAGTTAATCTGTGTATTTATCAGCCATAACCTCTGTCCTTGTGATACAGACCACATATACAATTAAAGAGTCAGTTTATGTATCATCATTGCACAGGAAATAAGAAGCTGACTTTTTCGACTTTCTCGTTGGGCCATCCTGCGTTACTAAAGATGGGGCACTGCATCAATGCTTAGAGAAGGGCTAGGAGGTGCTTTTTTCGAATGCAATTCGAACTTTGAGGTACAATGAAGGTAACTGCTCACGCATGGGCCTGAACAAGAGGTACAAGGAATTAATTGATGTACTGTTCAATTTTACTTTAACTTGTCTGTGGCAGCAGAGGCAGCAAATGTCATGCTCTCAGTTCATGTTTTTACAGTCCACTTTTACAGTGATGGTGCAGCACCAGTGTAAGTCCATTGGAGGACCCAACATCAGAGCAGGCAATAAACACAGGCAGCATGGTGAAGGGAGGCCGGCAGCTGCTTTGTAGTTTGGCAATATGTTAGTTACAGATTAACATGTGCATTCCTGCAAAATCCCTGCTGGAACCTAAGATTCCAACATCCAGAGTTGGCCCTTAACCATTTGAAATCCTGACCAAATCCTGTATAGTTCTGTAATCCGAAGGCCTGGTGGCAGATAAATAAATACATAAATAAGAACCATATCTGGTTTGATTTGGTGGTCTGTGGGAATATACATGTTTACTGGACTTTTGATGCCAATTTATTGTCAACCTAGTTTGTAGGGACTCCTTCAACTGTCATGACTTTTTGTGTATCAGTAGTCTGTGACCGAGTTTCACCCAAAACAAACCATTTGGGTCCAGACACAGAAGCTCCCCTTTGTTCTTCCTGGGAAGGCTTGTGCCCTTCCTAAGAGGGCAGCATGCACGCCCAGGGGGTAAGCTGGGAAAATGTGCTTCAAAGGAGGGCCCTGCTAGGACAATCGCACCGCAATGATAGTTCCTGGAGTCCTTTGGTTATGGGTCAGAGAGGGAAGAGGGGGAGTCAGAGTAGTTCAGTAGAGATGTTGGAGCCAAGATAGGGGTTCCACCATTTTGGGACATCTTAAGCCATTCACACTTCCTGTGCCCTGTCCTCATTCCTGCAGACAAAGCACTATGGAACTGACATCACCAGGAAAAGGCTCTTGTCACAGCAACCAGGATCGGTCAACTTAGAGAAGGCTTGAAATGGACAAATCTGCTGTTGTAAATTGACTATATATAGTGTGGAACCACACTCCCACTTAGTTGAATCATCTTTGGAAACCAGAAGAAGAATACTTCATCTGTAACTTTATTAGGGTACAGTCTGCCCAAAGTCCTCTGACATAGAGGTGAAGATAAAGGCTCCAATGTGGGAACAAGATTATTTGCTCACCCATCCCAGAGGACTGATTGGGGTGAAATTCTGCTTCAACAAGGACTGCCTGCTGCCTGAAAACTGGTAGCCAGGATTCAGCTCACTGGTGGTGACAGCCCCTACAAGTGCTCTTGGGAAAACGTCTTTGTTTAGAAGGGCAGGAGAAGGACTCACTTTATCCCTGGAGCCCCTGAACAGGCACCGTCATCAATCAGATGACAAGAAGCAACTTTGGGCTCTGTTTCACATGTTGGACCACTTTTGAACATACACAACTGCTTTCGAGGCATGTTCTATCTGCTGCAGGATCCCCAGTGCTTACTTTGGCACTCACCCCTTCTTTAATTTGCTTTGACCCTTTGAGCAGCTAACTCAGCCATCATCTGCCTGTGCTTCAACCATCTTTGAGCCAATTACCGCTGAAGAAACCCATCACATCCCTGGACCTCACTGAACCAACCCACTGGTTCGAGATCCCGACTCGACCATCGCCTACAAGTTTCCCATTAGCTGATTTGAGCCAATAACCGCTGCAGGACTGCATCGCATTGTGACTCACCCATCTTGATCAAATGGGAGCATCCAACCATCTCAATGCCAACACATTGGAAATCCCCAAGAAGTCTGGTCTACTCTTCCAAGTCATCTGAAAAGAGGATAAAGTCACTCATAGTGGTTCTCTACCGCTGCCTGGCATTAAGGGCCTTAGAGATAGTCAATACAACACTCTTTTATCTTTTACTGACATATCGTTTGAACTTGAACATTACTGCAAAGACTATTGCCTGGCTACCCTCGCCTTCAGGCCCAGAGTGCTCCCTTTCATTCAAAGGTCTGCATATTCTGTATCTTCCTTCACAGGGGTTGGTTATTAGTAACATGTATTTTAGTTTGTTTAAAGAATCCTATTAATTTTAGAACCTTGGTTGCACATTACATTATTTTGGTGCCACTGTATTATTGTTGTTGGTGTGCTTCTTTGCTAGCTCACACTTCCCCTGAAGAGTATAGCCTGCCCTCAGAACATTACCATATGAGGTGAAGGAGGTATGTTCATCGAGTTGTGCCTGTTTCACCTTTATGAATGGAGTGACGGCTGGTTTAGTAGTAGTGTGGGGCTTAGTGAAAGTTTAGTAATAACTACTTATCCCTGTGTTCCTGAAGAGCAGTAACAATGCCATCACATTGGTAGTTAGCCTAAAAATGAACTATACAGGTAATGCTAGAAACACTACCAGGCAGTTGTTGTAGTAATGGAACTGAGCACTAGATTCAGTAAAGAACTGGAAACACAACCCCATTTGAGGTCTGTGTTAGGAAATGTAAATCCCACATGGCAGTAAGGTTAGCAAACCTGAAATGCTGAAAATCCTCCAAGTTGTTGATGAAGCAAGCAGGATGCATGACTGAGGCTTGCTGGGGGGTGAGTAGTGATCTTGAGTCGCCGAGCCATGTTCACCTTCTAATGGGGGGGGTGGATGTGGACAGCATCAGTGATAGCTGTTCCCACTTTTCTTCCAAAGAGGTGGGCAGTGTGGCTTCCCAAAAATCCTAAGTTTTACTTAGGTCCCAGGTTTCAGTTACGTCTAGAGTTTTTGTGAGATCCCAGGACAGTTGCACTGGTGTTGATATGGATGCTTGAAAGCTACGTCTGGAAGAACGGAAGGTAGTCCTATCAGAACGGAGGCAACCAGATCTGGTGATGCTAGAACCGTGCAAGCTGCAGCTTGAGGAGAAGTGGATGTTCCTTAGACAATCTTCTGAGCTAGATGAAAGTGATTCAAGGCAATGGCACCCAGAGCAAGACCAGTGGCCATATCCGCAAGGACTCAGTCCAACTTTAGGAGGTGGCAAAAGTCATCTTTTGACTGGTTTGAGCCACTGGAGTTAGCCTTTCAGCTCCAGGGGGCAGAATAAGGTTTGTGGTGTTCTACCCTGAGTCACTTATCGACCTACAACACTCATGTTTAGTGGTCTAACGGAAAATGAGGGGGGCCACTGTGAGCATTTCAAAGCTCCTTCAAGCCCCTAGGATAAGTATATTCTGCACTTCAGACTGACCGGCTCGCCTGGGCCATCACTCATGCCTCATGATTATGCTAATTAAGCTGCCGCAACAGCTGCACTAGGTGAGAGATATAAAGTTTTGAATCGATCTGACATCTTACAGCTAACATATAAATAAGGGCGAGTGGCGCCTTGCCCCTGACACCCAAATATTCCAGCCGCCACTGTGTGGGGACATTAACTTTATTATGTGCATGGCAGTAGTGGAGGCAGCTATTGGTGCCAATGTATCTGGTGGCTCTTGAGCATACACTAGCATTGTAAACAATTCAAGATCATTGACAACAGGTGAATATCTTAAGTGGAGGGACATTAACATCTTGCACAAATAAGGACAAGCAAACAGGGCTAGAAAGAGAGCTCCAAGTTATATAGGAGAAATCAGGTGCTTGTCCATAGACATTATTTTATACAATTTGTTAAAATTGTGTTTTTATAGCATGTTTGGTAGAGAAATGAATTAAAAAGTCATACAATTTACAATTGGTTCTTTAGGGTAGCACATGACAAAAGGTAGTAGCTGGCTTGTTATCACCAGTAAACGGGAGCATTTGATCATATTTTCATGATTCCTGAGTTCACAACATATGACAGAATTGCCATTGTTTATTTTTTTCAACAATGGCAATGCTGACATAAGTTTTGAACTCGGTAGTCTTGTAAGTTGTTTTTATGCAAATGCTCCCACAACATATCCAAGTATTGCCAGTGTAAATCATATCATAATGCTGAGTCCATAATAAATGTCAGGATTGCTAGTCTAAAGTCATTTGATTTTGTGGCCACAATCTATGCCGTTATGGTCATTGTAAATAACTTTCATAAAGTTGGGAACACAATTTAGGCTTGTATGGTCACTGTAAATTACTTTTGCATGCTGCAGCCACAAATCTGTGCGTATATGGTTACTTTAAAGCTGCATGAACAATCTATTCCAAAATTCTCAATTTGGAAAATGGAATGATTTACCAGAAACTGTATAAGCCAGCATTGTCAATATCAATAACTTCAATGATATATCCCCCGGCTGCAAAACAGATGGATGCTCTGCACATACCCACACATCAGTGACACACCCCTCCCACACACACTCAAACAGTAAATCAGAAGCAACAAGCATTAACATCTGTCACTGAAGGAAAGAGAGAACTAGAAGACAGGCCTTCTCTGTCTACGCCACCAGACTCAGGAGCCTCCTGCCCATCAATACCAGACGCACCCACTAACTTTTGAATTTCAGGAAGGAGCTCAAGACCATCTTCTTCAAGAAATGGCTTCTGCTTATGTACACATGTTTCACTCTCTGCCTAAACTAAGACTGGGCAATCTTCTTCCCCCCGTTTCCTCCCCTGGTTACTTGTAGATCTCTTGCTGCTAAATTGACTGCCCTCCCTAGCACTGTTGTTCGCACCCATCTCCCTTGTATTGATCCCTTACAATCTGCTTTTCTCACTGGTTACTTCCCATAATGAACTTGTAAAACAATCAGTTGCTACTTGATCAAGTTAATGTGTTTATTTACTTGGAGCCAGTGTAGGCTTCTCAGGGCTGGTGTCATGTTGTCTCGTCATTTCAGGCTCAGGAGTATCGTTGCTGCAGTGTTTTGGATTAGCTGGAGTTTTTTGGTGAGCCATTCTGGCTATAACAGTGCTATAACATGAATGCAATGCAGGGGGGGGGAGGTGGGCATGATAGGGAAGAAGGGGAGAGGACAGGAAAACAGATAGAAGCAAAACAACAAACAATCCTACTAGGCCTTGCAGCTATTCAGAGCGTGCAAGTGCTAAAACATGAAAAGTGGAGAGGGGAGAATGGGATGGGGAGTGCAGGGCAGGAGAAAGGGGTGATGAACAGACCAAAACAAAAACAATTATCCTACTAGGCTCTGCAACAATTCAGAATAGGCAAGTGCTGAATATGAATGAACTGCTGAGGAGGTGACGTGCAGGACAGGAGGAAGGGGTGAAGAATAGATCAAAACAATAACAATGATCCTACTAGGCCTTGTGAGAATTCGGGATGGGTAAGTGCTGAACAAGAAGTGAAGAGGTAGGGTGGGGGAGAAAGCTATGAGGGAAGGAGCAGAATGGACATTATTGCAGGAGAACACATTTAAAACAGAGCAAGGATGCAAATGGGGAGGCTGTGGGGTGGGCAAGAGTTGTGCAGCCTCCTCTAATGGTGACAGGGGCAGCAACAGGTATTTGTATTTATTTATTTGTATAGTGCGCCAGGCCCAAAGGCATCTGGGTGCTTAATTTAGGTTTACATCTACATAGGAGAAAAATCACAGTATAATACATAATGATACAAGCACAGAATAAAGTAAAATATACAGTAGAACAGGGTACAAGATAGACATTGCGTTGACAAGGTGAAAAGTATACAGAGATGAGTCAAGGCTGTACAGCGTATATACAAAGTATGTACAAAATGCAGGATAGCAGCAGTGGGGTGGCAATGGCATGGGGAATCTAAGGCAGTCAGGGGGTTGATGGGTTCTGTTAACCACAATTTGGTTTTAAGTTTAAATGAGTGGAAAGAAGGTTCCAATCTGAGCATATTGGCCAAGGTATTCCATAGCTTAGAGGCTAATGTAGGGAAGCTAGTCTCGCCCCTTTTCTGTAATTTGAATCTAGGCAGAGCAAGACAATTAGCCTGAGCAGATCTGAGTGGTCGGGAAGATGAGTGGGGTGTAAAGTGGCAGGCAAGGTAGATGGGAGACTGGTTGTTTAGGCATTTGTGGGTGAGGGCCAGCTTTTTTTAAGGAGATTCTTTGCCCTACTGAGAGCCAGCAAAGGTTGCGTCTGGTGTCTGAGATGTGAAGGCCCCTGGGGAAATTTAGGGCCGCCCTGAAGGCATTGTTCTGAATGACCTGAAGTTTGTTGAGGTTATGCTGGCTGGTACCTAAGTATAGGGCATTGCAGTAGTCAATTTTGGACAAGATAAGAGTTCTAGATAAGATGATGCAGTTAGCTGTTGTGAGGAAGGGGCTGGCAGGCAGTGATAAGTTTGCATATGTATGCAGAGACTGTGCTAACGGCATTAGTTTGCCTTGAGAGAGAAACAGTTCAGTCAAGGTAAATGCCTAGCATCTTAGTGTTGTTTGAGACCTTGATGGTGTTTCCGTCGATGATAATGTTTTGAATGCTGGGTCAAGTTTCCTGAGTCCATAGTTAGAGCTGAGGATGAGGAGCTTGGTCTTATCGTCATTGAGGCACAGCTCGTGTTGGGTCATCTACGCCTGAATGACTGAGTAAACCTTGTTCAGTGAGGAGGTGTCAGCCTGGTAGTCTCCTGTTATGGGGATGAGTATCTGGGTGTAGTTGGCATAGTTGGTATAAGAGACACCCAGATAGTCAAGAATATCAAATAGAGGTTTGTTGAGCACATTGTAAATGGTAGGTGATACACATGAGCCTTGTGATACACCACATAGTACAGGTCAGGGTTCAGCGGATGCTGAGGGGGAAAAGACCCTCATGGACCTATTGTTGAGAAATGATTTGATCTACGATGTGGCGGAGTCTGAGAAGTGGGCGGCAGATTTAAGGTGCTGGCAAAGGATTTGGTGGTTGATAAAATCAAAGGCATCTGAGAGGTTTAACAATATTAGAAGAGCTAGTTCCCGTTGGTCTTCCATGTCTTCAATTTGTGTTTTCAAGTCAATAAGGGCAGTTTCCGTGCCGTGCCTGGGACGGAAGCCAGATTGCCTAAGGCCAAGGACTTTGTTAGATTCTAAGTAATCTTGGATCTGTAAGTAGTCAGCATGGTCCAGTATTTTAAGCAGAAAGCGTACGGTTGTGATTGGTCTGTAGTTGGTAGGTATGCTTGGGTCGAGGGTAGTATTTGAGGAGGGGAATGACCCAAGCGTTGTTAAGGTTGTCGGGAACAGTACATGTTTTAAAGGATGAGTTTATGAAAGCAGTTATTAATGGGGCTAATTCATGCGGGGCCTCATTAATAATAGAGGCTGGGCAAGGGTTGCCTTGGCAGTTTGATGGTTTGAGATTTTTGATGATATTTTCAACATCAAGGATAGTCAAAGGAGAGAAAGTGAAAGGTGTGAGCAGGGGAAGAGTAGTGTGAGTAGGCAAATTGGGCAAGAAGTCAGGTTGAGGCAGCTTTGTTTAGTATTAATTTTGGTTTGAAGAGGTGATTTTGCCTAGGAGAGCGTTTTGAATGTTGGATCACCAAGTGCTGTCTTTGATACAATGTCGGAGGGATTTACAGGAGTCTCGAGTTCCTTCAGAACCTTGAAAAGCTCTTTGACTCAGCTTGCATAGACAGGAAGACAGCTGCAAACAAACAAAAGGAGCAAACTAGGAGAGTACAATACTAGGTGCAGAGGGCAACATCAAAAAAGTGGTAGAAGGAAGTTAATCACCAACAATGGAATGACGGGGTAAGATTGAAATTCGCATCATAGCATGCACAGATGAGTACAGCGAAACTCAGTCATGGGAGAAAACAGTGAGGTCTAGCAGGTAAACAAGGAACAAAGCATGAGGGAAAACAAGTGGCAAGCATCACAGCAAATGTTGGCAGAATTAAGTAGACAACGTCAGGCCAAGGCAGCAGAAGTAGAAGATTAGGTAGGGGGCTGTAGCAAAGAGTAACAGAGTCAGAGTTGAAAAAGGACCCAGCTATCAGCAGTGGCAGCAGGCTGATATAGTCACAGAAGGTTGATATTAAGAGAGCAGTAGCTGCGTTAGGAAGATACAGGCAAAAGTAAGTCGTCACGTGAAAGAAGTGGACAGCCAGGCATCATGTCAGTGAATGACGTACGGTGATGAGCCAAGAGTGGGATCTGGATGCAAGGCGAGGAGCAGCAATGGACCTTGCAGAAATACAAAGTAAACAAGGCTATAGGTGGGGATTTCATGGTGCTGCCCAGGGAGCAGCTGGGCAGGAGCATGGAGTCAGGTTGAGGGATGAGCAGCCAGGCAAGTACGTTTCTGCAACGCTTAACTTATGCTCATAGAAGTTGGAGCTGCCGCAGTCCAAATGATTGCAGGAGGACTTGATCCAAATTGGAGTGGCAAAAACTGAGAGGAAGATGGGACAAAGAGGGGTGAAAATGGGTTGATGGCACGGCACTCTGGCCATGGCCAGACAGGAGGAAGGCCTTGGTGTGGGCCTTAGTGGGTTGCCAGCTTTGCCTGATGGCTCCCCAGTATTGGACATTTTGATGGAAAAAGGCATCGGATCTACAAAAGCAGGCAGGAGGCAGAGGCAACATAACAATGCAGCAAGATGATTGGAAATGGCAGAGGCCATTATTAAGATGGCACAAATCCAAATTTCTCCATGCTTAAGCCCAGCAGGGCTTACCTTGTCATCGGAACCCTACAGTGCATTTGTGCCTATTACAAAGTGGCATCAACCCAGCCCACTCTAAACCTTCTATTTCACAGGAATGAGGTAAACCAATCAGCGACACCCCTTGGACAGTTGTCTGAGGTTGTCAATGTCTTTAGCAGGTGCTCTTGGTCTAATAAATCGAAAGCAGCTGATAGATCCAGTAATATCAGCAGTCCTGTCTTGCTTCTGTCAAGAGTGCCAATCATCTGTGTTTGAAGGTCTAAGAGGGTGCTTTCAGTCCTGTGGTTACCCCGGAACCCTGATTGTCTTGGGTGAAGAATGCAGATTCTTCAAGGTATTGTTGTAATTGAGAGGCAGCGATTTTGTCCGCAATCTTTAAAAGTAATAGGCCTCTGTTAGATGCCTCTTTAGGGTTTAGGCCAGGTTATTTTACCAATGGCCTCTGTTAGATGCCTCTTTAGGGTTTAGGCCAGGTTATTTTACCAATGGGGGTTACCATGGCTCCCTTCATAGCGCCGGGACAGATTTATGGGCAAACGAAGCATTAACAAGTCTTACACGGAAGGGGGGGGGTAAAAGACTTTATATTTCCCAGGATGGCTAAAATATCACCTGGGAAGGAGGTGGAATGCATATTTGTAAGAGTTATTTCCATCTCTGTAATAGCAATGGTTTTAAACTGGAATTTAGGGTGCTTAGTTTCATTCATATGCAGCTGTTCGAAATGCCCTCATACTTCACCTGTTGGTGATCTTGGTGTGGGCTCAGTTGACCTTATCTGAAAATGCTTGCTGGACTCCAACTGAATCCTCTTTACCCGGTCCAAACGGTTGTGATTGTATCTTTGTTTTTTTTTCTCCAGATTTCTAAAGAATTCAGAGTTTTTTGTATTGTTCTCTGCATTTAGAATGTTTCTTTTATAACGTGTTTAATACCGGGGACCAGTTTCTAAGCACAAGCCTGGGATTCAAACCTGTGTTGCTATGCATTGTCTTGCTTCTAAGACAAACACGCTGCCCCTGAGCTATCCACCCAATATGTTCATTATAAAAACTTTGTATGTTTTTTTCCAGCAATTTCCAAGCTGTCGTGTTTATGTCAGATTTAATTTTCACCCAAGCCTGCTCAGCCGGTCTTTGTGACTTTTTAAGGTCAGTCAGAGCTGTGGTGAACCAGTTCTGATGGCATGGTCTGTCTCTTATGGTTTTGGACTTCATGGAGGCAACTCTGTCTAGAGTGTGCAACCCATAGACGTCTGTCAGTCTACTTGGGGTACCTGGATCTGTGGTTGAGTCTACAGCTTTAGACTACCTACAGGCCTTCTAGAACTCAGTGAGTTTTACTCCGCTAGAAGTCCACATCTGGTGGACTATTGCCAGGTACAGAGATACCATACTACTGTAGCAGGTCTGTGAAAGTAGGCAGAGGAACAGGCTCAGGAAAGATCTGTTGGTTGATCAAGGTGTACTGGGAGCATGGTGTAATGTACAGAGAGACCAAGACTTCTAAACCAGAGGGCAAACAGAGATTGGTTCTTCTCCATTGCCATAGGAAGTGCTTACTGGGTTATGTCATTCTTTGATAGGACACTTGGGAGTGACCAAGACAGCTGATGGGTTGTCTGCCCATGTTTACCAGCCTCACCTGAGTTTAATAATCAAACAACTTGTGGACTCCTGCCACACTTGTCAAGATGCTTTCCAATAAGGTGGCATGACAAAGGCTCCCTTAGTTCCACTAACAGTGTTTTCGGGCCTTTTGAGAGAATAGTGGATATTGTGTCCCCTTCGGATACCCAAAACACCTCCCAGAACAGGTACCTTTTGGTAGCAGCAAGCCCTGCCACATGGTACCTTGAAGCAGTCTCTCTTGGATAGTGATGGATCAGATGGGGATTTCCCGTTACGTGGAGTTCCCATGGAGGTCTTTCGGGCAGGGGTTCCAAACTTATATCTGTATATATGACGACAATGTGGAAGGTGTGTGGAGTTGCTTACAAGTTCTTTACAGCTTCCATCCCCAAAATGTTGGGGCGGTGAAGGGATCCAACAAAAATCATTATCGTAATAATGGGTGGCTTGGAAGACCACCTGAAAGAGAAAATGGGATGTGTTCCTGCCATTCCTTTTGTTCACCTACAGAGAGCGGCCACAGAATGGAAGAAGGTTCAGGCCCTTTGAGCTTTTGTTTGGCCATCCTGTTATTGTGCGAGAAGGCTGACAGGGTAACCCTTGAAATCCTATGCATGCCATGTTGGATTATTTCCTTGGGTTAAGATAATAATGGCTCAGTAAACAGATCAGTCTAAAAAGAATGTGAAGGCTAGCCAGAAATTGATTAAACACTTCCATGACAGAATGCTACAGGAACAGAACACATTCCAGGACAGTTGGCAAACCTGTCAAACCCAGTGCACTTCAGGATATTTGGACTGGCCACTGTGTGCTTCTGGAAAAAGATCAGTGAGGTTAGCAACGTCATTGATGCAAAGGTTCCTGTTAGGATACATAGTGTCTTTCGTGTTTACTCTGGCATCAATCCATGAGTCAGGAGATGAGACCAATTCCCTCACAGACTTGCTACACAGTTAGGTATGCAGAAGTAGTGCAAATCTCTCTGACGTGACAGAACAACAAATGCAAAACTGCCAGAAGCTGCTGGGGCAGTTGGCAGGTTTATTATTGATGTCTCCAGATGACACAGACTGTTGTGTCCATGATATTGACAGAGGAGACCGCAATCAGGTGAAAAGTAGATTTCACCGGATGTCTGTCAAAGTGAAGGACACCATCAAGGAGGAATTCTCCATGATATTGGCACTAGGGCTCATTAAGCTGTCCTACGGCCAATGGGATAGGCCTGTTGTGCTGGTTCCTAAAAGGTCCTGCAATGGGACAACTGAAGTCCGATTTTGTGTCGACTACAGAGAGCTCAGTTCTGTAAAGAAGATATATGTAGTGTAAATATCACATGCAGATGAACAAATTGACAAGTTAGGTCTACCAAGTGCCTAAGTACCTTTGACTTCACGGCTGGATACTGACAGCTTGGCCTGACCCTGACTGGCAAGGCAATGGAGAAGTCAGCCTCTTCCGCACCTAAAGGGCCCTACCACTTCACTGTAATGCACTTTGGGTTAAATTGCCCCTTTCAGAGGATGGCAAACCATGACTGAAATGGCTTAAAACATGGGGCACAATTGATAAAGAGGCATTTGGAGTTGTTTGAGCTGTTCAACAGGAATCCTACATTATTGGGTCTAAAAAGGCAACATGCTTCTCAGGTGGTTAATGGATATGCAGGGGGATAATTCAGCGCATTTTTACTCAGTGATATCCTTACACCGACTGCATATGAGAATACAGCACAAGCCCAAATCTTGGCACTACAGTATTGATGGCCTCATTAGAAGAGTAGAAGCCTTGCCTTAATGATGAGCCAGACAATTAGAAGGGTGGTGTTCAACTTTTTTGGTGGGATGGTGTGTGACAGAACACCAACTATGAGAGATGGCTAGACTAAGCTTTTTTACAGTTTTAAATACAACATGATGCTAGTAATTTTATCTAAGAAAGTGAGATCTCTAATCAGACGACACTTTCATAAAGATCTGTGCTAAAAATATTGTGCAAACATGTATCACTTCTTGGACTGTCTACTAGCACCCCCACAGCTGCCTTGTAGTTTGGAAACATTCCAGTTAGAGAGCAACATGTGCATTCTCGCAATCAGTGGGCAACCCTGATCCACATCATATATAATAATGTACCACAAAGGCCTGGTGGCAGATTAATAAATATGTGTATTCCATATCTGGTTTGAGATGTAGTTTATGGGAATATGCAATTATACTGGCCACAACCATTTTGATGATATTGGATTGCCAACCTAGTATCTCATGGCTCATCCAACACTCAGGGCCTTTGTGTATCAGCTCTCTGGGGCTATGTATGAGTCAAATTCAAGAAGTGTCACTTTGTACCCTCTGGGAAGGCATGTTAGTTTCCTAGGAGGACAGGATATACCCTGAATGGGTTAGCTGGGAAACAGTGTTTCAAATGAGGACCCTGCCAAGACAATGACAAGATCACACCAAGGTGGTCATTTCTAGTATCCCTTTGATGTGGGCAGCCAGTGGAGTAAGAGGCTTTACAGTAGTTCACATGAGTAGTTGCAACAAAGAGAGGAGTTACACCATCTTCCTGAGCCCCTCCCTGCTTCCTGCTTACTAAACACAATGGGACGGTACATCACCAGAAGCCATGATAGGCCAACTACTGTAAGCTTAGAATGGACCATTCTGCTCCAAGGCACCAAGGAGGGAGAAAGACCCTCCCCATACTCATCCAAGAAAACTGTTTGCGGAGAACTGCTACTTGGTCAAGGCCTGTCTGATGCATTAACACTGCAACCAGGAGATTGCTCACTGAAGATGACAGACCCTGCAAATGATCTGTAGCAACGGTTCAGGTATGGAGGCAGATGGACTCACCTTATCCATGGAGAACCTGGTCAGAGTCACACAACAACCAGACCATGGTACAGCTCAGGGCTCTATTTCCCACCTTGAAACACTTTGGAGCCAACTCAACCAATTTCAGGTCATGTCCAAACCACTGCAGTACTCTTGGAGTTGCAGTTGTTGCTCACCACATTTCTGATATGCTTCGTGCCATCAAGCTGCTGACTCAACCTACTTCTGCATGTGGATCTGATCACCACTTCATAACTAAATTGAATCGCTGGGCCTCATTGCACAGACTCAACTGCTTTGAGAGGCAGACTTGCCGATCGCTGCTGTCTGCATGATATGCCTATTTGTAAAACTGATGCAAAATTCTAATATACAACATAAATAATTAAACTGCAGAAGCTGTTCTCCAATGTTTCTTTGTTACTGCAGCTAGGTACATCCCCAATGTCGACACGTCCTCAATATGAAAATCTGCATAAAATGAAATGCAACCACTCTTTTTGTAACTGCAGCAACAACAAAAGATAGGAGAAAACAATTCTGCAGTTGTAGTATCATTTATGTTGTATAGTGGCATTTTCGAACACTGTAATGAATGGGAACAACATCCAGACAATGGCATTAGTATGTTAAATAGGCAGGGCAATTTTGATATGTTCAACTGAAAAGGGCATTTAATATGTGTTTTTGTAGGTAATGAGACAAATAATAAATGTGCTTAGTATATGAACCTTTGCAAGTGTATGTGGTTAGAAGACTTACAGCGAGAGTGGCCAGGGAACAACATTGGTGTCTTTTGTTTAGCTTAGTGCAGGAAATTCTGTCTTGGAAAATACGTAGAAATTAATTCATGAAATAGCTTCCAGGGTCCTTTGTTGTTTGTACTAGCATGCAAAGCAGCCATGGTTGCAAGGGAAAATGTATTTGTTCTTTGACAAAGAACATAGTTGATATGACAAAAAATGCAATCCTAAACAAAATTAGTGTGAAAAAAGTGGTATGGTTCACATAACAGTATGCTCAAGTACTATTCCACAGTGTCTGGATTAGGTGAAGGTACACCATCTGGTGCAGGTCTACCATAACGTGATTAAGTAACACACATAAAAAAAGACAAGTGCGAACAAATTTGCATTGAAAATTGATGGCAGAATATCTTTAAAAATACACTATAACCTCAAGGCTTGATAGTAAAGAACCAACCAAGACTTTTTCTAGATCATAAATTAGTTCTAACCAGATGGAGCCATGCTGAAAGTAAATGTGGTTGGGACAAGTTGGTATTAATCATTCAAAAAGAATGGGATATAGATACAATCCCAGGAGAGGATTTAAATGAAGTAAGGGAGGATATCAATAATTTAGTACCTCTCAAAATGTACTAAGATTAGAAGTGATCAACCAGGAAATACAAATGTGTAAAGGGATTCCACTAACAGAAATCATTTGAAAAACAGAGATATTAATTAGAAATATGAATAAGCTTTCCCACACATGAGAGAAAATATTTCACCACAAGTACAATACAAATTTTACAAACAAGGAAACACTAGATGAAACTTCAGATTTAGGGACTCATACTATAGCATAAACTGCAGAAGCGAGGACAAATCTTCAGCAGTAGGTCCATCGAGTAGAGATATATATGAAGGGTATATAGATGAATCACTGCCAAAGAAGCTGTATAAGATCTAGAAGACACATACAAATTAGACAACGTGTTTAAAACCAAGGTGGAGGTCAAGAGAGGGAAAAAAAGATTAACACAAGCACATGGAGAGTACAGCATGGTAATAGATACTTCACAATTTGAAGTGGACAATATAGAAATTAAAGTCTTCAAAAATGAATAAGGCTATGATTTAACAAACACACAAACAACATTTAACTTTAGAGTAGAGTTTGCTTCTTTTATATGATTTGACCTGAATATTTGTACAGTCCCTATGACCTATTTGGCATCTAAGTGGTGGAGAACTATTAGATTACATTAAAATATATTGAAAATATGGAATATGTAGGATCATAAAAAGTAACGCGTTTGAGAATGCCATCAACATTTGAAGTCGCTATAACATCTCTGGAATTACTTGTGGTTGAAAATAAAGTTATTAAGAACATTGAGTTAGCAGAGAACTTTACATTTATATGTATTTACATTAAAAGAGAGAGAAGTACTAACTAATGTAAGTAACAATGATACAAAAATAATTAAAATGAAGGTCAGGGTGGAGCTAGTGTCATCATGAATAAGTATAAATAAATTTTGAAGTATGTGTGACAACTGGGGGATAGCATTAGATCTCAAAACATAGGGCCTCATTATGGGTCCGGCAGTAACCATGCCGGTACTACCGGCAGGTTGTCACCGGACCAGTAAAAAATTACTGGCGCCTGACTTCCCGGTGCCACCGGGCTATTCCAAGTCCAGTGGCTGGGAAGTCAGGCGCCAGTCATTTTGTTAGTACCCATTCCCATGGAGTCCTAGGACTCCATGGTGGGCAGGACAGCACCTGCCCGCTGAGTTGTAGTGTGCCAGTCTGGAAACAACGGTGCTAGTAGGCTCACCGGCACCGGTGTTACAAGATCGGCACAATTGTAATGAGGCCTATGGACTTTGATCCTACATCTGAGTCACAGCTGATAATTAAAAACAAAACAGATGAAGTTTATGGGGTTTAAGGTTTGGTATTCTCTCATGGTTAACCCCCACCCACTCCTAACAAGTGTAAGCAAACAGGAATGTTAAAGCGTGCATGTTCCATAATCCAATTCTAAGTTTTTTTTTTCCTGCCTCTATTGGTTAACAGTGGAAGATAATGTGTTCTCTATCCACAACCAATTTTGCTCCTCATTGGCTTGGGATATCGTTCTATTCTATTCTAGAGAATTTGTATAGGGCGCCAAGTTGCCTGCAGGCCTCAGAGCGCTCACAGACAATACAAACACAAAATCCAGATAGGTAAACCATGGCAATGATTTGCAATCAAAGAAAAAAGGGGGGACGAGAAGAAAAGATAACCTAAGTTCCTCCTCCATCTAACAGTTACATTTTCAAAGCTTTCCTGAACTGGGCAGTAGACGAAAGCTACCTAATAGAATGAGGCAGATCTTTGCAGATCCTTGGATCCCAGGCCTTAAAGCTCAGGTCTCCGAATAGCTTTAGTTTAAAACACGGTTACAGTAATATGTCCTTGTTATTGGACATCAGTGTTCACCTTTGAGGCAGTCTCATAATTCATGAGCTAAGACAGTGAGATGTGTTGTCACACATCTTGATGTCGAAGGTATAGGTTTGGTCAAGCAGTTTATGGAGACTCTCAGAGTTATGAAGGTTGCCTTTGTCTCTTTTATGGACTTAGCGTCTGTCTGGCGCCTATGGTTGTCCCATGGATGGTGGTAAGCTGCCATATGGACATGATGTGAGGGCGTTTCCATGCCAACTTTCTTTGCTGTAGTGTGATCTTTGTCAGTTGAAATTTCAAAGCCCAGTCGGAGGAAATTGCTCGCCAACTCTAAGATGGCATCTTTTAGAAGGGGAGAGTTTAGGTGCAGCTTTACCCAATCCATTCATTTCTTATTCATCATGAATTGCAATATCTTTATATCTTCTGAGGTAATGAATCTTAATTTTGGGCTATGATGGATCAATTTTATTACATTTTTCCGGTTTAGAATTAAGAGGTCATTTGCCCACAATATCATCTCGACGATTACTACGTTGTCACTCGTCGACCAATTGGGGATCTCATTTCTATTTGTCAATCTTGTTTTCTTATGGGAGGTTACTATTGTTTTAACCTTTTTCAGCGGGGAAGTTGCTTTCTTTAATAGAGCGTTTCTCCTTTTCTCAAGTGTCAATAAGTTGGTAGTCCGGACTCGCTGGGTCGTGGGTCTCTTTGTCTCTTCTTTAGATTCTGGAGGGATTAGCAAATCTTTTTTCCTCCCTATCATCGTTATTGGTGGCCTGCAATTGGGAAGCGCTACTGCTGCTTCATCAACACTCTGTGAATTGGTCCAGACTTCAAAGTCTGGGATTTCATTAAGCAGGGCTGTTATTTCTTGGTGTGAAAACGTGCTATAAGGTAAGGAAACGTGATCCTCCTGTAGGTCTTCCAGATCAGTGTTTGGAATATGCAAATTTTTGCCATTTACAGCCAAGGTTATGGTTTTATTAGCAGAGTTCATGATCGTTATCAATCTATCACTTTTCATAGGGTCTAGCTCTGCAACTTTGGTTTCATGTGGGAGCCTTATGTTCCTTAGAAAGGCTTGAGAACCGACTTGACTTTGTTCCTTTTAATGGTTGTTGATTTTTGGTTTTCTTTTGTTGCTATTGGCCCTCATTGTTTTGTGATTGGGCAGTATTTGCTTTAGCGTTTTTGTTAAATATCGTACATAATTTGTGATCAGGTTTGATCGCTATGCAGGCTTTTGGGATCGGTACCGGAGCTGACGCTGGTGGCTTTGTGGTGGGTGATTTCAAGGGTTTGGGCTAGGGGTAACAGGTCAGTTTTCCTTTGTTGACACTTGGGTGGCAATCCTCTTCTTCCAACTCTCGGCCGGGGTGCGTGCCGGGTTGAGTATCTATCGGCTCCAACGAGGGAATTTACTTGTGGGTAGGGTTAGATCACTTTTTCAGGGTCACCACATCCTGGTCAGAAAGCTGGTTTGATCTGCTCCTTTGGTCATGTAGTTGTGGATGACTCTGACCTAGGTGGTCTAATGGTATTTTGGAAATTTTTCACTTGATACACTGGTGTCTCATCCATTTACAATTTTCCAGGAGGGTTGTCATCTGCTATAATTTGTCACATTCTTCTCATCTTGCTATGTCGCTTAGCCTATTCCGACACATTTTTAAAGCTTCCTTCTCCTTGTCTAGTCTGTTGTGAACTTTGATGATTAATGTTTCTAATAGAACCAGTTTAGTAGGGGTCATTGCCAACAATGTGGCTTGATCTTTTATCATCTCATTTAGAGATTCATATAGTTTGGTGAAAGGAGACATTGTTTTTTTAGAGCTGCCATGACATTATTTTGTAGTAGGGCAACATCTTCTGGGGGCAGATGGACGATTGGCTCTGGGTATTTTTGATAGAAGACTGAGTCCTGTTCACCAGCCTCAGACAGCTCACTTTGTTGATCATTATGAGTGGATGTTGGAACCTCATTCTCTGTATATGGGAAGTCTCTCTGAATTTTTTGAGTATTTGACAAGTGAGTTGCACTCAAAGTCTCCCTCCTATGACTCTCATAGCTATTTATCCAATGATTCGGCATCCTTTCAATGACCATGATAGTCACAGAGATGTTGGTCTGTGAGTAGGGTGCAGAAATGTTAGAGGTGCTGGCAACCATGTCACTCTTCGGTTCTATCGAATACAGCGATGTTGTAGTTGTGGCTGCTGGACAAGGTCCGGACTTGTTAGATGTAGGGGGCATCAGACACAGCGTCTTTGATGTTAGATGGTCTTTTTGTTTTTGGTGTGATTTCATCTACCCCATTAGGGTGGCAATGTCACAGGATAGGCGACCTGCCAGAGTGGAGCACTGGAGTTCCTAGTCATCAAGAAAAGTGAGGTGGTCTATCCAAAGGCTACTCGCATAGATAGGTTCAGCCTCTGAACCAAGATCTACAGTGGGGCTGCCAATTGTAACGCTTACCTCTGGGGTCCTGCAGGAGTGCCTGGTCTGGTATGCCGGTGAGTTCTGGTCCGGGCTGTGAATATCTCCTGATGTTGCCCAAAACACTCCCTCCGCTCTGCCCACTTCAGGTTTAGTCACCCAGTGGTCAGGGAGGCAGGAGTGGCCTGGAAGAATAGAATCTGGAACGCTCTTGTGTTGCGCCTTCAAGGCGTGTTGCACAGAATGTCTCCCAGTCTCTTCACTGGTTTTTGATGATTCTGCCCGGTTTCCTCACTGGGCTTGTACCAGTTCTACTCAGTTCCTTCACAGAGTCTTTGGCTAACTCCCCAGTTTCTTCACTTAGGTTATGGCGGTTTTGCCCAGCTTTCTTCACCGCGCCAATGGATGCCCAGGCCTGCTGCGACACCCCAATCCACTGTGGGATTTGTCCTTAATATTGGTTGTAGGAGACCCCCCCACGTGACTGTGGGTAGTATGTGCGGTTTTAACTCCTTTCTCTGGTTCCTTCCACATGTTTGGCATGCTGGTGAAGGAGGTCTGCAGCCGTGTATGGTGGTCGCGGAAACTGCTGCTGAGGAACACTGTTCAGGTAGGTAATGCGAGGGTGGTGGGTGGGGTAAGAACAATATAACCGGGCCACAGCTTACCCCTGTGTTGTTTATCTTTTCAGATGCAGTGGCGTACGAGACGCAGTCGCGCTGGAAGAATCCAGCGAGCGTCGCAAGCACAAAGTCAGAGGAGTTCCGCGGTCAGCTTGAGTTCAGGAACTGGAGTGGATCTTGACTCGCATTGTGTAGTCCCTGGCTTCTGGAGACTTGACACGTCATGCAGAGCTGGAGTCACAAAGTCTTGACACATCACGCAGAACTGGATACACAAGCCTTGACCTGTAGTGCAGAAGGAAGCGGATCCATGACAGGCAAGCGTCACGCTGGCAGCCGGAGAAAACGCCAAGCACTTGGTGTGGCCCAGGGTGGGTCTATATAGCCATGGGCCCACCCAGCACCACTAGACCACCATGGAAAAGGGTATGGTGGCCCTCTGGAGGCAATGTTGGATATTACTGAATGGTCTAAACCGGGGGCCATTTTGGGTGGGGCTAAGACACAGGCAGCAACCTGTGCCTGCGCCAGGCAGCCAGTTTCCAGCCCAGGTTCCTCCCTGAGCCTTCGGGATTCCTGAGATTGTGACACCAATAGCAAAGAGATGCTCTAACGAGGTGCATACCAGAGTTTCACTTGGCTCTAAATGGGCTGAGATGCCTGTTGTTTAGGCATCACAGGCGAAGTCCGACTGTAAGGTGGTATGTAGGCAGACATGCCACAGAGACAATTGGATCTTGCACACTGACTTGTAACAAACAGGAAGGACAGGTGATGTTACTGTTGCGTCCCTCAAGGACGACTAACAGGTTTCATGAATAAGTGTCCCGGTGGGATACTTTCCATGTTGGCTGCCACATCCTCAAGCGGCATTGGAGATGGATTTGGTTGTGTGGTGGGTTCTCATGGTTCTATGCACATCCCAGAGCATCTCGAAGTTATAATCAAAGATCTATCTAGATCAAGTTGGGAGGAGCAGGCGTGAGTTTGTTGTGTGGATATCAGGAGGTGATCTCAAAGAGACATGCAGGTTCACTAGGCTCTGCTAGTGCTGCCGCCACGGGCCAACAGCTGTGCACCGGGCTGTGTTCGCCAATAGCAATGTGATGAGTGGTGCAAGAGAGGTTTCATCGAGCAACCTGCTGGAAGTTGGGTGTATTGGCAAGGTTAGCTTCATCTGGTTTAATAAACATCTCAATGTGAATTGCCGCAGGTGTTAGTCAAGAATTCGCTTTGGGTACTTGTTTAGAAGTAAACATTGCAGAGATGACACGGGGCGGAGACACACTCACCTCCTCACTTCTGGATCCATGTCCTGATTTGCTGTTACAAGATGTGTCGGCATCTTGGTGCCTTATTTTCATGTGAGTTGTTGGTCTCCGGGGTTTATCCCTTTCAGCAGGTGTCTCCGGGGCATATATGTTGGTAGATGTAGAGGCGGTGTCAGCAGGTCGGCCCACGAGGACCACAGAAAACCACTCGTCTTCTTACTCCGCGCTGGTATGGAGCTTATGTAGAAACACACTGGTACTGCAGCAGGGCTCTGCTTCGTGGAAAAGAACAAGGAGGAAAGACTGTAGATTTGACTCCGACACAGAAGACCACTTGTCATCCAACTCTGCGCTGGTGAGAACACACTGGTACTGCAGCAGGGCTCCACTTCTAGCTTCTCTCTTAAGCGCAGGGGCCACAAATACCACATGCAACGCAACATTACCCATACGCATAGCCATGCAAACAATCATGGGCCACCATACCTACAAACACAAACACCTGGCAGATGGACACCATGCCCAGACATGCAGCGCTCTACACCAACAGCAGCTGGAACACACCTACGGAGGTCATAAATACATGGGCGATCACAGTGAGTGGGCAGTGCAATGAGAAGATCTGTGCGGGCCACATGCATGCCAATATGAAGCAATATGTGACCACAGTAATGTTACTCATGTGCACACATCCATTCATTGTCAGAGACTGAAAAGTCTCTAATTCGGTACAACTCTGATGACCAAGGAAGTGGCCCCATTGGAACACTCGGATATCATTGGTGAGGGGAAGAAGGCCTTGCTGACCGGGTGAACCGACCCAGGTGGCCCAGTAGGAGGAGGCCTAGGGGGACCATAACTCACCCACACAGGAGTAGCAGTCTGCAGAGTCACTAGCAACAACAAGCAGGTGCATGGGTCTCCAAATTGCCATGCCTGCAGTTGAGGTGACGCCAGATGTGCTGTCAGAGGATGGCATCCCTCTCTTGCAGGTGGAGTATGATGAGCAGGACATCAGCAGTGGAGACTATATTCACCCCTCCACCTTCACTCCCCACAAGGTGCCGCACCAGTAGTGCATCCAAGTGCCTGGGCCCAAGTCACTGCATCCCTTGGGGCCCAACCTCAGGTTGCACCACCACCACCACCACCACCACCACAGCAGCTTGCGGGAACATCAGGGTTGGAGCAACCCGAGTGGCTCATGATCGACACTGTGGCTGAGATCGGCCTAGAATAACACTGGAGCATGCAGGTGTTTCTAGTGCATGGATTCCATCAACTAAACAGGGACAGACATTAACAGAAACATTTTCGGGCTGGGCACGTCCTTGGACACCGTGACTGAGGCACACTGGGAAGTGTCAGGGAGGTTCCACCAACTGCTGACAATGCACAACACACCCATGAGGAGACCTGAGATGATGGATAGGGCCATGCAGGCAACTGGCACCCCACCTCATGTACAACAACCTGCATGGAAGCCCACCACTTGCCAGAGTGTCACCCAGCCTGGAGGCAGCCAAGCCATTGGGGAGGACAACTTGGCCTCCCTGGCTTCCCAGGCTGAGCCACAGGCCAAAAGGCAACGTGGATGGTCCAGAAAGAGGTCCCACACTCCAACCTTGGACCCAGGGTTGGACTGGGACAAGAAATAGGCACCGACACCCAAACAAAAGTGGCCCACCGCTTGCATCACGACCCCTGACCTCTGATGACATCACCAGAAGTGTTGTCATTTGACCCCTCCCGAATGGGACATCGCAGGAAGCAAAGAAACACGACCTTTCACCCCTTGACAAAACAGGCAATGGCATTAAATAGCATTGTTCCTAAGTACACTACGAAAAATATGTTTATGATTTTATTAATGTGATATACATTTCATACAAGAATGGATGGATCGCCATATGTATCATTAATATCTGTGTGTATAGATCCATAACGTCAAATTACTGTGAGACCATAATGTAATCATATTCAAAAAAATTGATCTTGTTAGTGAGGTTGGATTAACACACGGTACAACAAATTCTCTTACAAAAATGTAATTCAACAAATATATCACAAATTTACAAATCACAAGAATACTGTACATTATCAATCCTATTTTGAACATCTACTAATTTCCACCTTCCATACACACTCGTACCAACACACATTCACTCTTACACCAATGTTTCCGATACACAGGAAAGTTCAGCTCCCATTGAAGACTTTCTTGTTCTTTCTTCTGCACCCTTCTTTCCTAATAGTGTACATATAAGTCCAATGGTATTCTCTTATAGAGAATGTCTATATATGTTTTGGTCGATTTCAGCCAATAAAATATGGCCCACAGTCTCCTCGACCTTCTGCAGGACAACAAACGAGAGTGGTGGTATCCTCACTCACGTGATAAGTATCGGTGGAAGATGTCCTCAACAACTTTACAGTTTCATTCTACCTAAAACAACAAGTATATAAACAACCATTTATAATCTGACCTCATTTCTTTACTTCGGCATATCGAAATTATGCATAACAATCCCAAAGCTCAGACGGGCTGACTCCCGAATAATCAGAGGAGCAGCACTGGAGGTATCCTAAGATGCAACAAAGCCCAGAGTCAACCTACATCTCCACATATGTGGACACACCACCCAAGCGCACAAGTAGCGTGAAGGGTAGGACTTCCTTTCTCCTGATGTCTGTCTGCTTCATACTGTCATGTAGAGTCTATCTTGTAGTGCTGCTGCACAAGAGATCATCACATTAGTCTGTACACCACTTCTAGCGTAGCCACCACCTGGAGAACAGTGTGATGCAACTAGGTATCAGCATAAATTCTAATATATTATATTCCTCTCAGAATGCATGGCCCAAACGCCATGGCTCAATATACAATTTAATCCAGTCCCATTGGTACAGTTATAAGAGACTCACACTCAATGCGGCTTACAGTCGGGGAAAATCCACAGGAGCTGAAAACGTGTTGTCAACAGACTATGTGTACCCATCCAGGTCCAAACAGCATCTGTATAATAAATTATACCTGTTAGATCAACCATGTATCACACAGCTATATTTATGTTATAACATCTTCTCACCCACATATGCTGATTCATTTGGGTCAATACTCATGTGTGACAATGTTTACAGCACATAGATACTCTCATTCACAAAGTCCACGTCGATGAATGAACTACAGTCGGACCACTGTGCTCTTCCAATGCATGTATATATATGCGAGTAAGTTTCGGGCTAGTTGACTACCGTAAAGTCAAATACTCGCATCAACAGACACATGCAAACCCATGGATTTTTCGGCTTACTGTCTGTGATGGGTCTTTGAAAACTTCGTACATCTCTTAGCCATTATGTCATCAGCAAACCTGTCCGCATTCGGTTATGCGACGTGGCCATATTGGGGCTCAATTACATCACAAGCTTACCTACACCATTCTTCCGACGTACGCGACTTGTTTCTTCCAAACAGAGCACCACACAAGGACGTCCTACTTGTAGCCCTCCAACAAAAGAAATAGAAAGAGGACTGAATGCTATGCTCAGTATCAAATAGGACGACAAGATGTATCCGAACCACAATGAGGCACCTACCCTAATCTTAGCATCAGTGTGCTAATCCAACCTCACTACCAAAATCAATTTTTGGGAATATGCTTATATTGTTTACCTGAAGGATCGTTTGGTTGACAGGTAGCCTTATCTTTGTCACAGACCCACAATGCATACAAATCAGATGCACATTGGAAACTAAAATAACAAAGAAATGAACAACGTCACCAAAAAGGTCAATAACATTAAAGTTCATTTTTATGTATACAAATTAATTGTGTGTTTGAGGCTTGCTTTTTTGTTTAGCATTTTTTTAAAATTAGACACTAAGCAATTTTAATTGCCTGCTCCACTGGTATGACACATTTGCTGATGTATTTGTCTGACCGGATGCTTCCAAGCGCACCTGTAATACCCTACATCTGCCATTAATCAATGGCTAGCTACTGCATGATGACCTTGGCTACACAATCAAACATTCATTAGAGGTTCCCAGCAGAATGCTCCCTGCCTCTGTGGCCGCTGCTATTTAGGGAAGTGGCGCACATCTCCTCCAGACCAAGGAGCACTTTGTAGCAAGATAGTCTTAAAAACGAAATCTTTTCATCGCACACGACAAGATGTGATTGCTTCAGGCTAAGTCAGAACACATGACTGTGCAGAGCTAGGATGCCGTCAATGATGAAAGTAAGTTAGGGCTGAAACTTTGCTTTACCGAGACTCTTTTTAAATCCTCCCATTGTGAGAGTGGTAGGAAAAGCAAGGACGTGGGATTGGGGAGGGGCGGTTTTATGGGCTGTTCCATCATTAGCCCCTTTGTTTACAAAGATGTCGGGTGAAGACCCTCTGATCAGGTTTGAACACTTGCATGGAGATCAGATCTGCCATGACTGGGGTCAATGAAAGCTTCATGGTGTGCTGTTCATGTGAATTCAAGCAGACGTCCAAGGCCAAATGATAATATGTTATTGTATAGCACTTACGCTTAAGCTCTTTTTTATAGAAGAAATATGCATACAATATCACCCAACCTGTGTTGGTACTCATTTATTGACCTCAGAAGGACGAAAGGCTGAGATGGCCTTTCTGGGATTCGAACCTGCAACCTGCAGATCACACACACATCACTGCAGCGAGCGCTTAACCCACTGAGCTATCATATCGGCTATAGTAAAATGAGCAATTATTCTGTAGTGGATACCATTAAACTGGTAACTGAGATTTGACAGTAGACCAGTTAAGTTCATCTGCAAGTCTGGTGCATAGTTAGCCTCATGTTGAGCCTATGTGCATCTACTTTCAGGCTTCAGAGGTTAGCAAAATCAGGGAAGCAACATACTCGCAGGGCATCCCATACTCTGAGCACTCGTTACCTCATACATGCAAACAAACATCCTGAACAGCATGCCAGGGAGATGGGATAGATAGACACATTCCAACAAAGCGTGCATTGTGGCACAATGAAGTCAATGGCCACTTCATGTGCTATGGTCAAATATTTCTACATTGTACAGAAGCTTTTAGGCACAAAGATTTTGTCAAGTTACTGAGGACACCGAGATGGAATGCCTTGTGATGATTGTAACAGAGACTACGGCAGAACAAAAAAAACATGCTATTACTGCAACTTGTGAAAAGCAAAATACATAGTCCAAAATGGATGCTTATTCTACTCTAAACATTTGTGTTTATCACTAATACAACAGCACACCTGGGGGTGGCTTGTCAATACGTAGCCAAAGAAGTCTTCTTACCTAATCTCTCAGGGCCAGGCTCCTAGAATCTCTCTGTCTCCACTGCCAGACTGTGGCGCCTGTGGGTGGGTGTGAGGGGCCGGGCTGGCTGGCTGCTGGGCCTGCTGCCTGTGTGCCCTGGGCCCCTGTGCTGGCCTCATCCTGGCTGCTGCTGCTGCACGGCCTCCTCCGACTCGTGGCCCTCCCTGGAGCCATTTAATAGGTGGTTGGAGAAGGCTGCCCATCCCCTGCTAAAGCTGCACTTGCTGCAGTGTTCTTCAGGTGAAAGCTGTGTCTGCTCCAGAGGACAAAGCAGCGCCAGGCTGCCAATGGCACCCTGGTGAGCTGCTTCTCTAGCCCCTTCCATGCAACGGAGGACACAAATGACAATGAAATGGAGATAGCACTATCTATTCCACCCCATGGGTGAATGGGGACCAAGGGGTACTGCAGAAGGGACGGGTGCTTAGGGGTAACAGCGAGATATATGCACTGCGCCTTCTCTCCGTGTGTGTGCTGGTCCAGCTGGTAGGGCGGGTCACTGACTGGATGAAAGGCGTGTACACAGGACGGCCTGCCAGGCTGCATTCAGGTCTGTGCACCATCCAGCTCACCGTGCTCTCAAGCAATAAGTGCCTAGCTGGCTGCAGAGGCTGGGCACAAGTGGCCCGTGCACCTCCCAGCCAGCGTGTGCAGACCCGGCTGCAGAGCTCGGATGCCTGTGGCCTGTGCACAGCCTCTGTAGCCTGCTCTGAAACATCGTATGTTCAAAGAGCTTGATGGGACATCCCAGAGAAGGCCCTGATGCCAACCTGGGGTGCCTGGTTTACAGGGGTTCCATTCCGACACAGGAAGGCAATTCTTCCATCTCCTACTGCGTGTTCCATTGACCAGTGAACTGGCGAAAGCTCTTGCGAGCCTCTGATGTCATCTTAACTCCTTGAGTCTTCTGTGCGTGCGCCGCAGCTCTGCAGCCCGTGTCCAAAATCATTGCCCAGCCCCCAGCAGCAGGGTCAGAGGACCAAATAGCCTCAGTCAGTCACGTGGTGTGACGTCACCCGAGGAGGCACAGAGTCTGTGTCGGTGGCTGCTGCAGTTGCATTTACATTGGCCCCGCCTGTTGTTCCAGCGACCCCCAGGCACAACAACAAGTTGCTTTCAACTTTGTAAAGTGCAAGAAATTTGTTGCTTCCTGCAAAGTTGACAGAAACAATGTGTGCGCCGACACCACTGTGCCGTGGTCCCAGCCAGGCCTACCCAGCCCTGCAGGCAGCCTCCAGGCTCCTGCTGCCCACAGATGTTACTAATTATGCCGTTGCGGGTGCTGCAGGCGCCTTTTTTTCCTCACGGCCCAGGCGTGGGCAGAAACTTGCCCCCACGAACTCGACCACACAAAAATGATTTTGGCCTGGCCAATGGGCCAATCTGACCCTGCTCGGACCCACCTCATTCCAATCCTCCTTCTGCCCCCACCCCCACTCCCGCCTACCACACGTGCCACCAAATCCTGAACATCCCCCATGTACAACACTACACACATGCACTCAATAAAGCACTTGTTCACTACCAACTTGTATGTCATGGCTTGCAAGGCACAGGGACATGGGCTGCATTTGTGTGGAGGGAAGTTGTAACTTTGTGAGTGGAGGCCATGGGAAAAATACATCATGCACACCTTTACACATCCACTGCACAAACGGCATCACCACACACACACACACCACCATAAGGGCAAGGGAACACGTACCCCTCAGTGTCACCAGCAGTGTGCATGCATCCATCCAACACATCCATGCATCGGTCCAGTGACATTGTAATCTGAGCAGAATTGCAGTGACATCCCACATGTGCCACCCGTAACCTGTACCACAACCATGATATGTGTGCAGATATTGGGATGCAGTCATGTCCTGCATGATACGCACACGTGCAAAACATATAGCAGTGAAGTAACACATGCATTTGTCATGCACGCACAGACAGAGCAAGAAGCTGCCACTCAGACATCCTGCAGTTCAGGCCTCAGCAAACCCCCTAACACCAGATCATACTCAATAGAAAGCTCAGGCATCCGTACATACATCCATCCGCCAGTCTACGGGACATAGCCTTCATGTACATGACACACGCAGATACAATGCCAATCATGCCAGGTGTATCCAACAACATCTGCTGCACAACACTCATCATGATAAGCTGACGCTTGATGGCATGAGTCACAGTCACCATGGCACATCCAGAAACTTCCATGATACAATGAACTGCACACCTCACTGGGAGGAGGAAGCAGTCCATGGCATGTGCCAGATCCAAGGCCGTCTGTGACATTCCGTGGAGCTCTGGGGACTGCAGGGCGAACATCCCGTTTTCTGCTGTTCTGCATTCTGGTAAGACAACATGAGTGCCTCCTTAATCTCTGCCATGATAGCTAAAGAAAGAGCAGACTCTGAATGCAGAATGGCTTGTTTTCTGGAAAAAGCTGCAGAGTCCTGCTCCTTTTTGTGTAACGCGCATAAAAGTTATCCTATCAAGACAGGAATGCAGATAGACAACGTGGCTGTAGGGAAACCAGCTAAACAAGCTGATGGTAATACACATACACTCACAGGCATCAGTTCATCAGCTTTACCAGAGGACCTATACATACAGAAAGAATGCCCAGAACGCTCTGTTATAAATAATACTGGGCAGATTGAAAGCATAAATGATATTGCTGACCTGAATGACTGAATGACATAGTGACAATGCCTGTCCCCGAGAGTGAGGAGGCTGCTGGTAATACTACCTAAAACCTAAAATATCTATTACTTAATACACAATCCCTTATAAAATATATGCTTGAGGTTTCCATTTCTATATCCGCACAGAATATCGACATATACGCTCTAATGGTTAAATTGAGTCATTTAGCTGCGGGCCCATCCTTGCTTTAGCCATACCTCAAGGCTACGACATTTTATGTTAGGGTAGACAGGAAGGTAAAGGTGGAGGAGTAGCAATAATATTTAAAGACTACCTGGATTTATTGAGAGTTGGCTCCATCATGGTCGATAACTGCGATATCCTCCATATGAAAATCAGACTTCATGCTGAAAACACCATGAATCTTATTCTCGTATATCGACCCTCCGTTCACATGAAGATTTTTATTAGCCGAATTTGTGACCTTCTTTTAGCCTTTTTGAAACCATCCTCTAAAATATTACTTGGAGATTGTATTTATTGGCTATTTGACAATACTGATCTGCAAGCTAAGTCCCTTAATAGGGCTCTTATGGACCTAGGTTTCTATCAGTTTGTTGAGCTACCTACACACATAAAGGGGAACACACTTGATTGTTTGGTGGGACATAATGCCATACTCGCCAACCAGAGTGTAGGCCCCTGTCCTTGGTCTGATCATTCTTTTATTCACTTTGAAATCGTATCTGAAAAGAAAGTAATAAAGAAGAAAATTATCTCTACTATAAATCGCTGCAGATATCTTAAATATCTGACACCTGAATCATTGGATCCATGGCTTAGCTCAATGAGGCAGAAGTTGAATGAGTGTTCAGTAAATGAAATTACTAAGGTATAAAAACACACTCTTCGGAAAGCAGTGAACATTTTAGCGCCATGTCAAAACAAGAAGGTACTGCAAAGAGACCAATTCTTGATTCTCCCCTGACCTTCAGAAACTGAAACATCAAAAAATAAGCCTTCTACAAATTGAAAAGCTTGTTGACAGACTTGGATAAAGAAATGTACAAAGCATGTGTAAAAAGTTTTTAAAAGACTGTTATTACAGCTAGGAAATCCTATATAGATGACTGTATAGCTAAGGAGCAGCCCCAACCCAGGGAACTTTTTAAAGTTCTTAAAGAGTTGGAAACTACCAAACAAAATAATGTTGATATGATCATTAGAGATGCCAATTGGTGTAACTCAGTACAAGAGGCTTTGGACTCCAAACTTAAGAAAATTAAAGACAGGATTGCGCTATCGAATGAAGTAAGGATCTTAATACCTCAATCTCGATACACAAGGAATGGAAATCTGAAGAGCTATTTACCTTCAAGTCTATATGTGAAGCTGAACTAACATTGATTATTGAAAAACTTAAACACTCGAATTGTAAGGGGGACATATGTCCTGCCCCAGCTATTAAAGCGTGTTATTCCGCTCTGATCACCACTCTCTGTAGGTTTGTGAACGCTTCATTCAGGGACTGCTGCATGCTCGGAAGTATCAAAAACTCCTGTATAACACCTTTACTGAAAGAAACAGGCCTACCACCTAGCGATCCTTTGAACTATCAACCCATCTTGAATTCTCCCTTTCTTCTGAAGATTTTGGACAGGGTCATGTATTTGCAAATGCTCACTCATTTGAAATCTTAGAACATATTGAATCAGAGACAATCAGGATTCAGAGAGAATCACGACATGGAGATAGCATTGCTGGACTTAAAGTCCACACTTCTCTAGCATATGGATCAGGGGGATACCAGCATGCTCATGCTTCTGGACCCGTCTGCCGCCTTCGACTTAGTGGACCATACAATTTTGGTCACCAGGTTGGAGGAGGTAGCAGGTTTTGCCCCCTTGGTGGCACAATGGGTTGAATCATTTCTCTTTGAACATCAATGGAGGGCGAGTAGTGTACTGGCTGATGCTAATCCTAAAAAGCTGGCCCAAGGTGTTCCGCAAGAGGCTTGTCTTTCTCCCATGTATTACAACATTTTTGCAGTGGCTTTCTTGGATTTCCTGGACAAGTATGGCATTGAGTTCACTAATTACGCAGACAACACTCAATGCGTCATCCCTCTTACAGGTGTCTTTGTGGATGATGAAGCCAACATAAACAGGATCTATTGTTTAATCCAAAATTGGATGTGTACTAATGGCCTTGAGCTCAATACTAGCAGGAATGGATTGATGCTAGTGGGAATGGAAGCTAAAACACGCAAGTTGGAAAATCAGTACGTCCAACTTCAGATTGTATATTATATTAAGCTTCTATCCCATGCGCTGCCTTTTCTCTCCAAAACAAGTCGGGAGACTTTGGCATGTGATTTAATGGGATCAAGAATCGATTACTGCAGTAGCCTATTGATTGCCCTACCTAAGTGTGAGGCTAATAGGCTACAGGTGATGCAAAATAATGCAGTTAGAGTAGTTATTGTGGACCATAGGAAAAGAGACCACATTTCTGATGCAAAAAGGGATCTACAATGGCTCTCAATCAATGAAAGAATTTGCTTTCGGCTTATGGTAATCACGCACAAATGCCTGAAAAATGCAGCACCATCATATCTCAAAGATGAATTGGCACTAAAATCCAGCACTCACAATTTAAAATCCAATAATTGCTCTCAACTCAAAAATCCTGTATGTAAGTTGACTCAGGTGAAAAATTGAGCTTTCTACTCTGCTGCACCAGCATTATGGAATGGAGTACCCCTTGGATTAAGAGAAGAGACCTCCATCACAGTTTTCAAAAGGGAATGAAAACTTTCTTGTTTAACTATTTAACTAATGAGATTTCCCCCCTGTATATGACTACCACCTCTGACATTCCTTTCTTGTGCTACTAGGTTACCTGTTTTTGTTTGTGTCTTGTCTGTTAAGCACCCTTAAGCCTCCGGGTCAGTGGCAGTGCTATAAGTCACTAAAGTAAAGTAAAGATATACGCAGATGAAATGCCAATCACGCCAGGTGTATCCACCAACATCTGCTGCACAACACTAATCATGATAAGTGGACGCTTGATGGCATGAGTCACAGTCGCCATGGCACATCCAGAAACCTCTATTATACAGTGCACCACACAGGTGAACCTGCATGTACATAGAACTGCATACCTCACTGGGAGGAGGAAGCAGTCCATGGCATGTGCACTGGGTGCCCAAGTTATTGCACTGCCCCATCTTCCCAATATGTACAACAGCAACCGCAGGACATACCAACACGTGGTCACATGCCCTTGTGCATGTGTCCACGCCACTGTCCTTACATTGGGAGTCAAGGCTCCCTGCATGCACCACTCCTGGTACACCAGTGAAGGGCACCAATGCACACAGTCAAACGTGGATTGCCCACCAATACATGTCAAAACATCTGGCTCAGCCTGGTGCCATGGCAGGAGTGATCATTCCTAGCAACCATGGCCCTCCCACGTCACATAAAGGGCGACCATGCAAGTACATGTTGGTGACACCTGATATGTAAGGGAGCAGGAAACGCTGTGTAGGCAGGGATGAAACAGACCCATTGGAGGGACCCTGTGGTGTGTGCAAGAGTGTCACAAGAAGCAGGGGCTGGCTGACCACTTTAGTGGATGCAGGCGCCTCAACCACCAAAGGTGCCCAGAATGTGGGGGCACCATGGGCCAGCAGCACTCAGCCAGGCCCACCAGCACCAGTGCGCCCTGCTGAGCACAATGTCCACACTGCCCCCACCCGAAACATTGTGGTCACTCCTGCACATGCTCACCCCGGAGTCCTGACCAGCAGGAGGGGGAGGAAGGGGACCTCCTCGCACATGCGACATGTGGAGGACACTAGTGAGGAGTGCAACCCTGACACCCGGCCAGCCATGACTGCTGCCACCAGCCAGCCCACGCCCCCTACCCCGAGTCCCATCACACTGCAGAATGACTCCTCACCATCTCAGGATAATCCCTCCAGCGCCTGTGTTGTGAAACCCCAACTTCAGCCAATATGTAGTGGATGTCCTCGGGGCTGAGGTGCTCACCAGTTATGGGCACCTCCCAGTCGCAGCTCACTGCACACTGAGGTGGTAGCATGGGCCAAGTCTGGGGCAAAGATCACAAGGTGCATCATGAGGTTGGCGTGTACCGGTGCCATGTAGGTGAAAACGTGCTGGGATGACCTCAGGCAGGTCACTGCCATAAAGTCACAGAAGCTTCTGGAGACGGACACAGATGATCCACCCCAGCCCATACTGCACGTCCGCATCAGCCAACTGGAACTCCAGATTTGCCTGGTGGACTATGAGAGGCTCTCATGCCTCGACAGGCCCCAGCACATGCCCAGTAGGTGTTCCCCGCCTTATTGGCCAACACAGCCTGTCGGTGATTACTGTCACATGTTTGTGACATAATCGGGAGGATAGTTCAGGGACAACGTGCGTACCACGGGTTTGATCCTCAGCTCTGCCCTTTGAAACCTCTGGGTACTATTTGCGTTATAAATAACCTATCATATCATATATCATGCCCTTCGTTCTCCAGGCGTGTGTGCCAAATGCAGATCTACACACAACGCCACGCTGGATGTGTAGTCTTCCTATCTGCATGGGCCAATGTGCCTGGTGTATGTTACGTATTTAGTTGTCATGTGAGTGCCACATGCCCGTGCTGTATTTCCCTTGGTACATGCTTTCCTCCAAGAGCCCTTTTCTCCTCCCGTACAGCCTCCGTTGAGTATGTGGCCCATGACAATGCCAGTGTATGAGAGCAGCAACCCACCTACAGGATGCACACAAGGAGGAGGATGGCAGAGTTGGAGGAGATGTCAGGGGTGGAGGCTCAGGTGTGGTATGATGAGGCACAGGGGCATCAGACGACAGGGTACACAGAGACATGTATCCTCCTAGGGACTAGGGTAGATCCATCCTCCTAGGCACTAAGGTAGATCCATCTGCTGCAGATCATGTGCCTCCTCCTACTCCACCTGTCCCTCCAGCCTTCATCCATGTGACCACCACTCAGCTGCATGAGGCCAGCTCCTATACATGGACTGTCTCATAACCTTGATCCCTTGCAACACTTGCTCCCCATCTGGAGCATGCACAGGGAGGGTACCCCAACCGCCGCACTACATGAGTCATGTCCGTGTCCAATGGCACATGCAGGAGTAGAGCCAACAGTGCCCATAGCACCACCAGGACCATCAGTCCTGGCTGCAGCTCTTCCACCTATATAGAACACTGTCTCTGCCCCAGCACTCGCTGACACTGCACTTTCAGATCACCATGGCAACAGTTGCTAGCGGTCCTGCATGTGGTGGCAAGGGAGGTGAGGGAATTGGGGGAGAGACAACTGCATGAACAGAGGGCTTTGAGAGAGGAGGTTGCAGGGCTGAAGTCTGAATTGCGGACAGACAGTGGGGAACTGAGGGCAATCGAAGATGCCGTCTGTGTCATCCAAAAACATCTATCGCTGACACAGAGAGCGCCTTCGCCTCACAGGTCCCCTGTTCTCTCTGTCCCTCTGACTCCCCCTATGGCCAGGGGTAGCCAGCAGGGACACACAACGGGCTCCTGCTTCTCCTTTTCCTCCCTCTCACCAAGCCAGTGACTCATGTATTGTGAGGTGATGAAAGAGGAGTTGGAGGTGGTAAGAGTGGGGGAGATATACCCGTGGATGAGGTGCACAGTATTACAGGTGTCCGATGTGCACTTTTGGATGGTTGATCTGCTGGGGGATAGCGTGCACTACGCTTTCTGCATGGCCTGCCAGGCCAACCTATATGTTCATGTTGGTCCTCCAGCGTGACATATTGGTTTCAGCACTGTGGAGTGTTTGAATTCTGTAGGACTGTACTGTAGTTGTGTCACATTAATCTCTGCGCAATTGATAATTGTTGTGGGTGCGGCATGCAGATGACTGATCATGTGTGTCATGTCGAGTGGATGTGTGCTGGTGTAGGGGTACGTGTGGACACTGATGCAGGCTCTGGTTGTGCTGAGGGGCATAAGGTGGTTTGAGTGCAGCTGAGTGCAATGGAGTTGTTGTTGATCCCTGCTTGCTCCATATTCATCCTTTATGGGATTTTGGAGATGTGCAGTACTGGCGTGGTGAATTGGTTGTATGTATCTGTCCATTGGTTTTTCATGCAGTGCAGGGATGTGTGTGTGGAGACATGCATGTTTCCTATGTGTTGGCATGGCTCAATGTCTATTTCGTTAGGTGTCTCAGGCAGGTGAGTGTGTGCTGGCAATGCCTGGCACTTGTCATTCTTTCATCGTGGACACATCTCATGTACGTTCAGTGTTCCTTTCTAGCAGCATGCATGCTTACGTGAAAAAGCTGTTGAGCAGCCACTCCCTCACTGTTAGGAAAGATTTCATCATTTTATGTAATTTTCCCTCCATGTGTCAACCCCCAAACATTTTGCTGCTGTTTAGACACCATTGACTGACTTTGCCAGAGAAGCAAAGCCTTCAGCTGCACTCCTCTGGGCTTTTGCTCACTTTTTATGGGGAAACTGGCATGCCCTTAAAACAGTCAGTACTGGGAGATTTTGTTTCCCTTCGTCCTTTCCTCATGTTGCAACTTTTGTGCAACATGTAACAAGTGTGCAATGTATCTTACCATCCAGCACACTTGGGTCCATAGACATTTCCAAAGGACATAGATACTCTCGCTGGACTTTTCATGAACTGTGCCGTTGGTGATAGCTATCTTTTCGCATTAGTTTTAACCCTTTCCTGCCATGTTAACCATGTTAACTGCGTTTGGCACAAATAGGTGGCCTGGCTCCAAAATGGCCATGCCACAAGTTTCTTTGTCCTGTCCTTTGGCCATCTTGCCCCTTCACCTTCTCCAGGTCGAGTCGACCAGGGGTAGTCCTTATTAGGTCATGCACTTTCCCGATAATCCCAATACTTTTGCAGGCTTCTGCATGCTATGTGTTTGTGCCTCCAGGATGTGGGCTAAAATGTCTGATTCCAATACACATCCTGAGTGCCAGAGAGTCTGGAGTGCTATGAATGCCTGGGACCACCGTGGTCCATGATTGGTCCACGTATGGAGTGGGTGTTTGTGAGCAGATCCCCCATTGGGTCCTCTCCATTTTGGCATGAAGGGAACTTTGGATAAGAGGAGGCTGAAAACACCCCTACGATGTCGATCTCCTGAGTTCTCACTGAACAAAGGATAGGATCCAAGTATCCTGCAACAACAAAGCTGAGTCGAGGAACTGCTGGTGACCCGATGGAAGGTTTCGCACCCTGAGCCCGCTGTCGTCCCGTGTGACCCCTCTGCATCTGATCGTCTTAGAAGGTCTGCGAAGACGCTTCGACCCATTTGAATAGTGGGACCACCGTCCTTTCAAGGAGAACCTCAAAACTTGGTATACTGCTATCTCTGTGCCCACGGCACCCTCACACAGAATTTAGTACACTTGGTGTTTCCAGGTCTGAAGTGAGACAAGTGCGCCAGGACTGGAGTAAAAGCGGTTACTGTGTTGCCCTGCTGCGGCAACAACCTGTGCAAGTTCGCTTCATTTGTAACTCTAAAGCCCCTGAAGCCGGCTGTAGTGAAACTGGGATGATTCCTCCACTCAGAGCGGAGAAATTGGCACTGTCCCATTTGGGAATCATCACTGTATCTTAGGAATGGAAAGGTGCCGAGACGTCCTTTTTTCCGAATTCGAACCTGCCATCAAAGTGGACTGAACTGGCGAAGTGTGGGTCTGCTTGCGTCGGGGACCGGTGAGTACCTCTTACCCTAACCAGTGGCTCCTAGCGCAAGAGCCCATTTTTACACACTAGTGGCCCCTGAGGGCCCCTCTCGTTTCCACTGCTATTGCGAGATAGCAACTCCATCCTAAACTCTCAAACTGCCTCTACCTTCATGTGGAGGTCCTTCTTGAATAGTGGAAACTTGTTCTGCATCGCCTCATCCACCTTCCTGAGCTGCTAGAGACCCCTGAAGAGACCCTATTCTGCCCACGGACACAAGCGTGTGCATCTACTATTAAGCGCTAGGCTCCTCTCTTCGTAGGGCTTGGACTGCCTCTGAGATGGGTGTATTATTGATGTTGAACTGGGCCTGAAGACTATCTGCACTGCCTGTTTCCTTCCCATCTAGGGGGTCGACATATTTCGTGCATTGAACCCTTTAGACACCAATGGTGTTGTATATATATTGAAATGCGTGCAATGTATTGGATTAACTTTGTGTTACTGTGATTCTTTTGCTATGGTCTATGTTATGAAGGCCTTGTAATAAATGTGTCTATATTTTTTATATAACACCTGTCTGGAGTAATTTTTAAGTGTCCTTGCTCTGTGTGCTCATTGAGGTCCTTCAGTCATCCTCACCCCTCCTGAGACTTAGTCTTGACCGCCTGCCATAGCTACCCTGATTGGTCTGGCTTGTCCAGAGGTTACCAAGTTCCAAGAAACTAGGTTGGCCTTCTGAACCTCTGCCCCTCCAGGTCAGAGTTCAGAAATCATTCTTAACAAATTGGTGTACAGCAGTGGGTTAGGACTGAAGGTATCCAGTGTTGCATACTAGTGAAGGCATTTCGAGTTATTCCTAACAGGACACATAGTGAATTGTTGTAGTATAACTGAAAAAGGCCATAGTCCTATCTATCAATATGGAAACAAGTACCTTGTTAACTTCAAATGCTTCTAAATCCAAAACATTGAGAAAGATGTGTGCTGAGAGAGGTGTCTCTGCTCATGGCACAAAAATGGAAATGATCCAAAGAATCATGGACTGGCAAGAAGCTCAGCTTAGTACCATAGCTTCTGATAACAGTGCAGAGGGAGGTGGGGCTGCTCCCACTGGCAGAACTGACAGGATTTGGAGAATGTAATGTCTAATGTTTCCTCTGCCAGTGCTGAAGGTGAGGTCATGCTTGAATTCAAGAAGCAAGAACTGCTGCTTTGGCAGAAGGAGCTTGAATTTAACATGACCAAACATTAAGATAGAGCAGGTAGAAAAAAACGAACAGACAGGGATCACTAGTTGGAACTGGCCAAGCTTCAGGTTGCCAATGGATCCAAGGGTCATGGACATGGGACTGGGACCTCCTCTCACCCAAGGTTTCCTAAAGATCTTCTCAGTGTGTATGAGGAAAAGAAAGACATTATGGACTGGCTGAATACATTTGAGTATGTATGTGAGGTTCAACAAGTTGACAATACTTATAAAATTGCCTGGTTACTTAGCAGACTGCCCCATTCTGGCTGCAGTGCCATTATGCAAATGTCAAAAGCTGAGAGAGCAGATTTTGCAATGTTGAAGCAAACTCTTACCTTAAAGTTTGGAAAGACTCCTGCCCAATACTTAAAAAGATTCAGAGAGTACAAGAAAAAAGAAGGTGGTACTTGGGTATCTTATGTAACTGAATCCTTAACAAACTTGACTGGCTGGGTTGAAGGTTATAAGGTCTCTACTTTTGAGGTTATCATATGTCTTGTCATGCTGGAACATATTTTTGCATCTTCTTCCCCTAAGCTTAAGCAGCATTTGGCAGATTCAAAGGAGATTGATCCAAAGAAGCTTGCCATAGCAGCAGATTTGTGGGTGTAACATAGAGTGTCCCATAAGGACAGGACTCATCCTGGTAAAGAGGAGGAGGGGAAAAAGTCCAAGGATAAGGAGGGTGGAGACTCTGGTAAAACATCCTCCCAGAAGTGCCTCAAAAGGAAAAATAAGGGTAAGATACAAGAGAACTCACAGGGTAGTGGAGGTCATCCTCCAAAACAGAACTCTGGTTATAGTAAGCCTCCCCATTAAACAGACGCAGTGGACCTTGTTTTGCGTGTGGAGCAACTGACCATGTGAAGGGGGACCCCAAATGTAAGGTCAAAACCTTGGGGGTCCACTCTGCTAATCTGGCCGCCTCCTCCTATGAGGAAGAAGAAATTACAGGGGCATCCTTCTCCTCTGACTCCTTCCCCAGTGGGATAGAAGCTCAGGTAGTTTTAGTTTCCCTGGGTTCCTGGGTGCCTAAAGTCTCAGAGGCTTATGCTAGGATTCAAGATAATACCAAGCACTACTTTAAAGACAGTGTGCTGATCAATGGAGAAGATACTTCAGCTCTTAGGGATAGTGGGTGTAGTCGAACTGTATTGGATTCTACCTTGGTAGACCCAGAGAAAGTTGCCAGAGCTCCCCTGGTACCCACTAAATTGGCTTATGGCCCACCTCTCATGTTTCCAGTAATACTTGTAACTCTTACTATCAATGGTACAGCAGTCAGAATTCCAGTGAGCATACAGAGGAATGTCCCAGGAAAGGTCTTGCTGGGAAATTATCTCAGCTTTAGGGCTTGTAGGAGATACAGCTGAAAGACCCTGCACAAGGTCTCAAACAAGGGCAGCACTGGCCAAGACCAATGCCCTGCCCCAGCCAAAGGGGAAACCCAAGGCTAAAAGGAGTAAAGAAGTCAAACAGAGGGAAAGAAAATATTCATCCTAACTCACCTACCACTGAGGAGGAAGTAGTTGGTCAATCACCAGGACCTGACGAGGAGGTGGTGATACCTGAAATATTTGGCCCCCATGACCATCCTGAACTAAATGATTTGTTAGTGGAAGGTGGTCCTGACAGGGAAGAATTTAGTGAGGGTCAACATGAGTGCCCATCTCTGGAAGGCCTAAGGAGACAGGCCTGCTCCCAGCTTGAGGGTGAACCTCCTGGGAAGCACAAGATTTATTGGGAAGGTGGCTTCCTATATAGTGAGCCTACAGAGTCTACAGAAGGAGACCATAGGAGGTTGTTGGTTCCCCTTGCTTTAAGACCCTTTCTCCTGCAGCTGGCATATGAAGTGCCCATTGCTGGTCACCTTGGAATCAAGAGAACCAAGCAAAGGTTATCCATGCACTTCTACTGGCCCAAGATTGGGGGAGGTAGTAGAAAGTCACTGCAGGAGTTGTGCCTCCTGCCAGTTATCTGGTAAGAGTGTCTCAAAAATCCAAGCTCCATTGGTACCACTCCCAGTTGTGGGGGTACCATTTGAGAGGGTAGGGATCAACATTGTTGGTCCCCTTCACCCCCAAACATCTCCAGGCAATAGGTTTATCCTGGTGCTGGTCGACCATGCCACCAGGTATCCTGAGGCCATCCCATTGAAAACTGTGACTGCCAAGTCAGTTGCAAAAGCTTTGCTTGGTATCTTTACTAGGGTTGGCTTCCTTAAAGAAGTTGTTTCCGACAGAGGCAGCAACTTTATGTCCAAGTATATGCAGGCCATGTGGAAGGAATGTGGTGTCACCTATACGTTTTCATCCTCATACCGCCCAGAGACCAATAATCTGTTTCAGAGATTTAACAGAACCTTGAAAAGCATGATTGGGGCTCTGGAAGAACCTCAAAGAAGAAAATGGGATCTTCTGCTACCATGCTTACTGTTTTCCTACAGAGAAGTACCACAAGAGGGTGTTGGCTTCAGCCCCTTTGAACTTCTGTTTTGTCACTCTATAAGGGGACCCTTAGCCATAGTCAAGGAGGGATGGGAGATGCCCACTCCTCCCATTACTACCAATGTGGTGGACTATGTGCCAGGGCTCAGAAAAAGGATGGTACTCCTGGTAGGTCTGGCTAATGAAAAGTTGAAGGCAGGGCAAGCTCTGGTGAAACACTGGTATGTAAGCGAAAATGGTAGTCAATAGGGGCAAACCTAGTTTTCTGTCAATAGGTGAAAAAGTTACATAGACAATTTCAAATGATTCAGGGTGCTGGGGAGGAATACACGCCCGACACTGGAGCCTGAATAAAACATGAACTAACAAAGTGTCTAAATTTAAAGACACTCCCGTCCCCTGCACACCATTAGCTGTTTCATTTTGTTTTTACGATGGTCATATGTGAAACACTGGTATGACCAGAAAGCTTCCCTCATCAATTGTACACCTGGTCAGCAAGTCCTGATCATGAATCCCATAAGGCCTATAGCTTTACAGGACAAGTGGTCAGGCCCTTACCCAGTGGTGGAGTCACTGGGTGAGGTCAACTATTTAGGGGACCGTGGAAGGGCTGATCAGGCTTCAAAAGTGTTCCATCTAAATAGACTGAAGGCTTTCATCCCAAGAGTTGAAATCGCTGCACTGCTGTTGGCTTCAGGTGTTGAGGAAGAGGAGTCAGAACCTCTCCCTGACCTGTTCCAAAGCAGTCCTTAAGGCAGCTCCATTGAGAGTGTCCACGTGGCCCCTCACCTGACTTTTGATGAACAGGCTGAGGTGAAAAGTTTGCTTAGGCAATTTTCCCTCTTGTTTTCACAGTCTCTTGGTTTGACACCTTGGTGCAAACATAGCATTGACCCAGGAGACAGTGTACCTACCAAAGGTAGGGGATACAGAATGTCGGACAAAGTAAGGTCTTACATTGAGACAGAGGTCAACAAAATGTTGGATCTTGGGGTGATTGAACCCTCCAGTAGTCCTTGGTCCAGCCCAATGGTTTTGGTTCCAAAAGCAGGCACTTCTGAATTGAGGTTCTGTGTGGATTACAGGACTCTGAATACTATCACCAAGACAGAAGCGCACCCCTTGCCTAGAACAGATGAGCTGGTGGATACTTTGGGTGCCTCCAAGTACCTCAGCACGTTTGACCTCACTGCAGGCTATTGGCAAATAGCCCTTGCAGAACATGCCAAGGAGAAGACAGCTTTCTCAACACCAGAGGGTCTTTAGCAGTTAAGGGTAATGCCTTTGGGTTGAAGAATGCCCCTGCCACTTTCCAGAGGCTTGTGAATCATGTGTTGAATGGGTTGGATGAAGTCTGTCTTGCATATCTGGATGATATATCATTTTTCAGTGCTACCTGGGAAGACCATGTGAAACACCTTGGGATTGTGTTACAGGCTCTTCAGAAGGCCCACTTGACCATAAAGGCCAGTAAGTGCCATAATGGACAAGGATCGGTGGTCTGCCTTGGACATTAAGTAGGTGGAGGGAGGATACAGTCCCTACCCAGTAAAGTACAAGCAGTACAAGACTGGCCTACTCCCACTACCCAGACACAAGTGAGAGGCGTTTTGGGACTCACTGGGTACTATAGAAATTTAATGGCAGACTATGGTACCATAGCTGCCCCTCTGACTGCTCTCACTACTCCAAAGAAACCCAAGAAGGTAACTTGGTCTGAAGAGTGTGAGAAGGACTTCAATGGCTTAAAAGACTCCTTGTGCCAGGCCCCTGTTCTCAGGGCCCCTGATTACCAAATACCTTTTATTGTGCCGACAGATGCCTCTGACACTGGGATAGGAGTTTTACTATCACAAGTAGATGAGAAGGGTAAGGAACACCCTATTGGCTTCATTAGTCACCAGCTTAAGGGCAAAGAGCTCAGATGGTCCACAGTAGAGAAAGAATGTTTCTCTGTTGTGTGGGCCCTAAGCAAGCTGAGGCCCTAGCTCTATGGGACCCACTTCATTGTGCAAACTGACCATAAACCCTTAAAGTGGCTAATGAACATGAAGGGAGAGAATTCAAAGTTGCTTAGATAGTCCATAAGTCTGCAAGGCTTTGACTTCACTATTGAGCATAAGCCAGGTGTCCAACATAGCAATGCTGATGGGTTGTCCAGAATGGTTAACCAACCTGAACAAGAAACTCATCCAGGGGTGGATTAGTTCCCCCTGTCCTTAGTCTGGGAGGGGCGAGTGTTAGGAATGATTTCATAATTGTATGTAATTTTCCATCCATGTGTCAACCCCCAAACGTTTTGCTGCGGTTTAGACACCATTGACTGACTTTGCCAGAGAAGAACAGCCTTCGGCTGCACTTCTCTGGGCTTTCGCTCACTTTTTATGGGGAAACTGACATGCCCTTAAGACAGTCAGTACTGGGAGACTTTGTTTCCCTTAGTCCTTTCCTCATGTTGCAACTTTTGTGCAACATGTAAAAAGTGTGCAATGCATTTTACCATACAGCACACTTGGGTGTATAGTAATTTCCAAAGGCCCTAGATACTCTCGCTGGACTTTTTATGAACTGTGCAGGTGTCATGGACAGGACTTGTGGCAGCTATCTTTTTGCATTATTTTTAACCCTTTCCTGCCATGTTAACCGTGTTAACCGCGTTTGGCACGAATAGGTTGCCTGGCTCCAAGATGACCATGCCACGAGGTTCTTTGGCCATCTTGCCCCTTCACCTTCCCCAGGTCGAGTCGACCCGGGTCAGTCCTTATTTGGTCATGCACTTTCCCGTGAATCCCAATGCTTTTTCAGGCTTCTGCATGCCTTGTGTGTGTGCCTCCAGGATGTGGGCTGGAATGTCTGATTCCAATACACATCCTGGGTGCCAGAGAGTCTGGAGTGCCATGAATGCCTGGGACCACCGTGGTCCATGATTGGTCCACGTATAGAGTGTGTGTTTATGAGCATATCCCCCATTGGGTCCTCTCTGTTTTGGCGCAAAGGGAACTTTGTTCAGTGAGAATTCAGGAGATCGACATGGTTGTGGTGTTTTTAACCTACTCTTATCCAAAGGATAGGATCCAAGTAGCCTGCAACAACGAAGCTGAGTCGAGGAACTGCTGGTGACCCGCTGGAAGGTTTGGCACCCGGAGCCCGCTGTCGTCCCGTGTGACCCCTCTGCATCTGCGAAGATGCTTCGACCGATTGGAATAGTGGATCCAACTATTCCCGACACCTTCATCAAACCGTGCAAGTATAAACCTTCTCGGAAGTGTCCATGGGCCAACCAGTGGGCTGACCAGCTTACACAGGACCTTTGCTCTGTCACCACCATCCTTTTGAGGAGGCCCGTGAAACTTAGTATACTGCTAGCTGTGTGTCCACGACAACCTCACACCGAATTTCGTACACTTGGCATACCCAGGTCTGAAGTGAGACAAGTGCGCCAGGACCGGAGTAAACGTGGTTACCGTGTTGCACTGCCGTTGCAGCAACCTGTGCAAGTTCACTGCATTTGTGACCCTCTTGCCCCTGAAGTCGGCTGGAGTGAAACTGGGCTGATTACTCCACCCAGAGCAGAGAAATTACCACTGTCACGTTTAGGAATCATCGTTGTATCTTAGGAACAGAAAGGTGCCGAGACGTCCTTTTTGACGCATTCAAACCTGCCAGCAAAGTGGACTGAACTGACAAAGTTTAGGTCTGCTTGCATCGGTGACTGATGAGTACTTCTTACCCAAACCGGTGGTCCCTAGCGCAATAGCCCTTTTTTACGCACGAGTGGCCCCTGAGGGCCCCTCTCCTTTCCACTGCTATTGCGAGATAGCAACTCCATCGCAAACTCTCGAACTGCCTCTGCCTTCGAGTGGCGATCCTTCTTGAATAGTGGGAACTTGTTCTGCATCGCCTCATCCACCTTCCTGAGCTGCTAGAGACCCCTGAAGAGACCCTATTCGGCCCATTGGCACAAGCGCGTGCATGTACTATTGAGCGTTAGGCTCCTCTCTTTGTAGGGCTTGGACTGCCTCTAAGATAGGTGTATTATTGATGTTGAACTGGGCCTAAAGACTATCTGCACTGCCTGTTTCCTTCCCATCTAGGTGGTCAACATATTTCGTGCATTGAACCCTTTAGACCCCAATGGTCTTGTATATATATATTGAATTGAGTGTGAAAGAGAAAGAACTTGCGTATGTGTTTGAACTTTAAAGAAAGCCCAGTTTAGGTGCTGGTGCAGAGGGGTCCGGAGCCATGTGGGCGCTCATTAGAAAGACTCTGACTGGGACCTGTTTATAAACTACAGAAACAGAAGGCCTTAGGAAAGGGTGGCATGAGGCATCAGAGTGGTCCTATAAGGGTTATGTCAAATCCCTTATACAATTGAAAGCCTCTGACCAGTGGCCAGAGAAAAGCTAGGAGAAGGGAACCTCGCTTTCGTAGAAGATTTTGAACTGTGTAATAAGGCAAATGTGAATCAGACAGAGGGATGCCCAAAGAAAACTAGTAGAAGGAAACATTGCTTTCTGATGAAAAGGAGCCACACTTGAACTGTAATCGAACTACATGAACTGTGTTAAAGAAAGGCCATAGTAAACCTGATGGGGAGAGTCCCAAAAAGGCAAGAAATATCTGAGCCCAATAGAGGGAGATCCTAGGGGTGAGAGGCAATCGCCCAAGGTGCAAGACCACTGAGAGAAATTTTGTTTATTTGATTATTTTTTCATCAAGAGTAATACACCCATAAACCTTGTGTCGACAAGAGTAAACCTGGTTGAGGGTTGTCCACAGTGGGGAATTGTTGAAAAGGATATTTGAATCATACAAGCAAAATTTGAAAGGATGTAGTGTACCCAACGGAGCGAGGCCCAAGTTGCAAGAAGGATCCGAGCCCGGCGGAGGGAGATCCATGGGCTGAAGAGCAATCGCCCAAGGTACAAGAGTACCGAAGGAACCTTTTGGTTGTTTGTTTATCGCTGTGAATCAGCAGGCCTTTTAAGGCAAGAGACTTTATAAGGAAAGAGACTTAGCCTATGAAGGTTTTTGATGTTGTTGAACCAGAACTGTGAACCTCTTGCGGACGAGGCCCAGGAGTGTGCTCTGCTTGAGAGTCCCGCCTTGTTCCATGCTTTAAATGTGGACAAGGGAGACCCAGCCATATCATCCTGAATTTTCATTTTGAGAACACTTCTTTCTTTTCTGGTGAACATTATCCCACACTTTTTTTGCAATTTAGTGGTAAGTATTGCCAATATTTCTTTTTTTAGTATAGGCCCTTTTCATTTGACAAGACGCCACTAGGACTGCCTTATTATTATTTGATGGTCATAGCTTGCTCCCATCTTAGATTTAGGTTCAGATTAGGCATTTATTTCACCCAGCATGTAAGCACCCTGGAACTGTGATCACTTGTGTCTTTCTTTACTGTTGCCACCATGTATTCCTTACAACAAGGTACATGAATTTGCACTGGGGAGATCAATTTGCCAGCTTTATCGAACTGTATGGTGGGTCTGGGGGGCCCATATCTTCTGGCTGAATGAAGGTTAGAGCCACATTTGAAAGGTGGTTGGTAAGCTCTCCCTCCCCCAGGGTTCAACTCTTTCAGCTCATCAATAATTTCTATGGTGGACTTTTGAACATTGGGATATGTGTTGTTCGATGACATTTGTATCTAAATACTCTATCGACATACATGTGAAAAATAATTTGGGCAGCCACATGATGCACTTTTATGGCCCCAAGCAGGGCAACCCTCTTTCCCTGACTGTGCATACTGCTGAATGAGCACACTGCTGCTGTGCAAAGTGGCTAAGGGTTTGGAGAATGAATTAGGTTTGAAGTTGAGTTCACGTTTGTGTTGGGGGGGGTCACTGGAAGAGACCCGTCAGGGTGTTTAGCTCCAAGTGAAGTGCATATGGGGCTCTTTGCATGCCCTGGCATGGATAGGTGTTCTCCCTCCTTGCCGATAGCATTGTTCCATGCCATGAACTGCTACACGATCTTTGACTAAAGTGATGCCCTTGTCCAAAGTAAGTTGTCCAACAAGCCAGAGGTGGTCTCACACAGAGTGATTGTTCATGTGCACCATCAGTTGGTCTTTTATGACCACATTCTGAATATCTCCAAATTTGAAGTTCAATGTTAGGTTGCGTATGATGGCAACATAATGTTTAATGGCCTTCCCCAAGTGTTGTTCTATGATGTAAAATTCATGCATCTCCATAGCTCTGTTTACTTACATAAGTAGTATGTGTCCAGTCTTTCCAGGGTTCCTTTAAAAGGGTACATGGGAGGTATGTCTGGCACCATTGGAATGGGTGGCGCATCTTGTGCTTATGATCGTAAGCAATTCAGGAGGATCACTTTCTTCTTCACTGAGGAGAGCAGCTGACTGTCTAAATCTTCCAAGTAAGTTAAAAACTCATGGGATGCTTGAGGTGACTGGGCATTGGAGAAATGTCTAGTGTGCTTCAATGTGCTAAAGCATTAGCGTGCATGGGGTGGCCATTCCAGGATCATCCTCAGCTGCCTTTCTACATGGGGAAGGAAGCCAGCAAATGCATTGCAATGCTGTCATATATTCGTTGGTATGGCGAATGTTTGTGTCATTTGCGCCAGAAAATTGACTAAACCATTGTTACAGAAGAGAGAGCAGGAACAAGGTTTCTAAACTGAGAATATCTGGTTGGTATAGCAACCAGTAATGCCATGGTGTGAAACTGCCAAATCACTAAAATCTCTTTTTCCAAACTCCTGCACCATACTACCCATTGTGGCGTTCCCTAACAATATTTGCTCCAATCAGCAGCTTTGTAAGAAGCAAGTTGGGCAAAGCAAAACAAAGAGGTGATGGCTGTAAGGTTTAGAATTAATCTTAAGCCACTGGCAATTGCTCTAGGCAAGCCTCAAAACCATTTTTCTTCGACTGCCAAGCCATTACAGAAACGGGAAATGCCATATGCAAATCAAGCTTGGTCCCACCCCCAAAGAGGCAGTCACATTCCTTCTGCACAAGACCACAAGCATCCCCAGACATGTTTTGGCCTTTTTGGGCATCATCAGTGAGGAGTAGCTTGGGTCTCCATGCATGCCCAGCAGGCACAGGACCCACTTCTGGGCATGCATGTCCCAAAAAAGAATGGCACTAACAAATTTACAAAAAAATTGAAAGATTGGGCCTTACTGATGTGGCCCAACAAGGCTAAAACATGTCTGGGGATGCTTGTGGTATTGAGCAGAAGAGATGTGACCAAGCAATTCAGGCTGGACTGCCCTTTTGTGGTGCGACCAAGCCAGATTTGAACATGGTCTTTCCCCTTTCGTAATGGCTTGGCAGCCAAAGAACGATGATCTAGAGGGTTGCCCAGAGCAATGCCAGAGGATAGGATTAATTCTAAACCTTCCAGCCATAACCTCTTGTTTTGCAGAAGCAATTCAGGTGCTGAGCTTTTCATTTCCCAGCTGCGCAGTGAGTTTATATTGTGCTATTTTGCAGACAATTGGGCTAACTTTAGGCTACTTTTCACAGCAGATCTGTTTTTTGTCCTCTTGGGGCTGTCTCCCTACCCCTACCCAACCCACTTAGTCTCATTCTGCCCTCAGCCCCATTCTCTCTACCCCCAGCCCACTCCCACTCTCTCTATCCCAACCCTCTCACACCTCCCCATTATGTGTGTTGTTGCGGTTTTCCTTGTGCTATTTTGTGCTACTTTTGAGAAGTCGCCCCAATGCTGCTTTGTTCTTCATATTTTTTGCCCACAACCAACTACCGCTGCCTAGCCACCCACCCTACCCCAACCCTCGCTAGCTCAACCCTCTCTACCTCCACCCCCACTCTCTCTATACCCACCCTACAACCCACTCTCTATGCACTAACCTAACCACCATCACCCACACTCTCACTACCCCATTCACACACCACGCTCCCACTCTCTCTACCCCCACACACTGCACTCCCACTCTCTCTACCCCCACACACCTTACCCCAACTCTTTCTATCTTGACCCTACCAGACTTTTTCTACCCCGATCCAATCCACACTCACCCACCCTACCCCAACTCCCTCCCTACACCATTCGGTCTACCCACACCCCTTCCACCCTATTCTGCTCTCTCTACCCCAGCCTCCAAACTTACCCCCACCCACCAACACTACCCCCACTCACTCTACCCCCACCTACCCAACCTACCATACCGCCATTCTCTACACGCACCCTACCCAAACTCTCTCTACAACCACCCGTCCCTATCCCACTCAGCCACCCTACCCCCACACTACTTCCACTCTCTAAACCCCACCTGCCCACCCTTCCCCCAATCTCTCTACACCCAACACTTCCCCCACTCGCTCTACCAACACCAATACTTCCATACTCTTCTCAACCTACATCCACTCTCACCCCAGTCTCTCTTCTTCCACCTACACACATTGCCCTGACTCTCACTAACCCCACCCAACCCTGTTCTCTCTACCCCCAGCCACACCCCTGGCCCCTCTCTGTCTACACCAGCCACCCACAGTACACCCACATTCCCTATCCCCACCCACCCACCCTACCCCCACACCTGCACCCCTTATCACAAGGTCCTTTAAAACTTTGCACTCTCCTCCTTGCACCCTGGTGCCTATAAATTCAAAATGCAAGGGACAGACGTAAACGCCAAAACTATTGGCTTTGCCAGTGCTTTTTTTTTTAAAGCATTCAATCCAAGCAGCTTTAAGGTCCTGGGAGTCTTTTCTCTATGAACATCACACTTTTTTAATACTGATGACCCTGTCCTAATAAGGCCAAGAAACATGAAGTGCTGAGCAGATTACTTTTTTTAATGTGGGGTTGCGGGAGCGCTAGGGAGTTTGCTTGGCACGGTTTCTGGGAAGGGCACTGCTTGTTAGAGCCAACAACCAATATCGAAAGTGCTGAGATGTTGCATGGTGCAGTGGCCAGGGAAGCCATACGCTGCTTAGGCTTCCAAGCAATGTCTACGGTGTCGTGCAGTACTTTATGTTGAGTCAATGACTCCTGGATGCGTGATGAGACTTCAAAAACTTTATTACAAGTATAATTAAGCAATGTAAAATAGCATAGTTATAGCCCCGAGCGAATCAAGGTCCTTAACGAAGGCCCCGGGCATTCGTCGGTAATGCCCCCGCCGCGAGGGTCATATTGCTATTAGTACCCCGGCCCACATTATGTGCGTTACCGAGGCACTAAAAGCATTTTTTTCTGTCCCGAAACGCTGCAGCGTTTCAGGACAGAAAAAAAAAAAAACGACCAGGAAAATGGCTCGCCATGCAAAGGGAAAACAGAGTCCGTTTTACCCTTTCCATGGCAGCAATCGGGAGCGGACGTAAGTGGGGCTGGGAGGGAGGGGAAGAAAAGATTTTTTTTTTTTTTTTAAAGTACCTGCGTGCCCGGCGGGGGACGTTGGAAGCTTCCAGCCGTGTGGAGGCGTTGAACGGGGATGGCCCCGCTCCGAGTCTCCACACTGCTGGAGGCTGCTATCGTCCCCCACCGGGGACGCAGGAGCAAGCAGGTAAGTGGGGTGGGGAGGGCAGGGAGGAGGGAGGGAAGGGAAAACAAAAACAAAAAAAAAAGCTTACCCGAGTCCCCGGCAGGGGATGAAGGCAGCCTCTCAGCCGTGGGAAGGCTCAGAGCTGGGATGGCCCCTCTTCGAGCCTCCTCATTGGAGTGCCAAGTTCACAGGTCGCACATAAGGGGGAATCATAGGGTGCCATCTTCTAGTGGGCCCCCGGTATTGGTGTAGTGTGTGCTGCAGTGTGAGAGTAGTATCCCTTACCCTTACCACACCTCTGTGGAGTGCGATGCACATCTCAGCATCTCCGGCACGGGTATGGCTCCGATATGGTTCAGGTGTCGCTGTTGTGTGTGAGTCAGATGGAGATGGCGGATTACTGGTGAAGCGGAGGCAGCTCTTGTCGCTAGTAAGAAAAAAAAGATAAATTTTTTAGATCCCAGAATTACAATTAATTTTATTGTATTAGCCAGAGAATTTCTGGTGATTAAGGTGTGCTGTAAAATGTAGGGAAGTTAAGTTAGGCCATTACCTGTTCGTACGATGAATCTCTACCAAACCCTATAACCCGGTGGCAAAACCACTGAGTGAGCCCAAAGCAAAAAGGAGCTTTCCCATGTGCACATTCACTTGTCAAGGCACAAATGGGGGAAGCACTGGCAAAGCCAATAGTTTTGCATTTGCTGTTAATTGCATTTTACATGTATACATAAGAATGGAGTAAATAGTAAATGTCCATAATATTAGTAGTAATATCAATGTTTACATGCAGCATGTACCGGAAACCCAGATGGAATCTTCTGAGCAAACGAGGGGTCTTTAAATTAGAAACGGGTTCTCATGTTCTCTCGCTAGGGGGGTAGCCTTTCCATTCGACCAGATATTGTAGTCGACCCCTCCTATACCTGGAATCACATATCCTGGACACCTCATATTCCAACTGGTCGTCCACAACAACAGGTGTGGGTTTGAAGGGTTTTCGAGTAGAACTAACGTAGGGTTTCAACAGGAAGTATGGAAGACTGGATGTATCTTCTTCCAGGAATCCGGGAGCTTAAGTCGGAAGGAGACAGGATTGATGATCTCCTTTATAGAAAATGGACCATAATAGCGAGGAGCTAATTTGTTTGGTCGTAGATGTCGAGGTAACATTTTTGAGGCTAACCAGACTTGATCGCCAACTGAATAGGAAGGTGATGGTCTTCTCTTAGAGTCCTCATATCTTTTGGTTCGAGTCTGGGCCTGTTCTAACTGATCCTTGGCCTCTCTTTGTAAGTCGATCAGCGTCTGAATCCAAGAGTCAAGGGTAGGTACCGGAGTAGATTCTGGAAGAACTGATGGTAAAACAGACGGGTGATAACCTTGACTGCAATAGAAAGGACTGATCTTGAGAGCTGAATGATCAGAGTTATTGTAAGAGTATAAGGAGAGACCAATCGTCTTGAACCTTGGTGGCAAAACAACGAAGATATTGTTCCAGGGTTTGATTTACTCGTTCTGTTGCCCCATTGGTTTGTGGATGATTGCCTGAAGAAAGGGCACGTTGGATTCCTAGAACACGACAGAGATGTTTCCAGAATTGTGAAATATACTGAGGTCCCCGATCCGAAATAATCTTGGAAGGAAGACCATGAAGACGAAAAATATGTTCCAGGAAAATTCCAGCTAGTTCTGAGGAAGATGGTAGTTTATACAATGGTGTAAAATGAGCTAGATGAGTGAACAAGTCAATGCTTACCATGATGGTTGTATATCCTCGGGAAGGTGGTAATTCAACAATGAAGTCAGTGGCAATAACTTCCCAGGGTCTGGTTGGCAACGTAGGTTGTAGAAGCAGACCCGCCGGCCTCTGTTTATCGTATTTGTTCTGACTACAAATAGCACAGGTCTTGATGTATTGAACTACACTGGACTTCATCCCTAGCCACCAGAACTGTCTTTGTATAAGACAGAAGGTGTTGGTTACTCCTCGATGGCCGGAGTGAAGAGTATCATGGCATAGACTCATTACCTTCTATTGAAGTTCTTTTGTCGGAATGACCACTGAATTGTTCTTGAATAAATATCCTTCCTTGATTGTTAGACGCCAGGGATTTTTCTTCGATATGTCCTTCCAGAGTTCTGATAATTGAGTCTGTACTCTGATTTCTTCCAGGAGATCGATCGCTTGAGCTACAAAGCTTGTGGGTGGAAACATGTTAGGATAGATCTTATCCTCCAAGGGAGCGTAGTCGGGACGCTGAGAAAGGGCATCGGCAATCAAGTTTTGCGATCCAGGAACATGTGAAATTTGAAATTGATATTGAGCAAAGAAGTAGGCCCACCGAGCTTGTCTACTGTTCCTGCACTCCATGGATTGTAGGACCTGAAGATTTCGATGATCAGTACGGACTTGAACTGGATATTTAGCACCCAGGAGTAGATGTCTGCATTCAGTGAAGGCATGACGAATAGCCAATAACTCCTTCTCCAGAACTGAGTAGTGAGTCTTGCTGGTGGTCATGGTCCATGAGAGATAAGCAATGGGATGTTCCAACTTATCATCGGATTCTTGTTTTAAAACTGCTCCTATGGCGTAATTGGAGGCATCAGTTTCCACTAGAAAAGGTCGATTTATGTCAGGTTGGGCTAGGATGGGGGCCTGAGTGAATTCTTCTTTCAAGCGTTGGAATGCCTTGTCTTGTGGTATAGACCAGTTAAATGGAACGTCTTTCTTCAGGAGATTAACAATGGGTTGAACAATCGCGAAAAAGGTGGGAATGAATTTCCGGTAGAAGTTGGCAAGCCCCAGGAAGGATTGTATTTGCTTAACAGATGTTGGGGCGGGCCAAGCCAGTATGGCCTTCACCTTTGAAGGGTCCATACTAATTCCTTCTGAACTAAGGACAAATCCCAGATAGTGAACTGATGTGACATGAAACAAACATTTTTCAGGTTTGGCTAAGAGTTGATTTTCACGGAGACGTTGAAGTACTGCTTTTACATGTTCTTCATGTTTCAAGGAGTCCTTGGAGAAGATCAATATGTCATCCAAGTAGACGATAACATTGAGAAATAACATGTCAGAGAACACCCTATCCATAAAACGCTGGAAGACTGCGGGAGCATTAGTCAGACCAAAGGGCATGACTAGGTATTCAAAGTGACCAAAGGGTGTTCTAAAGGATGTTTTCCATTTGTCTCCTTCCCGGATACGGATCAAATGGTAAGCACCTCGGAGATCCAGTTTCGTGAATATCACTGCACCTCTCACAGCTTCAAGGATATCCGAGATCAGGGGTAGTGGGTCTCTGTCTTTCAGGGTGTATTGATTTAGGCCCCGATAGTCCAGGCAAGGTCTAAGCTCTTTGGTATCCTTTTTTGGAACGAAGAACAATGAAGCACCAGCTGGTGATTTTGAAGGTCTTATGGTGCCGTTCTCAAGATTAGTGTCTAGGTATTCCCAGAGGGCTCTCTTTTCGGGTTCTGAAAGGATAAACATCCTGCCAAAGGGAATCACTGCTGAGGGTTCTGTATCTATGGCACAGTCTTCGGGTCTATGTGGAGGTAAGGTTTGAACAATGGCAGTAGAGAATACATCAGCATACCCTTGATAGATCTCTGGAACTTGTACAATATTGGAAACCATGAGTGGTGTGTCTGGACACCTTGGTAGACTTATAGGAGCTGTGACTGAGGTATCCAGGTTTAAACAATGTTTCATACAGAATTCCGAGCCCAGGAATAAGGATCCGGCCGTCCAGTTGATATATGGATTGTGCTTTTGTAACCAGGGCATGCCCAGAACAAAGGGGTAATGGGCTGATTTTATAATGTCAAACAATTCTTTCTTGATGATGATCTATGGAAAGATGGATCTCCCTTGTTTGCAGACTTATGGGTCCTGAGGAAAGAGGTCTTCCGTCAATTGCTTCCACTGGCTGTGAAAAACTTCTTGCTTCATATGAAATGTTATGACTTCTGACCCAATCTTGATCAACGAAGACTCCCATTGCTCCGCAATCCACCAAGGCCCGTATGGGGGTAGACCTTGTCCTTGGATGGCGATAAAAAGGTCTGTAATATCACCAATTTGTTTTGTCCAGGAGAGTTCAAGGATGGAATTGATGTGGAGCAAACATCGCTCTCCCGAAACCTTGCTCCATTTAGGATCGGGAGCTGGCGTTTCCCGAGCGTCGGGGAGGAGCCAGAGGACACTCTTTAACTAGATGTTTATCTGTGGCACAATACATGCATAAGCCTGTGTGAATCCTTCTTAACCTTTCCTGCGGGGAAATTGGTCCACGAAAGGCTCCAAGTTGCATGGGTTCAGAATCAGTGCTCGGATTCTTGGCAGATTCTGACCTTGTAGTATTCTCTGGGGAGTTTCTTTGAATTGATACTTTATTCTTTTTCTTTTCGGCCTTTCGTTCTTGGATTCTGAAGTCTATTTGCATAGACAAGTCCAAGAGGGCCTGGAATGAACTAGGACGTGCCACCCTGGCTAATTCGTCCTTAATCTCTTCATTTAGACCTCTGCGAAAAAAGGTAAAACTGGCTTCCAGGGGCCAGTCTGCCTCTTTGGCTAACTGTTTGAATCTGGTAACATAGGTCAACATGTCTTGGGATCCTTGTTGAAAGTCAAGTAACTCTCTTGAGCACCGTGGACCAGCTCTGGTCGTTCGAACATGGTCTTGAGTTCCGCGATGAACCCTTCATAATCATCCAGGAGAGCATCCCCTGAATTGAGTAAAGGAGTGGCCCATGTAAGGGCATTACCGGAAAGATGCGATATTATGAAACCCACCTTAGCCCTAGGAGTTGAGAAATAGTAGGGCTTGAAGGTAAAATGTACCAAACAAGAATCCAAGAATCCACGTAAGGTCTTTGTTGAACCGTCGTATTTATCAACCACTCCTCCCAATAATACGCTGTCCTTGTTCACGGAGTCACGTGACAAGACAAGCTGTCTTAGCGCTGCATTTTCGGCTTTTAAATTCTGCATCTCTGTGGAAAGTTCTTGCATTCCGCGCATCAGGTCCTGAATAGCATTCTCCATGGTAGAAGCCGTATTGATCGTTTGGCGTCTCAAACTGTCGTAAATCTCCCCCGTCTCACCTGTGATCGGGATCTCCCTTGTTCGGCCGCAGGACTCTTCCTGTGGTTGGTTCGGGTCTTGAATAGGCTCGCCCGAGCTTCGTCAGGTTGTAGGACGCGTTCAGAGTTCCGGGAAGTTCGTGGTTCCAGGGTATCCAGGATAGCGATGAACGAGTAAGTAGGGGGGGGGTCCAGGAACAGGATAAAAGGCAAGGAAGGAAGCAAGAGGATCAAAGGAAACCAATGTAGAGAGTAAACACGTCGGGTCACTACCGAAGATAGCGTTGAGACGCGTGGACCCGCAGGGGCGTGACCAATTTAGAGTACGTGCCACGACGTGAAAGCTAGTGCGTAGCACGGAGCTTGGTACGGCCATGTTGGGAGGAACAAGGAGTACCAGCCCTTCGTGACAATGACCATGAGATCCAGAAGGGACAATTTCGCCGGGTCATGACACTCTAGGGAAAAGTCAACACGTAAAAAGACTCTTAAACCAGTGAACCTGTCTTTCCTTTGACATGGATAAAAATAAGCATGCCCTCTCTTCTTGTGCGAAATAGTATAAACCTGCAGATAACTTAAGAAGGTCTGTGAGTAAGGAATGTAAATACATATATGTGTGTAACTGGAAGTTCCTATGCTAACCTGCTGTATTGAAGGCAAAATATATGCCAATTTATAATACTGAAACCTTCACAATATTAACTGTGATATTACAATGGTTAATGAAATGTAGAGCTGTACATACTCACACAATGCTACCTCATTTTCGACAAAGCTGAATGTAATTACATTTATGATGTCAGAAAAGTATAATATAGAAGTTAGTCGCCCCTGGCTGGCATTATCATCGACCTTTAGCCACAACTTGCATGACCACGAGTAAGTGAATCTCGAATCAAAGAAATGTTTTATTATGTGGTTATCGTCGACAGTCTCTCTCTCTCTCTTTATCTGTTGTCGTAGAATTGCCTAGTTGTATAGAGATAAAAGTATGTTCCAAGCCTGCCAATCATGTGTTAAAAAGTTGCATGTCAAATATATTTAGAAATGCTTTCAGCCATTATGTAGTGAAGGACTGAACTCTAAAGGGGGCCTCAGCTCGCCCCTGATCACTGTGGCGTCAGCAAGGAGTTTTGTTGTCTGGACAGTCAACCCCTGAGCCCCCTTCAAGGAAACACATGTTTAGCATTAAATATACCTTTTGCAACCCATTCCCCTTGTCAGTACCGAATGAACACCCATGACCATACATTGACCTCATAACCCCTACCCCAGACCTGGTATTTGAATGCGTTTCAACAAGAGAGTGATACCTTTGATATTCATGTCCAATAATGAATAAGCTCGCTTCAGAGGCGTGTTTTCACAAGTGCAAGATACTGGCCTTGCTGCCGGACGAACAGGTCAATTCTGAATGGATGGGAATTTGTGGCCTGTTGGGTGTCTTGACCCACGTTCAAGTTATTATGCTACAACATTTGGTGCTGTGGGCTTAGAAAATCCAAGATGGTGGAAAAACCCACTTTTGCACCAGAATCCTGGAGAACCACGCAGTCTTTGCGCACAGCAAAATGGTCCCCTGACCTGCCACCCATCAGTGCTAAGGAATATGGTGCTGTTCAAAATCTGTTGTTATTAATGTCAAAAATGGATGCAATACTGGTGCTCACCACTACCAGAAAGCCAGCGTTTTAAAACCACCAGACACTTGTGTAAAACTGAACAAATGAACCAAACCAGGCCAAAGAAAGACTTACTAAGAGGTGGATACAACAGATGTTGGGGCGGGCCAAGCCAGTATGGCCTTCACCTTTGAAGGGTCCATACTAATTCCTTCTGAACTAAGGACAAATCCCAGATAGTGAACTGATGTGACATGAAACAAACATTTTTCAGGTTTGGCTAAGAGTTGATTTTCACGGAGACGTTGAAGTACTGCTTTTACATGTTCTTCATGTTTCAAGGAGTCCTTGGAGAAGATCAATATGTCATCCAAGTAGACGATAACATTGAGAAATAACATGTCAGAGAACACCCTATCCATAAAACGCTGGAAGACTGCGGGAGCATTAGTCAGACCAAAGGGCATGACTAGGTATTCAAAGTGACCAAAGGGTGTTCTAAAGGATGTTTTCCATTTGTCTCCTTCCCGGATACGGATCAAATGGTAAGCACCTCGGAGATCCAGTTTCGTGAATATCACTGCACCTCTCACAGCTTCAAGGATATCCGAGATCAGGGGTAGTGGGTCTCTGTCTTTCAGGGTGTATTGATTTAGGCCCCGATAGTCCAGGCAAGGTCTAAGCTCTTTGGTATCCTTTTTTGGAACGAAGAACAATGAAGCACCAGCTGGTGATTTTGAAGGTCTTATGGTGCCGTTCTCAAGATTAGTGTCTAGGTATTCCCAGAGGGCTCTCTTTTCGGGTTCTGAAAGGATAAACATCCTGCCAAAGGGAATCACTGCTGAGGGTTCTGTATCTATGGCACAGTCTTCGGGTCTATGTGGAGGTAAGGTTTGAACAATGGCAGTAGAGAATACATCAGCATACCCTTGATAGATCTCTGGAACTTGTACAATATTGGAAACCATGAGTGGTGTGTCTGGACACCTTGGTAGACTTATAGGAGCTGTGACTGAGGTATCCAGGTTTAAACAATGTTTCATACAGAATTCCGAGCCCAGGAATAAGGATCCGGCCGTCCAGTTAATATATGGATTGTGCTTTTGTAACCAGGGCATGCCCAGAACAAAGGGGTAATGGGCTGATTTTATAATGTCAAACAATTCTTTCTTGATGATGATCTATGGAAAGATGGATCTCCCTTGTTTGCAGACTTATGGGTCCTGAGGAAAGAGGTCTTCCGTCAATTGCTTCCACTGGCTGTGAAAAACTTCTTGCTTCATATGAAATGTTATGACTTCTGACCCAATCTTGATCAACGAAGACTCCCATTGCTCCGCAATCCACCAAGGCCCGTATGGGGGTAGACCTTGTCCTTGGATGGCGATAAAAAGGTCTGTAATATCACCAATTTGTTTTGTCCAGGAGAGTTCAAGGATGGAATTGATGTGGAGCAAACATCGCTCTCCCGAAACCTTGCTCCATTTAGGATCGGGAGCTGGCGTTTCCCGAGCGTCGGGGAGGAGCCAGAGGACACTCTTTAACTAGATGTTTATCTGTGGCACAATACATGCATAAGCCTGTGTGAATCCTTCTTAACCTTTCCTGCGGGGAAATTGGTCCACGAAAGGCTCCAAGTTGCATGGGTTCAGAATCAGTGCTCGGATTCTTGGCAGATTCTGACCTTGTAGTATTCTCTGGGGAGTTTCTTTGAATTGATACTTTATTCTTTTTCTTTTCGGCCTTTCGTTCTTGGATTCTGAAGTCTATTTGCATAGACAAGTCCAAGAGGGCCTGGAATGAACTAGGACGTGCCACCCTGGCTAATTCGTCCTTAATCTCTTCATTTAGACCTCTGCGAAAAAAGGTAAAACTGGCTTCCAGGGGCCAGTCTGCCTCTTTGGCTAACTGTTTGAATCTGGTAACATAGGTCAACATGTCTTGGGATCCTTGTTGAAAGTCAAGTAACTCTCTTGAGCACCGTGGACCAGCTCTGGTCGTTCGAACATGGTCTTGAGTTCCGCGATGAACCCTTCATAATCATCCAGGAGAGCATCCCCTGAATTGAGTAAAGGAGTGGCCCATGTAAGGGCATTACCGGAAAGATGCGATATTATGAAACCCACCTTAGCCCTAGGAGTTGAGAAATAGTAGGGCTTGAAGGTAAAATGTACCAAACAAGAATCCAAGAATCCACGTAAGGTCTTTGTTGAACCGTCGTATTTATCAACCACTCCTCCCAATAATACGCTGTCCTTGTTCACGGAGTCACGTGACAAGACAAGCTGTCTTAGCGCTGCATTTTCGGCTTTTAAATTCTGCATCTCTGTGGAAAGTTCTTGCATTCCGCGCATCAGGTCCTGAATAGCATTCTCCATGGTAGAAGCCGTATTGATCGTTTGGCGTCTCAAACTGTCGTAAATCTCCCCCGTCTCACCTGTGATCGGGATCTCCCTTGTTCGGCCGCAGGACTCTTCCTGTGGTTGGTTCGGGTCTTGAATAGGCTCGCCCGAGCTTCGTCAGGTTGTAGGACGCGTTCAGAGTTCCGGGAAGTTCGTGGTTCCAGGGTATCCAGGATAGCGATGAACGAGTAAGTAGGGGGGGGGTCCAGGAACAGGATAAAAGGCAAGGAAGGAAGCAAGAGGATCAAAGGAAACCAATGTAGAGAGTAAACACGTCGGGTCACTACCGAAGATAGCGTTGAGACGCGTGGACCCGCAGGGGCATGACCAATTTAGAGTACGTGCCACGACGTGAAAGCTAGTGCGTAGCACGGAGCTTGGTACGGCCATGTTGGGAGGAACAAGGAGTACCAGCCCTTCGTGACAATGACCATGAGATCCAGAAGGGACAATTTCGCCGGGTCATGACACTCTAGGGAAAAGTCAACACGTAAAAAGACTCTTAAACCAGTGAACCTGTCTTTCCTTTGACATGGATAAAAATAAGCATGCCCTCTCTTCTTGTGCGAAATAGTATAAACCTGCAGATAACTTAAGAAGGTCTGTGAGTAAGGAATGTAAATACATATATGTGTGTAACTGGAAGTTCCTATGCTAACCTGCTGTATTGAAGGCAAAATATATGCCAATTTATAATACTGAAACCTTCACAATATTAACTGCGATATTACAATGGTTAATGAAATGTAGAGCTGTACATACTCACACAATGCTACCTCATTTTCGACAAAGCTGAATGTAATTACATTTATGATGTCAGAAAAGTATAATATAGAAGTTAGTCGCCCCTGGCTGGCATTATCATCGACCTTTAGCCACAACTTGCATGACCACGAGTAAGTGAATCTCGAATCAAAGAAATGTTTTATTATGTGGTTATCGTCGACAGTCTCTCTCTCTCTCTTTATCTGTTGTCGTAGAATTGCCTAGTTGTATAGAGATAAAAGTATGTTCCAAGCCTGCCAATCATGTGTTAAAAAGTTGCATGTCAAATATATTTAGAAATGCTTTCAGCCATTATGTAGTGAAGGACTGAACTCTAAAGGGGGCCTCAGCTCGCCCCTGATCACTGTGGCGTCAGCAAGGAGTTTTGTTGTCTGGACAGTCAACCCCTGAGCCCCCTTCAAGGAAACACATGTTTAGCATTAAATATACCTTTTGCAACCCATTCCCCTTGTCAGTACCGAATGAACACCCATGACCATACATTGACCTCATAACCCCTACCCCAGACCTGGTATTTGAATGCGTTTCAACAAGAGAGTGATACCTTTGATATTCATGTCCAATAATGAATAAGCTCGCTTCAGAGGCGTGTTTTCACAAGTGCAAGATACTGGCCTTGCTGCCGGACGAACAGGTCAATTCTGAATGGATGGGAATTTGTGGCCTGTTGGGTGTCTTGACCCACGTTCAAGTTATTATGCTACAACATTTGGTGCTGTGGGCTTAGAAAATCCAAGATGGTGGAAAAACCCACTTTTGCACCAGAATCCTGGAGAACCACGCAGTCTTTGCGCACAGCAAAATGGTCCCCTGACCTGCCACCCATCAGTGCTAAGGAATATGGTGCTGTTCAAAATCTGTTGTTATTAATGTCAAAAATGGATGCAATACTGGTGCTCACCACTACCAGAAAGCCAGCGTTTTAAAACCACCAGACACTTGTGTAAAACTGAACAAATGAACCAAACCAGGCCAAAGAAAGACTTACTAAGAGGTGGATACATTGTAAAACTATATTCTGAAATGACTTGAAGGAAGTAATTGTCTAATGTATGTATTGAAAATAGCTGGGGATGTCAGCAGCTTAAGTGAATTTGGGTTTAAAGCCACTAAAATTGAAATGTTTAGAAGAAATGAGTGACCTACTTTTGAGTGTCGCATAGGTTGCAATAGTTTAAATGTCATAGTTTTGAACTTAGAATCAGTGTTCTAGCTGCATGCGTAAAAATTGCAAGTTTGGTTTGAATGTAGAAAACTGGGAACCAAAGCGACATTTAGCTGAAGCCTGGCTTAAAGAGAGTGAATTCTGCCTGACAACTACCCCCGACAGGAGTTGAAACTTGATCAGCAGCTGTGTTCCCAGGCCTAGCTGCATTCTGCTGCCCCTGCCAAAAGGAGATGACACCTCTCTGATTGAATTAGGGGAGTGGCACCTGGGGACTGCAGGAAACTAAACAATGAGCCTTCCTTGGCCCAGGCAAATGTTAAATTAGGGGGGTCGTAAATGGCTTCCCCTTGAAGGAAATGGGGAGGGGCACTGCATCTGTGAGCAAGCTGAGTTGGGGGAAGTGGACAAACCAGAAATTCCACCATGTGCTTTGGGAAACCACACCCCTTTGGGGCCAGAGCATAATTTTAAAAAGATGGATAATTCATAGTGCAGACTTGTAAAAATTATATAAATAATATCATCATTCTAGTGATTTTTCTGTGCACATTTTAAGCGGTGTCAGGACTCTGTGGCATGTTCTGTGAAGTAGTAGCGGAAAATAAGGTTGTTACTCCAAATGTATGCATGTTAAAAATCTGACACTTTATCATCTGAAACCCATATTCCTTGTGCATGTTTGTGTAAAATCTGGAAAAGTTTAGAGGTCGTTATCTGGATGAAAAGGGCAGAATTCTGTCAAAAGTTGACACAACATCTTACAAAAACAGGGATCGGATGGTTTGGTGCTACAGAAAATATGTTAACTGGACAGATAATATTAGAAAAATGGTACATAGATAAATGGGTAATTGGATCAGAAATAGATTTGTGTGCAATTTGACAAGGGGAGGATCCTCTGACCATAAACCTACCTCATCACTCTGACTCATTGTTCCCTTCTCAAATCAGGTCAAAGAGAAATCCCATACCTATCAAATCGTGAGTGGGTTGGGCAAAGAAAGTTAGCATCCACACCCATTTTCAAAAGACATAAAAAGAGCCACTGGAAGCTAGGCAGGGACATTCACTTTCCACTTTCTTGTGTGACGCTTTGCCGATAGACTCCAGACTTCAAATCCATCAATCTCCAGAGACCAGAACTTAACTCCAGAACTTGTAGCAGAGAGGCCTGAATCCACAAGCTGAATCCTTTTTCAGCAGGCCTCCAAATCATTTGCAAACTATTCAACAGCCAGGCGAGCGGTTTGAATTTTTTGCCAAGAACTTTTGCCAGAACCGGTAGCTGACCCAGAAAGCAGAATTATCCAGAGAGACCAGAGATCCAGAGAGCCCAGACCAGATCGCTGAGAGCTGACCCAAATCGCTGTGCGCAGAACCAGTACCCAGTGGAACCGCAGCCAATCCTGACCCGATCCGTGACAGAAGTCGCATTCCTGTCCAAAATATAGTGCGAGTACTATACTGTACTGTGCAAAACCAATCTCTTAGTTTCAAATAATCTAATTCAAACTATTTTAACCTATCTAGAACTACACCATAGCATTGTGTGTCCTTCTGTGACTTTAAAGCTGCAAAACTGTCATCTGTCATTCTGAAACTTTAAAATTTCATTTCTGAAAATCTACCTCCACAAAATCGTCCGTATCTCTTGAACCGTTTGTGATAGACGCGAGATTTTCATTTTAAAGCTAAGATTCAGGGCATTCCAGCGAACCCGGAAGCGAATTTCTATTCATTATACTTTTTCCACAATTGCGCTCGACACACTCGGAAAAAGTGCCGCGATTTGGCTCAAATTTCTTCACGAGTCAAAATAGCAGCTCCTTGCTTTCCTTTGCTGAAATTCGTTTGCAACCTGACAATCATTCATAGAGCATTGCTAAGTGATCCTGAACTAATTTAAAGTAGCTATCACTCACCCTGAACCTCTAGAGGGAATTAAAATAATTTTTAGCATATTTTTCCCTTCTTTGCATACCACCTTTAAAGTACTTTGCCTGTGTTTAAAATCATCCCTGTTGCTCTCAGCTTGCTAGGGGGGGAACTGAATTCGTATTGTTCTGTGATTGTATTCCTGAAGACTGTGTGTGTTACTTCCACCTCCTTACATTGCATAGAGGGGGGGGTGAATTGCCAAAGGGGAAAAGTGATTCTATTACCTTTTGCTGAAATCATATCAAGTTTATTCCTGTGTTGCTTCTTTTCCACCTTACATTTCCTTGTACCGTATAAAGCATTCTCAGCTACTTTATCCTCTATACTACTTCTAAGTAATTAAACCAGTGTGCTAGTATCACATCATCCATTGTTGATCACTCACTGTCATATGTCTAAGTGTGATATCAAATATTAATTTATTATAAAAGTGTGATATATATCTATTGTTTAGTTTTTCAAATAAACCTTTTCAATTTGCAAAACAAAGCTACTTCTTGGCTCAGTGGGGTCAGGGGGGATTCTAAGAGAGGGGCGTTATACAAGGGTTCATCATCCAGATTATAACTTGTCATAAAAATATATAAATAAGGGCTTCCCTTGGGCAATCCCAGACAAGGCACTGACTTAGTGGGAATGCTTGATTGGAGTCATTAACAAAGTGGGGGCTCGTCCGGGATTTGATGGATTATATCTACCATTTGTGCATTAACATACAGTGTGCTAACTGACGGGATACATACAAACGGTCGGATCACCACGCTGTGGTATGCTGTAAAGCACTCCTCAAAGGAACGCTCTGAGGAAATGGTCTGTTTTGCAAAATAAAATACAAACTTCTGTAAGTCAGGAAGGAAATCAAGTTCCAGAATGACAACCTTGGTAGATATCAAATAGCCAGAGAACACCTCTTACATAAGCTATTTGTGAGAGGTGAGTGGGCTCATCAGGACCAGGTGGTCTGGTTGCAGGCAGTCGCATCCCAGATCACTGAAACAGGGTCAGATATATGGAGAGATCAGGGTGCCTTACATGTGGCCCTGAGTGAACTATATATGGCCCCTAAGGCCAAGGATGAGCAGGGTAGCGGCATATTTATATCTACATATGGGATCCATACAGGACAAATGTGCTGAAGGCCAAGATCTGGCAAATAGGCAACTGATGGCATTAGAGAAGGCCCAATCTGACCTGGTCTCTTCTGAGCAGAGGCTGCAGAGGAGCCAGGAGTCAGAAAATGATAGTAGGCAGTATATTAGTAAAATAAAGGAGGATATGGATATCCTACAGCAGGAAAAGGCTGACCAGGATACCAGATTTCTGGCCTTGCAGAAGGAGTACCAAGAAGGTTTGAACTCCCTACTGCAGAGCCAGAAAAAGCTGGAGCAACAACTAGACTTTAACAGGGCATGCACAGAGCAGGTAGCCACCCTGCAAATCCGACTAGACAGTGAGAAAGAGGAAAGCAATACATTGATTTTGAAAGACCTGGATACCCAGGCAGAGTTTGATCAAGAGCGCCAGAAAGCTGGTGCCCTTCAACGGCAGAGGGACGACCTGGCGGCACAGATGCGGGCTCTTACTCAGGAAAGGGATACCTTAGGCCAGGAAGTCTGCCAATTAAAAGAAAAAATTGAAGGAAATCACCTGGCCCTCCAGGGGCTGGGTGACCTCCAAAAAGAGCATCAGAACTTGTTAGAGCACACCAGGGGGGTGGAAGATGCTCTGGCAAGAAAGGAGCAGGCCAGTAGGGATGGGACTCAGGAGGTAACCCTCCGGCAGCAAAGACTGGCTCAGTATTCCAGGACCAATCAGGAGGCACAGAGAGAGAATGAGGCACTCTGTCAGCACAATGATAGGCTCCAGCAACAAGTAGCCATGCAGGAGAGACTGATAGAGTCTAGTAAGGCCTTAACTGAGGAACTGAAAGCGCAGGCTCTTGCATTGCAAGAGGGAGCAGGGGCTGATAGAGATGAAGTTCGCTGGGAAAGGGAAACACCCGAGCATAACCTCAGGAGCCCTAGTACCAGAGGCCTTCACCTGTCCCAGTCCTTGGACTCTGCCACCCCCATGTCCCCTGGTGCACATGAGCACAGGGCCACAGGGAGGGCAGATTACTATCTGGCCAAAAGTATGGGGTTCATAGGCTAGTACCTCCCAGGAATGGATGGGCGGGTATCCGGGTATAGGCACCTAAGCAATTTAGTGGGGAACCCCAGGAGAGTAGGCCCACTAAGGGCATCCTGAAAACCTCCACCCAGCTAGGTCAGTGGGGGGGTACCCATCAAATCCTGGCAGCAAGGAGGGATCTGAAGGCTCCTCTGAGCGGCCTAGGACACAGGAGACCAGGTCCCAACATTCTGCCAGCCATTCCCGGGCTCGCAGAATCCGGGAAAACCTGGAAGATCAGACGGGCACCTCTGGGAGAGTCAGAGGATGAGTGGACCAGGGTTACCCAAACCAAAAAGGCCAATAAGGCAAAAGGGGCCTTGCTTAAGGACCCCTTAAAGCAGATCAAGGCAATAAGGAGTGTCATCACCCCTTATCACAAGAACGCCAAGTATTCTGTTTGGGAACACTTGGAGCTTTATGAGCAAATGATGGAGACTTTCCATTTGAAGGACAGCAGTAGCTGCATCCAGTACGTCAAATGGACATTCTCCCCAGAATACTCCAGTTTCTTTGCGGGGCTGGAGGACCAAAACCATTCAAGATGGTCCACATATAGGGTGGCCATCTTGAAACATTTTTCTGTTCACCGGAATCCCCAAGAGGCTCGCAAGGCAGCCTACAATTTGCAATGTGGGGAGGATCAGGCCCCACAAGAATTTGTGCAAGAATTGAAGCGTGCCTTTGCGCAGACCACCAGAAGGGTGCGCACGGACAGCAGAGAATTCATCAACACATTTTTCCATGCACTCCCCAAATACATAAAGACCCAGCTCGTGAGAGATTTTCATGAGAAAAGATCTTTAGACTGGGTCATTGAGCAAGCCACCCGCATCTACGAGGTGCAGAAACCGGTGGAAAATAAGAATCAGCCCAAAAAACCCAAAACCAACAGCACCCCTGCTGCTGCAAAGGTGGCAGAGGTAAAGGTTGCCCCCGTTTTAGATTTGGAGATGGGGGGGCCTAAAAACCTGCCTGCACCGAACAATTCACAGCCCAGGAGGCCCTCAGGCCAGTCACAGACAGGGAGTCAAGGAGGTAATCCCACAAATGGGGTCCCTCGCTCCCCTGACTATGTAAGTCCCCGCTACAAGGGAAACAGACCAATCCTGGGTTATGTGTGGACTCCTCCAGCCCAAGGGGGGGATCCAGCCAAGCACCTGACCCAGGGAACTTCCCTCCTAACTTCCCACAGGAGGGCAGAAATTCCCCAAACACTGGACAGAACTTTTTCCCCCAGGTATCCACCCAATTTCCAACCCCAAAACCATCCATCCTTCTTTCCCCAATTCCCTGAGCCCAGACAACCTAATCCAGGAGAGGGGAGGCCAAGGGTGGAGGGGTACCCAAATCTTCCCAACCCAGGGTATTACCAGAGAAGGGATAGCTACCCTTCCCGGGATCAGCCCAGGGGAGAAAACAGGACCCCGTATCTGCCTGAGCGGGTTTCCCAGTTAGAGCGCCAGGTTCAGAACATGGCACAGGATTTGGGCCGCATGCTGAGGGCCCAACAGAACCCTCAGATGGGCATGCCGGCACAGAATGCCCCAAACTCTGGACCCAGTGCTCCAGAACAATGACGGGGGCAGCACCCTGATAACCCACCGGTTCCCAGGGAGGAGGCACAAGGGGAAGGGGGCTGTAAAGCCTTGAAGGAAGCTTCCTTCCTCACTTATAAACAGCCCCTGGAAACCCAGGAACCGGATACAAAATCTCCTACCCCTGAAAGTCTGCCACCCAAGGAGCAAAGAGGAGGTAGAAGAAACAAAGGACCCAAACAGACCCATTTTGTGGAGGAGGTACAGGTCTTCCAATTTGAGGGAGAGGGATCCCAAGAGTATCCTGGGGAAAGGATCTTCTCCTTCAGAGATGGGGGAACTCCTCCCAAGGAAAAATGGGTCCCAAGGGATTTCAATCCAGACTGGGTAGATGTGGGGATTGAGCTGTTGCCGCCCATCATCCTATCCCAGAACCAACAATACCAAAAACCCCTGGTTCAAACCCATCCTGGTGACTGCCTCCAAAAAATCAGGGGCGGCCCAGAACCGGAACCAGGGGAACCTACAACCGAATCAATAGGCTGGGTAGATGTGGGGATTGAGCTGTCGCCGCCCATCATTCTATCCCAGAACCAACAATACCAAAATCCCATGGGTCAAACCCATCCTGATGACTGCGTCGAAAAAGGGGGGGCGGCAAAGAACCCAAAACCATTTCCAGTTGCCAGCTTTTTCTTTCAGATTCCCCAGACTCTCCACAGAATTCTGCCCAAATCTCTTCTCACGCAATGTCCAAAACCAGAAAATTAGCCCACCAGTTGTCCAAAAATGTGCATTATCTGTGCCCCCTTGAGGAGAAGGAGGGAAGATACTATGCCCCGGTACAAGTACAGGGGCAGGGTACAATTTTGGCACTGGTGGACACTGGATCCCAAGTTACCCTTCTGTCCAAAAAGGCCTTTGATGAACTAAATGCAGGAAGGGGGGAGAACTACCGTATTCCTCTCACCTCTCTTCCTGGACAACTCCAGAACTTTGACGGGAAGGAAATTCCTGTCAAGGGGACTGCGGATTTGGACATCAAAATTGGGCGACACAAGGTGAAACACCCGGTCATAGTAGTGACTCCAGAGGGCACCCCTTGTTTACTAGGGAATGACCTCCTGAGAAGGTTGTCACCCCTAATAGATTGTGTAAACAAGGTCCTCTGGACCCAGACTAGCCGACCAATAAAATTAAAGCAGAGTGTCAACCATGTTAGTTTAAACGGCACGTGCCAACTGGTTGAACAAAAATCTGACCAAGTAGAATTTCACTTCCAGAACAACCAAATTCCAGACGTGACAGTAATAGCAGTAGGACAACAGACTGGTGATGGGGGGTCCTCTCTATTTCTGAAAATCAACCTACCTTCCACTTTAAGGTTGTATTCCACACTGGAAGGAAACACTCTGAAATTCTTTACCAATCCAGAATCAGACACTCCCACTCCTATAGTCCAGAAAGATGTGAAATCAGCTCAGAGCCTGGCTGATAGTCAGCAAATTGGAGAGCAGTTGTTTATCCCTGTTCAGTTAAATGATGGGAAGGACTCTGTTCTCGCTCGAGTGTGTGTGAACAACGGTAAGAGCTTCATCAGCAAAGTCATGTTCCGCCAACTCCCAAAAGATCCAGCCATTCCCACATTCAAACTGATAGACAAATGGGAAATGGATCTGGAAACACCCAATTCGAAACATCTTCTGCCAAGCAGGTGTATGCTCAAAATCTCCATTGGCAAGAAGAGCATAGTCCATAATTGTTGGGTCGTGCGAGACGTCACTGCCGCCTTTTACTTAGGCAGTGACATTCTCAATCGCTTTGCCATTAGTTTGGACCTAATAAACTTCAACGCTTGGTCCCGATTAGCGGATAATCCCATGGGCTTTGATGATCCAGAAAAAGCATTTACGTCAGCTCAATTGCGACCTTATGCAGTTGAAATTCAGATTAAAGAGGAAGTCACCATCCCAGAAAGGACCCAACAATTCTCCCTGGAAGTGAAAGTTAAAAGAGGACAACAATTGAAAAACCCTGATGCTTATATTCATCTAAATGCTTTCCTTCAACAGCAAGGGATAGGGGTAAACCCAACACCATTAGTCGACATAGAACATGACACCATTCCAATAGAGGTGGATAACATCGACTTAAAGAGTATTACTCTAGCAGCAGGCACTATTATTGGAATGGCGGTTGATGACCGACATTTCTCCCTCGATTTAGGAAATGAACTGTTAGGACCAATCCCCAAGGACTGTTTTGACAGTGACAGTGATGACAATACAACATCATACAGGATCTTTTCCTGGCATGGGGGGAACTTCCTGGTGTATACTTCTTGCCCTTATGGTAAGGAAGACATAACTTGTGACTTCAGAAGGGATGAGGTGATTTTCCAGGTCCATGAGGGCTGCCTTTCCCACCTGAAGCCTCCAGTCCAAATCAGCACTCTGACCAGAGACTTCTCCACCCAGCTGGAGGAGGCCGCTGAGATAGCAAAACCAGAAGTCCTTCCAGGCTTCAGGCAGATGGTGGAAGAGAGAGTCAACCTAGCTGATGCCTGTGTGACTCTGGAACAGAAGCAAAAGTTGAAACAAGTTTTCTTGGATTTCCAAGATCTCTTTGCGGTAGACTCATATGACTGTGGTCGCACCGACATCCACACAACAACAATTCCCACAGACCCTGGAATAACTCCAGTGTTTGTGAAGCAATATTGTTTGCCTCTCGCATCCATGGAGTCCCTTACTGAAATAATTAAAAACCTTGAGTCCCGGGGAATAATCCGTCCAGTACACAGCACCTTCAATAATCCGGTGCTGGGAATATTGAAGCCAAACGGCCAGTGGAGACTCTGCGCTGACCTTAGGGAGCTCAAACGGGTCCATACTTCCCGATGGCCTCTGCCCTACATTGACCAAGGGCTGGCCCAGATTCAAGGGTCACAGGTATTCACAGCAATAGACCTGACCAATAGATACTGGACCGTGCCTGTCAGTAGGGAGGACCAATACAAACTGGCTTTTACCGTTGGGGGCCAGCAGTACACATGGACCCGAACTCCTTTCGGATACCTCAACTCCGGCAATGAATTCAACATTTTCCTACATAAGGCCATGCCCGACCTGGGTGCGAGGGGTAACCTGGCTTATGTAGATGATGTCCTCATCAAAAGTTCATCTGTGGAGGAACATATAGCGGAGATCCATTATGTTCTGACACAGTTGAGGGCCGCCAGAGCCAAACTTTTCTTTCAGAAAGCACAGTGGTGTAGAACCCGTGTTAATTTCTTGGGGCATGAGATTACTCCTCAGGGTCTCTGTCCCCAGGAAAAGAAAGTGGAAGCACTTCAGAAACTAAACGATCCCACAACTCTGAGGGAACTAAGGAGCCTCCTTGGACTGACTAATTACAGCAGAAAGTTCATTGAGGGCTACGCAGAGATCACCAGACCCCTGATTCATCTCTTGAAGGGGGGGTCAAGTGGGAATGGGGTCCAGAACAATCCGAGGCAATAAGACAACTCAAAAGAAGCCTCTCACAAGCGCCTTGCCTAGCTTACCCTGTCAGAAACAAGGAGTTCTTCAAGGAGACAGGGTTTTCTAATACGTGCTTGACGGCAGTATTATACCAAAAGCATGACAAGGTCAATAAAGTAATCTCCTATGCGAGCAAAACGTTATCCTCTGTGGAGGAAATATTCAACGATTGTGAGAAGGCACTCCTGGCAACGGTGTGGGCATTGAAGAATTACCGCCCGTTCATCCAGGGGGAACACATCATAGTGGAGACTCCACACCAGCCTCCGCAATACCTCCAAAGTGACAGAATCCGGGCCGGAAATGTGAGTAATTCCTGAATTACTTCCTGGATTTTGTCAATACAAGGCTTTCCTGTGGATGTCAGATATGGCCAAAACAAGAAGAGTCCCCTGCGCAAGGTCTGGCTGACTTGCATGATTGTGCCAGAGAAAACTGTCTCGAGGACGAAAGTCTAGAAATCAAGGACAACATGGAGGCATACCTTAATTCCCCACACAAAGTCTTTGAAGAAGACAAGTGTGAGGGAATGCCCACTGTCTATGTGGATGGATGCTCTTACCATGTTGAAAACAATGGGGAAAAAGAACTGGTGGCTGGCGTAGGGAATGCTTGGGTGAATGAGTCTCCAGAACCCTCCGCTGGGTACAAAATCGGTCCCCGAAGTAGTCAAGTGGCAGAATTGATGGCTGTGTATCAAGCCGTCCTCACTGCTGTCCAACATCAACTCCACAAACTGGTCATAAATACAGATTCAGATTATGTACGGAACGGGTTCGTGGAGCACCTGGTTAATTGGAAAACCAGAGGCATGCTATGTGCTAACAACAAACCCTTGAAACATGGGAAGTTGATCCAAAATATTGATGATCTGGTCACATTGAATGGGATGACCATCTACTGGAAGAAGATTAAGGGTCATTCCAAAGTAGAGGGACCAGACAAAACTGGAAATGACTTAGCTGATCAGCAGGCCAAAACCGGGGCCATCCAAGGGGATCTAATAGAAATAGAGTCCCTGTTGGGGGAAATCCAGGTCACTGCTATCACTAGGTCCCAGACAAATGCTCACAATGATCTTTCAACTGCACAATGGAGTAAGGAGACCCCTGATGTTGATTTAATTACGGCTCAGAAGGGGGATCCAATAATTGGTAAGTTTTACCAACACATTGAGGACCCTGAGAACTTTCCCCTGACGGATACCGATCACATTGGGAAGGAGGACCTTAGAGTGTTGATGAAATGTCCAAAAATGTTCCGAATCCAAGACGGTTTGTTGGTAAGGAAATCCCAAGCTGGCCAATTATCAGTGGGTGGTTCCAACCTCATTCTGAAGCCTGATGTTAAGTCACGCCCATGATGTGGCCACCGCCGGTCATAGGGGGTTTCACACAACACTGGAAATCTTAAGAGAGGTTGCATACTGGCCACACATGGGGCAGGACCTCGACCAATACTTGAAGGGATGTCTTGTGTGTGCACAATTTCAGCCAACATCCCTCACACAACGGGCGCCTCTCCAAAAGAGGGGGATGACACTGCCATGGTCAGATTTGCAAATCGACTTCGTAGGCCCTGTGATTCGCTGAGGAAACAAGTACATGTTGACGGTCACATGCTTGTTTAACAAGTGGGTGGAATGTCTCCCAGCCCCAAACTGCAAGGCAGAAACAGCAGCTGCCCTGATGATTAACCACATCTTTTCCCGTTTTGGTCTACCTCAAAGGATTGAGTTAGACAGAGGTAGCCATTTCACCAGTGAGGTAATGACAAAGATGTGGGAGATACTGGGGGTCAAAAGGAAGCTACATATTGCTTACCGACCAGCTTCTTCTGGGGCAGTAGAACGCTACAACCGAACCATTGTGAGCATCTTAAAAAAGTTTGTGGCAGATTTTGGGCCAAGTTGGGATATCCGATTACCTCTGGTCCTAATGGCCATCACATCTACCCCTTCATCTGCAACCAAAATGTCACCATTTGAGTTGATGACTGGACGCAAGATGGTGCTTCCCCAGCATTTGCTCTACAGGACCCAAGAGCAGACGTTGATCAATGCCTCCACAACTCATGAGTATGTGGAGAATTTGAGGAAACACCTCCAACATGCTTTTGCCTATGCTCAGCGGAATCTAGAAAGATCAGCTGATAGCATGAAGACCCATTACGATTTGAAAACTTCCAGGAAAGTATATAATGTGGGCGACCGGGTCTATCTATATAATTTCCAAAGGAACCAGGCCAAACAGCAAAAATGTCTGCCTACATGTAAGGGACCGTTTGAAATTATAGACAAGGTCTCCCCAGTAGCTTATAAGATCTGCATCCCCAAAGGTAGTCTGGCGGAAGGGGAAGACAAGTGGGTACATATAAATCAGCTAAAGTGTTGCCATCCCAGGCACACTCTGCAGCTACTGGAGGAATCCTCTGGAATCCCAGTGGGGGCCGCTCCAGAGTAATTCAGTTCCAACCCTAAAACATCCCGCATATAGTCTCTAAAATATCATGATTCTGGTATGAAAATGTTTCCTGTTATATCTTGTTTTTTAAAATAAGACTGAAAAATGTATCCAGATGTATAAAATGTATGTGTTCCCCACACCATTAATAGTGGTGGAAAAATGTCTAGGAATGTGTATTGCCGCTTTGCTTTATCATCCTAGGAGAGATGAAACCATGGAGACTGACCAAGGAGAACAACCCGGAGACCGGAAGCAAAGATCCGAGGGGCCCGGGGTACCGCCCAATATTCACATCAGGACAGGCGAGGAGAACCGATCGATCCAACCGGATGGAGGAAAATATGCTGAACTGTGCCATCTGCGGAATTGGAAGAAGATGATGCGGACATACCAGCACGTGGATCAAAATATCCTTTGCACCCGACTCCCCCTCGACTCGAAATCAAAGCACAGTCGGGCGGGGGGCTTGTTGGGTGTCTTGACCCACGTTCAAGTTATTATGCTACAACATTTGGTGCTGTGGGCTTAGAAAATCCAAGATGGCGGAAAAACCCACATTTGCGCCAGAATCCTGGAGAACCGTGCAGTCTTTGCGCACACAAAATGGTCCCCTGACCTGCCACCGATCAGTGCTAAGGACTATGGTGCTGTTCAAAATCTGTTTTTATTAATGTCAGAAATGGATGCAATACTGGTGCTCACCACTACCAGAAAGCCGGCGTTTTAAAACCACCAGACACTTGTGTAAAACTGAACAAATGAACCAAACCAGGCCAAAGAAAGACTTACTAAGAGGTGGATACAATGTAAAACTATATTCTGAAATGACTTGAAGGAAGTAATTGTCTAATGTATGTATTGAAAATAGCTGGGGATGTCAGCAGCTTAAGTGAATTTGGGTTTAAAGCCACTAAAATCGAAATGTTTAGAAGAAATGAGTGACCTACTTTTTAGTGTCGCATAGGTTGCAATTGTTTAAATGTCATAGTTTTGAACTTAGAATCAGTGTTCTAGCTGCATGTGTAAAAATTGCAAGTTTGGTTTGAATGTAGAAAACTGGGAACCAAAGTGACCTTTAGCTGAAGCCTGGCTTAAAGAGAGTGAATTCTGCCTGACAACTACCCCCGACAGGAGTTGAAACTTGATCAGCAGCTGTGTTCCCAGGCCTGGCTGCATTCTGCTGCCCCTGCCAAAAGGAGACGACACCTCTCTGATTGAATTAGGGGAGTGGCACCTGGGGACTGCAGGAAACTAACCAATGAGCCTTCCTTGGCCCAGGCAAATGTTAAATTAGGGGGGTCGTAAATGGCTTCCCCTTGGAAGGAAACGGGGAGGGGCACTGCATCTGTGAGCAAGCTGAGTTGGGGGAAGTGGACAAACCAGAAATTCCACCATGTGCTTTGGAAAAGCACACCCCTTTGGGGTCAGAGCATAATTTTAAAAAGATGGATAATTCATAGTGCGGACTTGTAAAAATTTTATAATTAATATCATCATTCTTGTGATTTTTCTGTGCACATTTTAAGAGGTGTCAGGACTCTGTGGTATGTTCTGGGAAGTAGTAGCAGAAAATAAGGTTGTTACTCCAAATGTATGCATGTTAAAAATCTGACACTTTATCATCTGAAACCCATATTCCTTGTGCATGTTTGTGTAAAATCTGGAAAAGTTAGAGGTCGTTATCTGGATGAAAAAAGCAGAATTCTGTCAAAAGTTGACACAACATCTTACAAAGACAGGGATCGAATGGTTTGGTGCTACAGAAAATATCTTAACTGGACAGATAATATTAGAAAAATGGTACATAGATAAAAGGGTATTTGGATCAGAAATAGATTTGTGTGCAATCTGACAAGGGGAGAATCCTCTGACCATAAACCTACCTCATCACTCTGACTCATTGTTCCCTTCTCAAATCAGGTCAAAGAGAAATCCTTGACCTATCAAATCGTGAGTGGGTTGGGCAAAGAAAGTTAGCATCCACACCCATTTTCAAAAGACATAAAAAGAGCCACTGGAAGCCAGGCAGGGACATTCACTTTCCACTTTCTTGTTGGACGCTTTGCCGGGATACTCCAGACTTCAAATCCATTAATCTCCAGAGACCAGAACTTAACTCCAGAACTTGTAGCAGAGAGGCCTGAATCCACAAGCTGAATCCTTTTTCAGCAGGCCTCCAAATCATTTGCAAACTATTCAACAGCCGGAACCGGTAGCTGATCCAGAAGGCAGAATTATCTAGAGAGACCAGAGATCCAGAGAGACCAGACCCAGACCAGATCGCTGAGAGCTGACCCAAATCGCTGTGCACAGAACCAGTACCCAGTGCCGAGAGAACCGCAGCCAATCCTGACCCGATCCGTGACGAAGTCGCATTCCTGTCCAAAATATAGTGAGTACTCAGCCAGAACTGTACAAAACCAATCTCTTAGTTTAAAATAATCTAATTCAAACTATTTTAACTGATCTGGAAGTACACCATAGCATTGTGTGTCCTTCTGTGACTTTAAAGCTGCAAAACTGTCATCTGTCATTTTGAAACTTTAAACTTGCATTTCTGAAAATCTACCTCCACAAAATCATCTGTATCTCTTGAACCGTTTGTGATAGACGCAAGATTTAACTTTCATTTTAAAGCTAAGATTTGGGGCTTTCCAATGAACGTTCTATTCATGATACTTTTTCCGTAATCACGCTCGACGCACTCGGAAAAAGTGCCGCGATTTGCGATTTGGATCAAATTTCTTCACGTGTCAAAATAGCAGCTCCTTTCTTTCCTTTGCTGAAATTTGTTTGCAACCTGACAATCATTCATAGAGCATTGCTAAAGTGATCCTGAACTAATTTAAAGTAGCTATCACTCACCCTGAACCTCTAGAGGGAATTAAAATAATTTTTAGCATATTTTTCCCTTCTTTGCATACCACCTTTAAAGTACTTTGCCTGTGTTTAAAATCATCCCTGTTGCTCTCAGCTTGCTAGGGGGGGAACAGAATTCGTATTGTACTGTGATTGTATTCCTGAAGACTGTGTGTGTTACTTCCATCTCCTTACATTGCATAGAGGGGGGGTGAATTGCCAAAAGGGGAAAAGTGATTCTATTACGTTTTGCTGAAATCATATCAAGTTTATTCCTGTGTTGCTTCTTTTCCACCTTGCCTTTCCTTGTACCGTATAAAGCATTCTCAGCTACCTTATCCTCTATACTTCTCCTAAGTAATTAAACCAGTGTGCTAGTATCACATCATCCATTGTTGATCACTAACTGTCATATGTGTAAGTGTGATATCAAATATTAATTTATTATAAAAGTGTGATATATATCTATTGTTTAGTTTTTCAAATAAACCTTTTCAATTTGCAAAACAAAAGCTACTTCTTGGCTCAGTGGGGTCAGGGGGGATTCTAAGAGCGGGGCGTTATACAAGGGTTCATCATCCAGATTATAACTTGTCATATAAATATATAAATAAGGGCTTCCCTTGAGCAATCCCAGACAAGGCACTGACTTAGTGGGAATGCTTGATTGGAGTCATTAACAGGCCACAAGGGCAAAATGTAACCAAAGATAGAATGTCAGAAAACCAGCGAAGGATGCCAACCCAATGAGCCCAGCTAAACGTTTGACCCTCAGCACCATGTCATCTCGTCACGTGCCCATGGAACAATCAACCACCACCGGCTGTATAGCACCTATATGTGCCGACCCTTATTGACCAACCCGATTGACTCTGTGCCCCCTAGGCCTTCCCTCTGTTCGATGATGATAAAGCTGTATAAAAGAAATTGGTAACATGTTTTCTGCAGAGCGCTTTCGGCATGAGCAGAGTAGATTCTGTTTGCCGTAACTTTAGATAAAAAGCCTTTAACCACACTCTTTCTTGGTCTTGGTCTTATTCCCTCCTGGGATGTACCTTTATTGACTCTGTTAGGTGATTTGCCAGCAGTATTGGGGGGGGCCTCTCACTTTCAATTGCTTCATCCTTCCAGATCCTCTGTGTCTCTGTTGTTAGGGACAAAACATCTGGCGACGAGGGGAAACAAGTCCCCCTCATGTGAATACACTGTTTAGAGGCGTACGGACACCTCCAAGAAGGAGAAGATACTAAGGGTAGTGCGCACTAAAGACATTTTAAAAAACGTATTCCACCCTAAAGATATAACAGCAGTCCCCAGCAGCATAAACAATGGCAATTTGGTGCACGAATAATAGACGACAGTCTGCCACACCTGAAGAAATGTCACTCCACCGTAACATAAATAATGGCAATCCGCTGCACTAGTAGACGACAGTGCACTGCACCTGAAGAGACGGCAGTCCGCCACACCAATAGACAACAGTCGTCCCAGCCCTGTTTCTTGGCCTGGGCGGAGCAGACTACAGCCCATGGCACAGAGTTAAATAGCTCAGGAGGCGGGGGCGCAGAAAGGGGCCCACAGAGAAAGCTCCCTACAACAGATTAAGCAGCCTGCGGTGCTGGTAAGCACTGCTCTGCAATGTGCGGTTGTCTGCTCTCTGCCTCTGGTATGACTGTGATGCATTAAAATATACAAACAGAAGAATGCATATTCCAAACGCAGCATGTGAGGTGCTCTGGAGTCACATACTCAGTGCCCCTCATTCTTTGTGTTGACAGCCTTTCAAGTGGGGCAATTTATAAGTGATGGTTCGTTTAACAAGCCATTGTGTTTATACAGTATGTGCTTACAATTTCAGTGGGTCATTTGTATCCACCAGGCCAGCACAAGTATCAGTTAGCTGATCAAACCTATGCAAAAGAGAATTAATGTACCACCCAGAAAAGTTTCAAACTATTTTCCTTATTTCCGTGTCTCTTTATTTGACACACCAAAACTTTTTTTTTTAATATATATATATATATATATATATATATATATATATATATATATATATATATATATATATTACTTTTTAATTACATATGGTGCTTCCATTGGAAGGTTACCTCTAGTTTTATTGCTTATGTATTCTAATGGCTGCTTTGGAACATGGACTAAATGCATCCTCTCAGCATCAAAGGTCTTTTAATTGTTTAAACAAGTCAGACACTGCCTAACACGCACACCAGATGGCAACTCAATGTCACTTGGCACTTTGATTAGTAAAGTGGACTTCATGTGTGTCACCATGCAGACAGTAGTCCATGGCAAATCAATGTAGTGATGTGTGCAGCAATGATTTGTGCGCTGCACAAGTTGCCACCATGTTGGTTAATAGTGTCTATGTGGTGCTCCCTTATGTAACAGCACATATACCTGTTTTTGTCTGATGTGCCCAATGTCCGTACAAGAGCATACTGGACTGTTTTGTGCATGTGACTCTGACGAGCATGCCATACAGTGCCCACACTTAAACACATAAAGCAATCCAAATGTTGCCTCGAATTGTAAATCCACTAGGCCAAACAGCCTTTCTACACTGCCACACCATGATTTTCACTAGCTGCAGGCCAGCACTAATAAGAGATGCTAATGCCAACTCTGTTATATAAAGCATGGGCCTGCTCTTTTTTGCTGAAATAACCCCGGAGGCCTGCGCAATGGTGAGGAGGTAGTGGCTGACGAACTGTGGGCCCTATACCACGCATCAGAAGCCGGTTTTGCTTAAAACGCTTCATCAACTCATTACTAGTTAGGCTAAAGTTTGAAAGAGGTACAATCCTTTCTGTGCAGCCTTTATGTGCATTGTTTATTATGTCTTTTTTATGTGGTATCCTACCCTGTCTGTATATATAATTCCCTAAAGATGTTTCTGTATTGGGGTTGGGTATGCCCACACTGAGACCCAGCCCTTCCTCCTTTAAAATTCTTCAGAAACAAGAATCAAAAGAGCCCTTGTATCCCATTTAAGTGGCTGGTGTTTCAGCCATTTTATATTCGCTTCCAAAAAAGTATGCTGTCCAAATGAGCATGCGTGGTTCATGGTTACAAACATTTTAATGTTATGGTGAGTATTGTGAACCGCGATGTGAGCACCAAGCCATGCATCAGTTATGCATTAAGAGATTCACACATAAAATCCTTTTCATCACAGATAAATGTAGAGATCTCTGAAACTTTCATAGTCATGAAATGCTCTGTGATTTAAGGCAAAGTATACAGGAATCCTCATTAGTGCCATTTGTCCCTTTTCCCACTACTCCTATAGAGGTATTTTGAAAGAGTACAATAACAGTGTACCAGACTGTCCATCTTGGAATGATAACCTTCTATCAGAAAATAATTCATATGGTTAGTCTAGTATTGCCCCTTGCGAATACAAGTGAGGTGGTACGAACCGAACACCTGAAACACAGGACCAAGTCAGTGGGCCCTCAGACCCTGATATGCTTTTCACACTGCAGTGTGCAAGGACTGAGAGTTTGAAACTGCATTCAGGCAAGGCCTTCCCTAAGAGCAGGTGACAGAAAAATATTTACTTGGGCAGCAACAGCTGTGTTTTCACATTAGAATTCTTCTGTAAAGTACTTGAATTACAATGTAATGAAACCAGCTTCATTTATATAGCAAATATTTATTCATATTGAGGAGGGGTTTTGGTGCACAACAGATTTGTAGTTTGGGAGTGATCTGTGCTAGTCAGGGGGGAGGGGCATTTTGATGTTTCGTCTTGGCACCAAGTTGGCTAGAAACTGCCCTGAGTACGCCTCAACATAAATAACAGCTATCTGTCACACCAATAGACAGCAGTCTGCTGTTCTGCCAAGCAAGTCTGTGATCCGAAAGTCATGACTGAAACGAAGAAAGAACATGAATTGAAGATAACACACAGAAATAGGACAGTGAATGACGAAGATTGTTTGCAGAAGGAAGACACACGCTCTAAAATTTAACAAAAGATTTCTCAGGCCAGTGAAAAGCTCTCCAATCCCGGGGTGGTGAAGATGGCGCAGGTGCAGCATACTGGAATGAAAGGCAAAGGAAAAGAAAGTGCCCATCGATGTATAAGAAGCTACTAGAACCACAAAAGACCAGGGGCACAAAAACAAACCAAATAAAGTGAAAAGTGAATCTCCACCTACCAAATAACAAAAGTTGGAACCCCTGTTGCCTATCATGAAGTTACGTGACAGGCCACTGGCCCCTGTGGACCAGATCAAACAAGTAACACAGGTAGAAATGGAAGAGAGACAAAAGTATGGCATTGTCAAACTCCAAAAGGTGCAAACAACCAAAGGCAGACGAGTTTCACAACCAGCAGAACAGACATGAGGAGCTACTGAACGCAATAGCCAAACAGGACCAAGAGAGACCCAGTGTCCGGGATGAAGGGGAGGGTTTCCAGAACACACAGGAGCAACGGGGAGATGAGACATAATGGCCGGCAAATGGGAAACCAGAAAGCAATGGAAGCAGTGGAATCATCTGGAGCGAGGTGGAGGATAAAGTGACCAGCACTGCAAAGGTAATAGGCATGGCACTGGAAATGATAGATTACTTCACACTAGTGCTCCACCCAAGGTGAGAAGCAACGACTGGCTACAGGAGGGTATAATGCTGGCAGAAGTGTGTCTGATGGAACGCAGGAGGTCAGAAGGCGTTCAGGCAGCAGGTCAACGGTTGAAAGAAGAAGAGGAAGTCATTGGGCTGCTACATCTCGAGGGTAGAAAATGCCAGCACCTACTCGCAGGAAGGGAGAGCACTGGACAGAGGTTTCGGAGTAGGGCAGAAGGTAGGACTGCAATAACAAATGGAAGACCAAGACGAATACTGCAAAGACCACCAGAGACTGAAGACCAGGCGAGGATAGCAGGAGTCCACGGGGAATAAGAAAGAAGCCTGGTGCCAAAAGGATGATAAGGGGGAGATGTTGTGGGTAGTACTAGACACGACTACCTTAAAGGACAGAGGAGCATAAGGGTCTGACAGAAGGGAGCCAAACAGGGAGACAGAGAGAAGGGAGCCATACAGGGAGGAAGGGGAGGGGCTACTAGAGTCTGGGACATAACGCTGTGAGGGAGAATAAAGAGAAGCCAACCCTACATTGGCTCTGCATTCCTTTATTCTTTTCCCACCGATTACAAGCCAGGAGCATTGCTCCGTCCTTCCAGATTCCTCCGGTCCCTGTTGTTGGGGAGACAACAGTGGGTTCACAGTGTATTTTGTCCTTTAAGTGAGGTAGGCGGATCTATGCAAGTTATGCACATTGTTGGATTGTGGACAACGAAAGTGTGAGCAACGCATAAGTGACATTCAAGACCACTTTGAAAAGTTGGCATCAATGGGGTTGTTTGTATCAGCATTTTAAAGTCCATTTAGTAGTTGTTTATTCAGTGGGGTTATATTTGTGTTTTGCATGGGTTTAAGAATTGTACTTTCGGGTTTTGTTGGAAAATTAGTTTCATACTGTGTTTTCATTTGGTTACCCTTTGGAAGGTCACCCCCGGCCTGCTCCCTAAAGGCTGTGCCCCCTATTTTTGGGTAAGCTGTCCCTTAGGGTCTCTAAGCAATGAAGCAGTCATTTAAAAACTAGCAATTAGATACGCAGCCAAACATATTCTGAAAGCCACCAGTAGACTTTACTGTTCTCTCTTGTGTCTGCTTCCCCACAGGGTTCAGTTGTTTTGTCGCCCTGGGCAAGGCATCTTTTTAATTCACCGCCCAGCAGGTGGCACTGTTGTTGAAACATGTTGTGGATGTCCATCCTGACACCCGCACGTAGGCAGACCTGCTGCGTGACCAATAAGCCAATTAAAAAATTAGGGATTTTGGCACTGTGATAGAGAAAAAGTTTTGCTACGTTTCTCCACTATTCACTGTGAGAGTCATTTATTTAATACTTTTAGTTCAGAAATTATCAATTTCATTTTCAAAGATCTCACACAAAAATTGTAATTGTTATACAATGTTTTGTCTTTTGTGTCTTGAACAATCTTTTTAACATTGCTATTGTGAATTTGTCGAATTGTTCCAACATGTGCCTTTTTTGTGTGTTTTTTCAAATATGTGTTTATGTAAAACAACGTTTTTTTGTTGTTAAAAAGTTAATTACAATTCCACTATTTTTCTGAAATTGAATACATTTACACAGTTCATGATACAAACGATCTGATTGCTTTTAGAACTTAAGATGGCTTAAATCATAGACATTGTGATATCATAAAAGATACACATACTACTCTAGGTTTATGAATAATTGAACTTAGTCTTCTAGCACGGTGGAGGTTGTTGTGGTTGTACAGGTGACTTTTTCCAGGCTTTCTGGCTCTGTGGTAATAGGCTTCTATGTTGGCAGTGGTTTGCTGACGTTTCCCCCGCAGCTGCCACGCTACTCTACAAAGACGCACGTGCACCGATGCATCACTGCCAGTCTAGTAAAAACTGTCATAACTTACACCTTCATGAAAATCCGGGGGAAAGAGTTGCCTTGCAGCGCAGCTGAGACGCTCATTAGAAGGCGAGTCGTTTTAATGGGCAAAGCCAGAAGCCACACCTTTAGGTGAAGATTTCCTAGGAAGTTGAACTCTGCTCCCTCTGTAGTGTTGCACGATTTGGAATTAATATTCTGAAAAATACAACCTTAAATGTTCCGAGATCCCATCGGGGTCGGAATTTAGATACTTTGGAAAAGAGTTGAGCTGTCCCTGCTCACCAGGTGTGGGGATGCATTGGCCTGTGAGTGTTGTTTTGTAAGGCAGCCTAAAAGTAATTAAGCGCCTGTAATTCTGGGATACACCCAACGTCGGAATGAGCGCTGAAGACAAATGCACTAAGGAAGGTGCGGAATAGGGGTTGCAGTGTGCACACTCAAGGTGCTTGCTGGGGATGCGGCGGATGTTGACTACTAGCATGAGCAGCAGCTGTCCCTCTCTGCCAGCAACAACACTGGCCCGCAAGAGGCTGCACTGCTGCAAACCTCTAGGCAGGTTGGTAAGGTGGTGTGGCTCTCCTAAGTCAGGCAATGCCCAAGCATCGTACAAACAAAGCAAGTAAGATCACTGTGCACTTGGACCCAAAAGCCGGGACAAACAGCTGCACTAATGAATGGAATAAAAACAAAAGCAGTAAAGCAAGCACTCATTGGTTACTACAGCCAGAAAAAACAAGAATTGCCAATTCGTGCTGGAGCGAGTGCATGCCACCCGGGCAGTTTCTAGCCAACTTGGTGCCCCCTAGGGCAAAACACCAGAATGTGCCACCCCCCCACCCCGACTGGCACATGTCACTACCAAAGTACACCTCTGTGTCGAACGACAAAACCCCTCCTCAATATGAATAAATAATGGGTATATAAATGACGCTGGTTTCATTACATTGTAATGCAAGTATTTTTCAGAAGAATTCTAATGCGAAAACACAGCTGTTGCTGCACAACTAAATGGTTTTTCTGTCACTTGTTCTTAGGGAAGGAGTTGCCTGAATGCAGTTTCAAACTGTCCATACTGGCACACTGCCGTATGACCAGCCTAAATGGGTCTGAGGGCCCACTGAAGCTGTGTTGCAGGTCTTCTGTTTGTACCACCTCACTTGTTTTTTTCAAAGGACAATACTAGACTAACCATATGAATCATTTTCTGATGGAAGGTTATCATACCAAGATGAACAGTCTGGTACACTCTATGAGAGTGGGAAAGGGGACAAATAGCACCAGTGAGGGTTCCTGTATGCTTTGCATTAGTTGCATTACAGGACTATAACAGTGATCGGAGATCTCTAAATTGGATAAACAAGTCTGTGATAAAAGGAATATATGTGTGAATCTCTAAATTAATAACAGATGCATGGATTGGTGCTCACATCGCTGTTCACAACACTCACCCCAACATTCAAATGTGTGTAACAGTAACCATACATACTCATTTGGACCGCTTAGGTTTTTGGATGTGAGTATACAACATCAGCCACTTAAATGGGGTACAAGAGCTCTTTTGCTTCTTGTTTCTGAAGATTTTTAGATGAAGAATGCTGTATCAAACAGAGCTGGCATTAGCATGTCCTATTAGTGCTGGCTTGCAGCTAGTGAAAATCATGGTGTGGCAGTGCAGAAAGGGTGTTAGGTCTAGTGGATGTACAATTTGAGGCAACTTCTTTGATCGCTTTATGTGTTTAAGTGTGGGCACATTATGGCATGCTCGTCAGAGCCACATACACAAAACAGTCCAGTATGCTATTGTATGAACATTGGACACAGACTAAAACAGGCATTACAGGAGCGCCACATAGACTCTGTTAACCAACAAGGTGGTGGCTTGTGCAGTGCATAAAACATTGTTGCACACATCACTGCATTGATTTTCCATGGACTACTGTCTGCATTGTGATACACAAAGAACTCTACCTTCCTGATCAAGGTGCCAAGTCACATTGAGGAGCCATAGGGTGTGCACTATGCAGTAGTTGGCTTGCTTAGAAAATTAAAATACCTTTGATGCTGAGCACATGCATGTAGGCCATGTCCCAAAGCAACCACTAGAATACTTGAAGCAAGAAAATGACAGTTAACCTTCCCAGGTCTCAGCCATATGTAACTAAAAAGTAATGTACCAAAAAAACGTTTTTGTGTGTCAAATAAAGAGGCGTGAACATAAAGAAAATAGTTTAAAACTTTTTCTGTGTGTCATTTTAATTCTCTTTGAAGAATGCATACGTTTGGTCAGCTAACTGATACTGGTGATGGCCTGGTGAATAAAAATGCCCCATGTTCAGTTCTTAACAATAAAATGTTAAGCACATACTGTGTAAAAACAATGGCTTGTTAAATGAGCCATCCCTTATAAATTGCCCCACTTAAAAGGCTGTCACACAAAGAATGAGGGGCACAGGGTGTGTGGCTCCAGAGCATCTCACACGCTGTGTTTGGAATATGCATTCCTCCGTTTGCATATTCCAAACACATCAGTCATCCACAAGTCAGCAGAGAGCAGCCAGTCGAACATCTCAGAGGAGCACACCACTCCCCTCCCCACCCTTTCCCCCGGGAATAGCAGGCTGCTTAATGTCTTGTGTCCGGCAAGATCAGAGTCCGCTTTCTGGGTGTGCCCCTTACTGCGCCCCTCCTGAGCTATTTAGATCTGCGCCCCGGCCATCGCCGACTCTGCCCAGGCCAAGAAACAGGGCTGCATGCCGCAAACATTGGCAATTGCCATGCCAACGACATATTCTGCTTCTCAACTCCACTTGCCCACTTGTTTCCCTGTTGCATTGCTTTGGACACAAGGTGGTGCAAGCAGAACCACATGGGCCAAAACCAAAAGCAGACACATTCATGCTTGTGTGCATGCATACGGGACCCTCTGTATATACACACCTCAAAGGGGCTGCAATCTTTTTTTTTTTCTTTCAAGGTTACATTTTTGTAAACCTGGGCTCGACTCCAACCATTCTTTTTTATTGTTGGGTTTTGTTCCATATTTCAAACCGCTCACATGTTCCAATGCGTCTTTTTGGACAGGGCACAACGTGAATTGCTATACAAAGAAGACAGACAAGTGGTCCTCGCGTGTGCATTTTCTGGCATGGGGCATGACCCGCTGCTGCCCTAGATAGGTTTGCACCAGTTCCTCAGAGGTAGAACGATAGGTTGTTACAATGTTTCATTCTTTATGGAGGGCCCTGTGAGTGCTGGGCATCGAGGCTCACTAGTCATGCAGCCGGCGGCACAGCATGCACACTGCCACCCAGGCCTCCCCTGCGTGCTTGCAGCCTTCAAGAAGAAGGTCACCACTGCATCTTTCTATATTGGCTATCACTGAACTGTGCATCAGTTGCATTTTTCGGAGATGCACTATATTTTAGGAATCGGGTGCAGTGACGTTTTTGTTAGTGGCACCTGGGCCGATTGGCCTGTGGTTTAAAACGCATAACGTGATGCAAATGAAAGAGGAGTGCGTTCTACTTTGTGCATTTATGAGTGGTGATAAAAATGAAACATGCAAGTGTCTTTATCAATATATGCTCGTTCACTCATCTACTGGGTGAATGCTAGGACCCTCTTGTGTGTTCTGCGAGGTCAGATGACATTGAGGTTTGATTCCTTTCTGGGTTCCAGTCCAGCTAAGCTACCAGCCTAGGGCTCGTTGTGGACCCCTCCTGTTGCATAGCAATCTCCCTGGGAGCATGGTAACTCCCAGGATGTTGTCATGGGTCACGTGGCAGTGGCCACGTGACCAACATAGTAAAAGCGACGAGCCGCTTCCGGCTCGTCAGTCACACCATGCAGACGTGGACGAGCGTCCGACCAGGGGCAGGGGGGCAAGCGGGGCACAGGGTAGGCCGGGGAGGGCGGGGCGCACGCAGTTCGTGGCGCTTCGACGCCTTGAGTTTCGGAGGCGGCAGACGGAGTGCGGGCCCCCGGGGGTTTGGGGTTTGAACGTTGGTGTGCGGTCGGCGTGTTTCGGGTCGGTGGTCGGGCTGTTGAGGGGTGTTGCGCGGGTGGCGGATGCGATTAGTAGTGGCGGGAGTAGCGGAGCTGGGGTCGGGGAGTGTGTTGGTGGGGGGCGTTTGTTTGTGGTGGGGTGGCTGTTGGTGTGGATTGGCTGGGTGTGATTTGTGGTAGGGTGGCTGGTGGCGCGTGTGGTAGTGTGGATGTCGCTCGGGTTGGTCGCGGTGGGTTGGCGGCAGCGCGCGGTGCCTCGCCTGAAGCGCATGTGTAGGCGTACGGGCTGGGGTCTCGCGGGTCTGTGCGCCGGTCTCCGGGCTCCCTGGGTGGTGTGAGTTTGGGGTGTAGTGTCTGTTGGTGTGGATTGGTGGGGTGTGGTTGTTTGTGGTGGGATTGCGGGTGGCTGGTGTTGGATTGGTGGGGTGTGGTAGTTTGCGGTAGGGTTGCAGGTGGCAGGTGTTGTTTTGGGGTAGTAGTTGTTTGTGGCTGGAGGTTCGTGTGTGGGTGTCGCTTAGGTTAGTCGCGGTGGGTTGGCGGCAGCGCGCGGTGCCTCGCCTGAAGCGCATGTGTAGGCGTACGGGCTGGGGTCTCGCGGGTCTGCGCGCCGGTCTCCGGGCTCCCTGGGTGGTGTGAGTTTGGGGTGTAGTGTCTGTTGGTGTGGATTGGTGGGGTGTGGTTATTTGCGGTGGGATTGCGGGTGGCTGGTGTTGGATTGGTGGTGTGTGGTAGTTTGCGGTAGGGTTGCAGGTGGCAGGTGTTGTTTTGGGGTAGTAGTTGTTTGTGGCTGGAGGTTCGTGTGTGGGTGTCGCTTAGGTTAGTCGCGGTGGGTTGGCGGCAGCGCGCGGTGCCTCGCCTGAAGCGCATGTGTAGGCGTACGGGCTGGGGTCTTGCGGGTCTGCGCGCCGGTCTCCGGGCTCCCTGGGTGGTGTGAGTTTGGGGTGTAGTGTCTGTTGGTGTGGATTGGTGGGGTGTGGTTGTTTGCGGTGGGATTGCGGGTGGCTGGTGTTGGATTGGTGGGGTGTGGTTGTTTGCGGTGGGGTTGCGGGTGGTTTGTGTGGAAGTGTGGCCTGTGTGTTGATTGGTGTAGGTGGTGCACATCATCCTTTAGGATGGGGAAGCGCCTGCGTGGGTCCGCCCACGCGTTCGTTAATTAAGAAGAAGAAGAAGAAGAAGTCACACCATGCATTGACTCCGGTGTGGTTCTTTGCGTGCGCCTGCCTGGCGCAACACCGCGTGGTGTAGGCCCAAGGACCGGGCCCACCACGAAGTCGGCACCCCTGCTGGGCAAAGCCGGCCTCCACCCTATGCGGGCCATGTGATCATGGCAATTCGGGACGACCGCGGCCTGGGTGGCCCCAGAGCCGGGGCCGTCGTGTGCTGGGTGCCCTCAGCTCTGTGTGGGCTTCAGTGACCTGGAGCGCCGTGGGGTGATCCCCACGGCATTGTCCGCGGCTGGATCGCCGCACCGCAGGACCCGTCGGGTGATCCCGACATGTATCTGGGGCTGCCCGGTGATCCGGAGCAGCCCCCAACACCTCCCACCAGAGACTTACTCAGACTGTAGTAGCTGCACTCCACAGTAAGCATAGAACGTAACATTGGAAATGCAAATACAGGACACATATCCAACACGGAACATTATTATCATTATTGGTGAAATTTCTTGTTTATATAAAGTATCGTTTATCAGACCTCTCTGCAATACTACAATGATCATTAATCTGTGTTCTAAAAATAAACGTGTGGTGCTAGAAAATAAATCATGGATACAAGTATAATCTGAACTCGCCTTGTATATTTTACCCATGTTTAAGCTCGCTATTATATGCATTTCTAATGATTTCAAGACCAGCAGGAGAGGAAACAATGACAATTTACATTATTCAGAACTATTATGTTATGCTGCCATCTAGTGGTAGAAATAGCAATCATCGATCTAGGACTAAAAATGAATACCAGTTTGAAGCAGAGGAGGGGTTTTGATCAAAACTGTAAAGGCCACGTACAACAATTGCAACTGTCTATTTACGAAAAACCCCTTCAGTAGCCATACAGCAGCCGGGGCATGTGCAATATGCATGGGTGACTCTTTTGTGCAAGTTCTGCCTCTTACAGCAGTTTATTGACATGAACAACGTGTGCCTGGGATGGACTGGTTCAATGAGTCACACAACTAAAGAGCCCTTTCGCAGCTGCAGACAAACGTACACGTGTTTGTAGAAATGATCTCGTCCAGAAGAGATTTGCTGAGGCATAATTCTCCAATCAGGTATATATTGATGAGGCGGGAGGTAGGTGGCAGGTAGATGTGCTCATGTGCACCCTGTTCCTTCCATGCATATGTCAATGCACACTCTGAAAACAGGGTACCGTCATCGATCGAACACCCCTGATAAATGATCCGCGTGTTAATTCGCGCAGAGATTGCCACCATCTTCTACTTTAAATCTAACAGCCCCATTAAGTGCGGAAGGTGGTCACATTATAAACATAGGGCCTCATTACACGGTAGGCGGTGGACCAAGGTGCTATTAGCACCTTGGTCCATGCCGGTAAAATACCGGCACCGCCTTGGCGGAAAGGGGATTTACCGCCCCATTCCAAGGTTGGAGGGGCGGTAAATCCCCTTTCCGCCATTGCGCTTCCCCATTCCCATTTCTGCCCCATAGGGCTCTATGGAAATGGGGAAGGCGCTAAGTACGGCACCGCAATTTTGCGGTGCCGTAATTAGCTCAGAGGTCCCTTAGCGGGTTGGATATTAACGCCTGCAAGAAGCAGGCGTTAAATCCTCCAACCCGCAAAGGGGCCTCGTAGTACGGCGGTAAGGGTTAACGGTCACCGTTGCCATTAACGGTGACCGTTAACCCTTACCGCCGTCCGTGTAATGAGGCCCATAGTGTCATTTTTTCAGGTTGGAATGCGAATGCAATTCCAGAAATTGGGTAATGACTGTGCAACTTTGAGTTTACAAATCAATGCTATCCTTGGCATTATGTCAAAAATGCTCTGTACAGGGGATGAGTTCAACGACCTTAATCATGTTAATCCAAGAATTCACAATATACTCACTGCTAATTGTCTTCTTGATGCAGACACAATCCGATAAATGCTCCGGGAGACGCACGCAGTGGCCTTTTCATTTACACCTGTCCTGCTTTTGGCGTGAGTCTTCTCTTCGTGCTTTCATTCCGGACACCAAATGCGACAGACTGTTCCTGACGGAAACATGGTTAATCGACAACAGCGTGCATTCTAGCCTCTCTATTACACCCCCTGAATAGTCTCTTATTTGTCTGGAGAGACTGTACAAACGGGGCGGTGGCTTAGGTATTGGATTTAAGAAATATTTTAACTTTTTGTAATTAGATATCCATGTTTTCTCCTCCTACAGCTACTAAGAATAATTTACTGACATTTTTTTACTATCTCTTTCCATTGCATCAAAACATGTCTCATAGTAGGTTATTGTATCTAATCCCTACTCAATGTCACTTTTGAATTCCTTAGAACCTCCCGTTTTTTTCCTTTAAACACTGGCCCATCTCATCTCAAGGGTCATGAACTAGCCAAGATTGTATGCAAGAATATTACAATTACTTTTTCTTCTGTAAACAATCTTGACTGGACAATATTCTTTCAGCTCTTCGCAACCATATTAAGGTTTTGGGTTATACCTCTCTTCCTAAGCAGAATCGTCAACCATCCTCTCTAAAACATGAACATTTCTATACCAGATGTTCATTCTGCTTTTGATTCAGTTTCTTGAGACTCTGTTCTTAACCATCGAGTTGACATTTATGATACAATTACTAGTGAGGCTACTGATTACTTAGCTCCTTTAAGGCCTATCAAGGGCAGACTCCGTTCAAATAGACAGCAATGTTTTAATTCTGAATTGCACAAACTACGTTCTGAACGTAGGAAACGCTGGCATAGAAGGCAGAAAAATAGCTCTTCCGCTAACTATGAGACACTAAATTTAATTAACTAGAAACAAACACAAATCTGAAATTGCGTTAGCTCAAAATTGTCTGTATACTTCTTGTATTAAGGTTCCTGAAAACTAACAAACTATCTTTCAAACCTTATGTCTCATAGAAAATAAAACTATTACTAACCACTCTAAACCTCTGTTCATTGAATGGCTTCAGGACATTTTCCATTCTATGGATATTAAAGTTGCAATACTCAATTGCTAAATAAAAATAATAATAATACAAAAAAATACCTCCTTGGATACCAGCATTGTCATTAACTGCTGTCCAATTAATTATTGCTCATTTCTTAGAAAGATCCACATAAAGATAGTGTCCACCCAATTAAAATACTTTGTTGAGTCTAGCAGACTAAACACTTATGCAGCTGTTCAATTATCCTGCATTACCATTTGGAAATACTATCTGTGTGGTACTGCCGCCCAATCTGTAACACTTGGCGTCTCTCTCACATGCTCACTTGCATTTATTCTGCAATTCGACTACCCTGTAACCATCAGTCGACCTGCATGTTTTTATTTTATCCTTGTGTATGTCTGTAACCTTCTCTTAAGGCCTTTTTTATTTTTATTTTTTATTGCGCCCACTTACCCCAAGGTTTGGAGCGCGTTGTAAATAAATTAACTAAACTGATAATCTGTTGGCAATGTGCCAGACGGATTTTCACCCTGAACATGGTACTGAGAGCGCTCTACCATCTCTGGAATGAAGGCAATAATGATGCTTCCTTGCGAGTTATGCGTGACTTGTCTGCAGCAGTTGATACTTCATCAGGTTCTTTCTCAAAGATGAACCTTCATTGCCAAAGTGTAAGATTCTGCTCCTAGCCGCTTTGCATCATTCTTTATAGAGCGCCATCTCTGCTTAACCCTGCACAGTTTGGCAACCTAGTCCAGTGCCCATGTTCGACTTTGCATTTGCAGGTAGGAATTCTCCCTCCTTCCTCAGATCTGAGCTAGAGGCTCCTGTTGGCTTCTACCTGATTGTTCTTTTCAAGGCCTGGATTCTGTTAGACTTTGGGCTAAAGCTCCTAGTAATCTTTATAATCTAGCTTTTTCCTATCACCAGACATGTTCTGGGTGTGACTTAATTGGCAAAGACACCTTCAGTTCTGCCTCCCTATATATATTTAGCCTCCTTGGTTTCGCCAACGCAAGTTCTGGTCGTAGCCAACTTTCTCTGACCTCTAACACAATTCTCCCTCTGTAACAACATCCTAACCTCAACATTGTTGGGTTAACTGTCCAGATTTGTGTACAGCACCCAAAAGGGTGACTGCCCCAATAATGGTGCTGGTTGGTGAGTTAGTTTCACCATCAGTGTCTGAGATCATGACACATTTTTGTCCATAGTGGTTCAACCTCCTGCTCATGTATATATCCCCACATATCACTTAATTTCAGTGATGAATAAAATTGGTCCGTTCCCCCGTCATAGATTGTAAAAATCCTTTTCTGTCATTTAAGAATCAGGCCGTGTTAAGGTGGACCCCTGGCCAGGCATTCCGGCTTTCTCATTCGTAATCAGGTGAACTTTCTAGTTTTCAGTGTCCACACGAATGCCCGATCTCTAGGTATCATTCGCTGCAAAAAGCCGTTCACTTGGCTCCAGTTTTCGTTCCATTCTAACGCTTGTGCAGCAGGTGCGTGCTGAGGTTCTAATCCCACTTTGAGTATGGAACCTCAAGTGGAGGTAAATGTATTTGTTAACTCTCCTACTTGTGTTCTATACATTTGAGACCTCTACTGGGATGGATTTCTCTAGCATTTATTTCCCTGGGTGACCCCCGGGGATGATCTTGCTGGCCGCTCCTACCTTCCACCGTGACGATCACACACAGGGATGCACCCCAGGTGATTTATGGTGGTGGGTGGTGGAAAAAGCATGGGCAAGAAGATTAGTACCATGTGGGGAGCATATTAAGCTAAAGACATACCTCTTTCCTTGGCCGCACACGCCACTATTTATTACAATGACCACCACAGGACTGCTATATTTGATGAGCAGGAGAGCGTCATGCTCAGTGCCCACAATGTTGCCTAAACATTTGGTGCTCTGGCAACATGATTCTGGCAGGAGATTTGCCATATAGGCACACCTAGTCCTCTGCCGGCTATTCAAAGGGTTTGATTTAATCTAAAATGTCGGGAAGTGCTGTGCGAATACAGGTTGCCCTGGCCACGCCAGTAGTGTTGCAACTTGGTGAGTATGGACCCAGTTTCACAGGTGCTAGCTACCTTCTAATTTAATCAATCCGCTAGTTTCATATAAAGGTTGATTGGACACATGCAATGATTTGTGTACAGTAGGTTTCTGAGTTTATTAGAACTTCTGTAGCCGACATGTGTTTTGACCTGAAAAGGTCTTCTTCAAGGCTATTAGGACTGGCTGTTCATATTTGAAATCCTCATTATGGCTTCAACTAGGTCAGAGCTTGGCTCTTATTTTCTTCGTTTTCTTCTGTAAATGAACACTTACAATGTTGTGCAAACAGTGCATTATATGAATATATTCATGTGACTAATTCATGAACTTGTGATGATCTCTTAACTGGTCTATATAGTTGAATGCAGATTATGCACGTTCTGCAAGCATTGATATATGTTCTTGAATATATACATCACACTTCCTGTTCAATCATGTTGGGTGCATTATACGACTATGTTCCTGGTCTAATTGTATTTCACTGAGGTACACAGCATCAACCGCAATGAAATACAAATAGCCCAGGAGCATATTTGTATAATAAACCATGTTTGCACAACCTTGTAGGTGTCAATTTACTGAAGAGAAGGAAAATATGATCTAATTTAAGTCATAATGAGGATTTTAAATATGGACAGTGTGTTGGGTCAGAAAGAGACAGACTCTGAACTTCCATAATTAATCAAATCTTCATTCAAGTAAACTTAAAGAAAAAGTGCCTAAGTATCCCTAGGCTACGGGCTTTCCCTACCTAACTAAACTAACAAGGATGTTCATCAGTTGTCGGTGAGTCCAAAATAAATGTTTGTCTACTGTCCAAAATAAACTAATGCAACCTGACCCTACCACTTAAAAACAACTAAAGCACAGGACAATGGCTCCCTTCTCCTGTGGACTGCTTTCTCAGCAAGTTATTTTAATACAGTATTCTTAGGTAGTTCTTAGTTATCTTTGTTATCAAGTCACAAAGCTCTGATAATGGGCTTTTCCACTTTGCTTTCTCCCTCCTGATGTGTTCTCTTATACTTTATGTGGCTTTCTCTTTTCTCTTAAGGCTCATTTTCTCCTTTCTTGTTGTACAAACTTGAAAGTCGCTCTTGACTCAATGTCCAATCTTTATATTGGTTAGGAAAACCAAGGTGGTTGTAATTACAATTCTCACTTTTCTTATGTATTTCCAACACTTGCTCATTATTGGCAGAAGTATGAGAACTCAAAAAATAATTCTCACTTCTCTCAAAGACTTTGGTGCCACTAGGACAAGTATGAGTAACCCAGTCATGATTCTCACTCTTCTTACAAAGGTTTGCCTCACTGAGACAAGTAGGAGTAGTCCAGTGATTATTCTCACTCTTCTTACTGGGAATGTGTTAAAGGAATTACTATGTAACCCCCAGCACTCCATATAGGGTGGTGTGTGCTGGACCCATAAAGTAAAGGTAAGTAAGACAGGAGTCATCTTACTACTCTTGGGAACAGTAGTTCACCCAAGAAAATGTAGTTAAACATTTAGAGAAGTCCAAGGGATTTCTCAGTGGCACTGCACAGGAGGTGCTGTGTGTCACAATGCAAAAGCAGATGCCTATGGAGTTTACCACACCCATAAAACAGTAAGGAACACAGAAAATCATAGTTCTCACATGATCGAGAGAGAAAAACGTCCCACTCAATCAGGAGAAAAAATTAAAAAAAAGCCCTGAGTCCAGAAAAATAGCCCAGGGCCTCTAAGGTTAAAGGGAATTGGCACAGAAATTAAAATGGTACCCAACAAGCAGCAAAGTAGCCCCTAAACATATTATGATCTAAGGGCACAAAGTCTGACATCTGTGATGTAAAGATCATAATAAGCGTTATACAATTATATTGCTGCCTAAATAAAAAGGTAGGGTGTCTTCAATTGTACTACAGAATATTAAATCATCTGTGTTGTAACCTATAAAGAATAAGATGGGAAGCATGATTGCGTGCTGTATACGAGTATCAACTAAAAAGAGGACAACTGAAGTATCTGCAAACGTTCAGAAAAACATTCTTGACAAATGTTTAGTTGAGTCATGCGAAGAATAAAAAAAACTGCTTTGTAATCATGTTACAAAACGTAGTTCGTTCATAAATACAATTCAAAACTTTACTCATTCCAATATTTATCAGGGAAAAATCTCAGGAGGGTAGATCACCTGTTGCTGTCTGTGCTGTGTACTGTATTGAAAGTCTAACTGCACATTGCCAAATGGAAGTCAGTAATGGGTCACAGGCTTTGTTAGTATCACAGCAGATAGACTAGCCCCATTACGCTGTGTCATTCTAATGTCTATCAAAGTGAATTCTCAGGTTAGGTCACCTGTTGCTGCCTGTGCTGTCTACGGTATTAAAAATCTAACTGCACAATGCATAATGACAGTCAGTAATAGGTCACTGACTTTGTTAATATCATAGCATATATACTAACCCCAGTATGTTGTGTCAAAAAAGGGTCACAATGTGTTCTGTAAATATTTCTGCACAGTAAGCTACTGTGGACAGATTGCCATATGTACTGCTTATCTTATCTGGAATAGGGATCATTCTTTCTGCAACCTCTATGGAATCCCAGCTCTCTAGTTGGTGTTTCTCTGCACCCTTCATCTCCTTCCAGTTGTATTCATCATTAATCCTCATCACAATCCCCCTTTATTGGTGTGCATGGTATTTTATGATCAAACCTATCCACTCCTTGACATTATGATGCTAATTATTTTCATTGAAATGTTCTGTCATCAAACACCCCTACATACTTCCCTAATCTTGATTGGATGGTTATGAATTTAAATCTTGTGACATGAACACTAAAGTGGGGACCAGTCCCTCCTCCTGCACAACTGCAATTGTGTTTACTTTATATAACCTTTGACATGAAGGGGCCAATTTAATAAAACAAACATCATCAGTATCCATGGCTTGATATGCGTACAGAGATGTCTTAAAAGCATGTGTGTAATATTGCTTGTTATTTAATAATTGTCATACTTGTCAACCATGAACATTTGGTGGTATTTAGTATTTTATTATTTATTGTGCATTTGTAAGGTGCTTATACATCAAGTAAATTGTGTTTCAAATCACCCACAGGGCAACAGGGAGGGAACATGGGAATGAAAAGCAAATATAACAATGGAAGATAGAGGCCAACCTACTAGGCCTTGTGAGCATTCAGAACGTGCAAGTGCAGAGAGAGAAAGAGAAGAGAAGAGATGGGGCACTGGGGGTGGGGAGTAAGTGCTGGGTGTAACGAAGAGGGAAGTGCTATGGAGTAGGCAGCTGTTAAGTGACTTGGTGAGAGTGGTCAGCTGCCAATAAATTAGTGCAGGCTTGTGGTGGAATAGGCCAGTGGGGGCCAAGGCAAGTACTGGGAGCGGGCAGAGGCTGAAGGCAATTGGGTGTGTGAGGCCAGGACCCAAGAGGACACATAAGTACCTTGGTCACCAATCTCAGCAACTGTGGGGTTTAGCAAGGGAGGGAGGGAGGAAGGAAGGGAAGGAGGAGGTGAAAAGGAAGGTCTTGAGGAGTTTTCAAAATTTGAGGAGATACGGCTGAAGATGAAGAAGGGGGAGGCTGTTCCAGAGGAGAGAGCCTGAAAGGAAAGAGATTGGCCACCAGCACACTGTTTAGCAAAGCACTGGTGCTCGAGGATCGTAAAGATCTGGAGGGAGAGTATTTAGTGAGAGCCAGTTGTAGATATTGTGGTCCCAGGCCCCAAACAGCCTTATGGATGATGCAGAGGGATTTGAATGTGATCCTTGCAGCAACCGTGAGCAAGTGGAGAAATTTTAGGGTTGGAGAGATGCAGCTCCTGGGTTTGAGGCCAAGGATAAGTCGTGTAGCCCTATTCTGGATTAGCTGGAGGGGTCATAGAGAAGAAGAAGGTTGATTATGGAAGAGGCTATTGCAGTAGTCTACCTTAGAGTGGTCAGAGAGTATTTGTATCTACAAAGCACAAGTGGATTCAGGTTTCTAACATTTTCCACTATACAGTTATTGATTTTAATTGGTTTTATATATTTTAGTTGAACGGCAAGACGTGACGCTTTTAACAAAAGTGTATCTAAATAAATGCAGTTTATTGCCACACAATGTACTCAGTGGTCAATTTCATATAAGCTCTCCTTAGTAACTGGTTGAGACAAACTTACAAATGTGATTTTTATTGTGGAAAAATGTGTGACTGGGGTCACTGGAAAACAACTTGCAAATGAAGCCTCATGACTAAAGTAAAGAGATATTATGAGCTGTTTTTTGCAAAACTGTCCTTGAAAATTCTTGGAGGGGGTTAAACTGCTCCAGGGTGAATCCAAGTTTGCATATATCCAGAACCATTGCAGTCTGAACAGAATGCAATAGCAATATTATTAAAACTAATAATGGCCTTCTGGTCCTCCTTTATACTTCCATAATTTTTTTTGTTATTCACATGTCTTGAATGAAATACCTTGTAGAATGCAACCCACTTATCATTTTAGTTGTGTTTCTATTAAAAGCAAATCATATGTTACTTTGAAATTATTAGTGGATTTGTCAGTGCAGGACATCTGTAAGCATAACATGCTCATGAAATCACACAGTGATTTAGTTCAATCTTCCAATTTAAGTTTATTGGCTTATCTGGTTAGTAGAACAGTCTTTCTTACCCATTCAGGTCCCTATGGACATTTGGAGGCGACAATGGTGAATTGCAAAAGAGACAGTTCCCATGCTTCCATTGCCATCTCCCAAAGAAGACAATAGCTGATGACAATGTATGTTTGTTTAACATGACGTGTTCCTGCTGTGCATTAAGATAGTCTCCATGTCTTCATGTTATATGCAGTTATTAGAACAGCTGAATCAGATGTATCACACTTGAAGAAGCAGTGCCAATTCTCGGCACCTTTGACTGTATTCGCAGGTGTAGTCCTTTCCCTTTGTTTTTCCCCATAGATATTCCCACAAGCACTCATGCAATAAAGCCCAATAATTGAGCCCTCATAGAAGGCCAAAATATATACTGCTTACCCAACACTTAACAGACCGACCCATTTTGTCATCCATCTTCTCCCACATTGTTACTTCCACTCCAATTCTAAGGAAAACTGGTGATAGTAATCAAATATCAGTGCCGCTCAGAACAATCAATTGCTTCTAGAGTATGGCTGAAAGTGTTTGAAAAAGGATCACAAACAATCACATTCAGTATTCTCAATTGCAGGTAGACGATCAAACATACTGCTAGCATTTCCCACTCCTTGGAAGAATTCATCGCCAATCGGTCTATAAGAATCGAAATCAAAGGTAGCGTTATCCGTTCCTGAGAGTAATCTCATTAATCAGTGCAAGGTGGAAAATCACCTTTTTCAGTACAAAGAAAGGGGATGAGGCTGCTGGGGATTGGGAATGTGTAATACGCCCCTTTCATTAGCACACCAGCCAAGTACTCTTCCAACACCTCATCCTCTTTCTGGGTCAAGGAATACATCCATCTCCAGAGGCATCCTCTACCAACTCAATCAAGCAATCATAAGGTCTGTGTGGGTGCAGGCGCTCGGCTGGTCTGTCAAATACCTTAATGTAATACTAATATTCCTCAGGAAACAGAGAAGAAACTGATCCTACTTCATGGTAGACAGAAAGAAGGGCATGCCAAAATCTCTCTTGGGGATAAGGAACCATTAAACTTAGTATGGAGTGATCAGAAGAAAAACAAACCAATGGGTTCACCCAGTCAATATTGGCATTCTGACACTGGTCTTCTTCTCGTGGTGCCTTGGGTACAATGTGGGGCGCCATGCAAGGTCAAATCTAATCTTCTATTGGTGCCCCTGAAAAGTTGTCAAAACAAACCCAATAATATGTTCAACAACTGGGCTAGAGTACTTGAACAGCCTTGGGGCAGGCATTGGGCACCACCAGAATGCCTAGTTTCTTAGCATATGTGATGCCGAGTAGTTACAGTGGCCCCTGATTCCACCATTACTGAAGAAGACTTAGGTTTTTGCATGGGGAAGTGAAATTCAACTTTCACTTACACATGAATAAATGTCTGGGCTCTAACAATGAGGAACCCTGTATGGCCGACTTGTCCAGGTGGTCCATCTATGGGTAAGTCTTGGCATTTCAAGCTGACCTATAGGTACAGTACAGGCACAGAGTTTAGGCCATACTGCATTCTAATTCCTCTCACATTAGTGTAACTTGAGCCACCCGATTTGCATGGCATTGGTTTTGGTAATCCCCCTCCCCTTTTCTCTCTCATGAAGGTAAGGAATGAGCTTTAGTAGACAAACATAGTTCCAGATGCCTTTGTTTATCCCGTCTCTTAGACATACAGACACTAACAATAATGCTTTTCTTAGGTCCTCTGCAAGACCTTTGAAATGCACAGCCAGCTTTTGGTTCCCATGCCAAGTGATGTCAGCAACCAACTAGTGGAAATGGCCAACAGTTACCAACAAAGCTTTATTCCCTTGGGATCATTTCAGTAATTTCAAGTCATTAGCCTGGGTTTTAAACCAGATATCGAAGACTTAATTCATTGCGGCCAACAAGGAATACAAGGTGTACAAGATTGGGTTGTTGGATACAGGAACAGGTTGGCCCAATGTACAGCCAGACCACACAGTTGGGAAAGCACAACAACTGCCTTTGTTGTGAAATCCAGGAATGCTGTAGAAAAGCAAAAGAAGAATGACTCATTGATTTATGAAAGCCCAATATCCTTTTGTGTCCCTATGGAACCATTCAGGAGTTTTGAGTGGGGAAAGGAGTGGGCAGAACCACTGGTACCTCTCCTGAGATCATGATTGGAGTGGTGGGATGTACAGGAATGACGGTGGTGGTGGTGGTGCTGCTGCTGGTGTGCATTCCCTGCAAAGTCATTGTCAGTAGGCAGTGGACAGAAGCTACTCTGCATGTCTATGCAGGTCTTGTATGCCTTGGATAAGGGCCATCAGGGGATCAGCCATGCCTTTCATTGAGCTGTCATGGTGGGAAGAATTGAGCTTCACAATTTGTGTGATCCTAGCCTCATGAAACAATGAAAAATGGCCAAGAGGGCAGGAAGACTTCTCCCCACCCACTATGCCCGCCGCGCCCTGAGAAAGCTAGAGAACTATGCAAAACTCTGGGTGAAGGGCTCAGATTAAATGCAGGAAGAATACCGAATAGTTCTCACCCTGGCTGCAAAAGAAAATTCAACAGGTTAGACAAAAAAATACACTAACCACCTTCTCACATTTCCACCCTCTCATCTAACTTGCCATACCACAGAGAGAGACACACTTATACCAAAACTAGACAAGCATTCCCCCAGTGATGGTTAGCCAGACACACTATTGCCAAACAGATAGTACTGTGCAGAAATGTTGACAAGACACCTGATCCAGGCACAGCAGTATGCAGGTATGGGATTAGGGAACAAAAAAGAAGGAAACATGCAGAAATCCCGATTTTCTATAGAGTGAAGGAATATGTAGCCAACTGCAGAGAAGCAATCCCAACAGACAAGATGGCATGACCAGTCAGGATCATAGAAAAAAAGATTCTGGGGACACAAAGTTAAAGAATCCAAAGACAAAGGAGGCGGAGGGTTGAGCCAGAGCCAGGGTGTAGCACCTCTAAGGAAATGCAAGGCCCTAAATATAATAGGAGATAGAACAAAGCCAAAAAGGTGAAATATACCATAGCTGTTTTGGTGATCCAAAAATCAGTCAGAAAGGCAATTCAGGTAAATACACAGTGAAAGCACATATACAGCCAAAGGGTAATTCAAACAAGATGTCAAGTCCGGTAAAACATGCATTTAAAAAAGTCTGCAACCTCAGACCTTCAATAGGTATTCCAAAATAGAGAGTCTGGAATGTGTGGGGGTTTAGAAGAGTCCTGCTTTGACTACTTTCATTACCGGGGTCACAGGTTCTGTAGTTACAGGGCACCTGATTACATGTGTGCGGTGTTGGATCATGAACATCACACAACATGCACGATCGTCATCTTGCGTGATGGACGGCAGGAGCAGTAGTTTCAATTACAAGTGTTGTTCCAGGCGCTATGGTAACCGTCAGCTGTACTACATAAATATCTGGTGTTTTTGGTACCAGCAGGGGTGTCTTCTGTCAATTTCATTCCCCTTACACACCCAGATAACTCCTGTTCATATTACTCGCACTCATGCTCTGCAACCTCACACCATCCATAGCCTCTTTGTTTCTCATTCTCCACGTTGTGTTATGTTATTGAAACTTATAATGCGCACGTCAGCCAGAAGGTATCTTTCCACTAGGAAAACTGCAGTAAAGCATAAACAACCAGCTAAAAGTTACAATAACCAGGTCTTAACAAAACAGTGGAAAAGTGGATGTTTGAAGTATGTCTAAGGCTGACTGACATGGAGTTCCACAGTTTACTCGTGGCCACAGTGAAGGCACAAACCTCATCTCTGCTTTACTGAAATATCGGCACCAATATTCTTTTTTTTATTTTTTATATATTTTTTTTCTTAATTCTTATAATGTGCTGCATGCCCGTGGGCCTCAGGGCAGACAAAAACAAAGACAAGACAACAAAGAAAGCCAGTAGGAGCAGAAAGGAGGGGTCATAAAAGATTACTCCAAGGTAAAAAGATGAGTTTTTATGGCTTTTTTGAATAGGAGGTAGTTTTGGATCTGTCGTAGCCCGGCCGGCATGGCATTCCAGAGTAGAGGGCCCTGAATGTCAAGAGTGGTGCCACCAAATTTAGCAGTCTTAAATCTGGGGGAGCAAGGACTGTGGCAGAGGAGGAGCGAAGATGTCTTTCATTGCTCTTGATGTTAATGCATTCAGACAAGCAGATGGGGCTGCTGAAAGACAGGCATTTATGTGTTGTTGTAAGCATTTTGTGTGTAATACGATGTTTAACAGGAAGCCAATGAAGCTTCTTCCTGAAGATGGAGATGTGGGAGCGGCGAGATTGGTTGAATACAGTCCGCACAGCATTGTTCTGGGCCACTTGTAAGGATTGAATATTTGCGGCAGTAGTACCGGACAGTAGGCTGTTGCAATAGTCTAGTCTGGAATTTATCAACGCCGTAGACAAGAGTGCACAGTTTTCAGCTGTTATAAATGGGTGGATATAATTGATTCACTTATTGATCAGTCCGCAGCTGGACCTGGTGTTGGAGACATGCGGCTTCATAGATAATTTGTCGTCTAAGAAAAGTCCCAGGGTTTTTACCTTCCTCTGAACAGTAATGATGTTGTCTGCAATAGGGAAATATGCATAGTCGGTGTCTAGTTTGCTCTGGGTATTCTTGGAGGATACTATCATTAGTTTGGTTTTGTTGCTGTTTAAAGCAGGAGAGTTACAAGCCATCCAATCCTGGATGGTTTTGTAGATGTTATTGATGGCATCAACATCATTTCTGTACTGACCGCTAAGCTGGATGACGACCTGTGTATTGTCTGCGTGGTTAGTATACTGAACTCATTGCTTGTTTAAGAGGTCAAGAAGAGGTCGAATGTACAAATTAAAAAGTAATGGCGACAGGCAGGAGCCTTGTGGGACACCACATGTTTGAGAGATAGGAGTGGAGTGATGACTACCTACGCTAACCCTTACCATGCAAGGGCACAAGAAGCAATCCATTTTGATGCCATCGAGGAACAATTTGCAACCTCTCCGAGCCTTGTCACTAGTGATCTGTGATCAACCAGATCAAAAGCTGCAGAGAGGTCAAGTAACATCAGTAGTGCAGCTTAATTCTTGTCAGCAATGCCCACCAGGGTGGACTTAAGGTCGAGCATGGCTGTTTCAGTTCCATGAAGAGCCCTATATCCTGATTGTCGAGTGTCGAGCATCTTGTGCTCTTCAACATGAGCCTGGAGTTGTTTATATTCTAATTTGTCCAGTATCTTCAATATAAAAGTCATGTTTGTTATTGGTCTATAATTATCTTGGTTGGTAGGGTCACGATTTTCTTTTTTCAGCAAGGGTGTTATCCAGGCAGATTTGAGCACATCTGGTACCACACCTTAATCAAAAGATACATTTATCAATTTAGTGATCCAGGGAACCAGCAAGTCAGTCGATTCTTTGAAAATGTTAGTGGGACAGTTGTCACCAGGGCAGGAGGTAGCTTTAAGATCTTGTATAACTCTAAGCACTTCCTTTTCAGAATAATGGGAGGAGAATTGGGGTATTCCATCTTGAGTATTATTAGGATGTGTAATACTTTTTGTGGGTAGCGGTTGTGCTACATTGATAAGGGCTTTATGGATTTTTTCCTTGTGGGAGTCGATTTTGGAGAGGAAAGCATTGTGGATGTCTTGACACCATTTAAAGTCTTTAGTTATGTTATTGGAGGGTGGAGGCTAATCCTGAAAATCAGTTAAGATTTGAAACAGTTCACCGACATTAGATTGAGCGTTTAGGATTCTTTTATTGTAGTGTGTGGCTTTGGAAATAATGATACGTTTTTTGTATTCATGCGTGTCTTTTTTGTAGGCATCTAGTGTATTGTTGTTGGGATCCCATCTCCAGGATATTTCAAGAGCCCCTTTGGCTTGTCTGGCCCTAACAATATCATCTGAGAACCATGTGTTTTTAGTAGCCTCAGGCTTGATGGTTTTCATTTTCATGGGCGCGAGCTCATTCACAGCTTGCATGATAGTGTGAGTCAAGTGGTTAACTAAGGCAGAAGAGTCTGCTAAATTAGATATAGGTTGTAGCTGGGATGCTACTAGCGATGAGAATTTAGAAGATGTAATGTTTTTCAATTTACGAGTCAGTTTCCGCAAGCGCGGATAGGTGTTGAGTTTAGGTGGAGGACCTGGTAGTGAAAATTTTTCACCGTCAGGTGAATTATGTGGTAGCACATGACAATTGAAGCTGGATTTGCACATGAGTGCCACTCTGCCTCTTTTGCCTTGGGAGCGATCTGCTCTGAAGAGAGTATATTCATCTGGGGTTGAGAGGTTTGCTTGAGTAGGCAGGTTGGAGTTAAGCCATGTTTCAGTAATACCAAAGAAATCAGGGTTGCAATCATTGACATGGTCTGCAATTTCGACACCATGTTTATACAAAGAGCGAGTATTGAGCGAGGAAAGAGACAGTACTAACAGCGGCACAATGTTAGAAACGGTTTCACTATTCACGCGTGCGGTTTTGTCTAAGTACATGTTTGAAATGTGTGCCCACCTCTCACTTCGTCCACTGAGAGTGGGTGAGTGGAGGACTTACTTGTGTGTTAGTCCGGTGATCAATCTAGGCTTTCTGAGGGACACGGAAGCCTAGCAGGGAGTAGGAGCCAGCAAGCCGGCGGGCTGCGGTGATGACTGATGAAGACCGGCACGTCCCAGAAGCACCGGCGCTGAAGCGCCTGAACCTATTTATCCACTAGAGTTATGGGTAATGTATTTCACACACAACGTTCATAGCGTTCACTCGTGAGAGTTGTTGCTCTCCTAGCAACAAAACACACACAAAGCTTGCCAATGAAAGCAGGCACGAGCAATAAGGAGCATAAGGTTGCAGTGTTAATGTTTTCAAAGTTATCAGTTACTTTAAACAAATTTGCAATGAACAATTAGAAATGCGCTAGCTGCCTTGCAAAGAAAGAAAATGCCTAAAGTTACCTAGAAAGCAGTTGTTCTCAGAGCATAGAGACCTGGCAGGAACATACGAAGCAAACATCTCCTGGAGAAAGCTAGCACCCACTTCAACCACTCCAACCAGCATGATGAACCAGGCATAGTGACTTGAAGATGGTCCCTTTTGCCACGGGGAGCCAGTGAAAAGTTCTGAGGACTGGGCTGATGTGGGATCCATAAGGGATAGCTGTATCTACTGCAGCTGTTAAGTTCTGCAGCAGCTGGAGCCGATGAATAAGGCCCCTAGATTGTGCGAGATAGAGCGCATTACAATAGTCAAGTATACTAGTGACCAAAGAACAAACAACTATAGGATGACGATTAACTGAAAGAAAGGATTATTTGTAAAACATTCAGAGTAAAGTGACCAGCCTTACAGACAGTGCTCACCTGTGGAGCCATAGACAGGGAGGAGGAGAGATAGACTCCGAGACTTTTTACAACTGTCACTGGAACAGTGCCAAATGAAGGAGGCCAGAAGGAAGAAGACCAGAGAGCAATATCAAGATAAGAAGATGCAGAGGTAACCACAAGGACCTCAGTCTTGTCCCCATTCAGTTTGAGCCAGTTTTGGCTCATCCACAGCCTCACAGCGCCCAAGCAATCTTTCAGGCGGGACAGCGCACCAGACCGGTCATGATCTAAACCGACCAGCATCTGCGTGTTATCTGCGTAAGAGTAGCCTCTGAACCCATGGGAGCAGATGAGACCAACCAATGGTTGAAAATAGATATTAAATAATAGGGGGGACAAGTCTGAGCCCTGATGAATGCCACATGTCAAAAAAAAGGAAGCAGAACAGAAGGGAGGTAGAAAGAGAGATTGACCCCTATTTGTCAGGAAGGATGTAAACCAGTCCAGTATGGGACCGGTGAGGCCTGCCAAAGACAAGCGAGCAAGAAGTATGGCATGGTCAACAGTGTCAAACGCTGCTGACAAGTCAAGCAGGATTAAGGTCCAAATGCTGCCACCATCATCTAACCTGGCAAGATCGTCCTCTACCGATACTAGAACACTCGCAGAAGCAAGGACAGAACCCTGACTAAAAGGTGTCAGAAGAGGACTCAATAAAGGAAGAAAGAAGAAGAGGTAAGACTAAATATTATAGAAGCTTCATAGAAAAAGAAAGCAGAGAGTATGGGGGAAAATTGGACAGGTCAGATTTGTCCAGTGTGGGGGTTTTTAAAAGCAGGATCACCACAGCCTGCTTAAGCACATCAGGAATAAAACCGGACTGACAAGATGCATTAACAGCTTGAGTGATTAATGCCACAACACTTTACAACATATCTGCCTCCTCCCTTTTGCTGAACTATGGTCCACCAAACAGGACTGATGTGCACCCATGAGACCACAAAACATTCTTCCACAGGCACCCACCTCCAACTGTGTTTTTAGAATTGATTAACTGTTTTCCCATCCCCTTATCTTCCCTCATCTAATTGTCTATCCTCCAGCAGCCTACGGCCTGTATGACCCTGGCAGGGGCACAGTACACAACCACATGGATAAGACTAGACATCCTATCAGCTGTACAAAGATGTCAACATTCGAGTTGATAATCATGTAGCATGTCTAAATACTACAAATGTTAATCCTGTATTATGTTCTTATGTAATCAATGTATTTGACATGGTGCGGTCTCAATACCTCCCTACCACATATTCTTAGTAAGTATTTTCACCATTTACTAATTCCCTTCTTTCGGAAGAAGCTTACAACCCACCTTTTTCTTAAACCTTCCTCTTTTTACGGTTGCTCTCAACTTAACACCTGCAGCCAGATACAGTCTTTGTTTGGATTGCCTCCTCTGAGGAATAAGCACGCTACAAATAAACAAATCAGATCAAATCACTAATGTAAGTGCGCCCAAACCTGGGATTGCATTGTTGGCAATGTCAGCTCAGAGCGTTTTTTAGAAGCTTCTTTAACTAAATTCACCCTCCCATGAGCCTACTGAATCTACTTAACTCCTTGGCAATCCTTCTTTCAGTGCCAAACCGCCCCTCTGAGGGCTAAAGCTCAGTCAGTAAGAAGGTATTAACATAATAAAATGTACGTTCCCAAACATATACCAATATAAAATACCCATCAAAAAGAAAACACGTTGACCTTGTAAAAAGCCTTATATATTAACTTTATAAAAAATCAGTTACTTTGAATGTTTGCCCTTTTTCCATGTGGCAGCATTGAAAATGAAATCCAATTCATGCTATGGACAAAGCCAGTCATTTCATAACTTCTTCCTTGAATAATGCCTTATGCTACCAATTAACAATCGCTGGAATAACATAATACAGAGAACTAACATAAACACATTACAAAACAATGGAATGGAAAACAAACAGATCTTAGAAAGTTACAAACATCATGCCATTATCTACAGTACAGAACTGTTCATTGTAACTGAACTTTCTTAGATGTAGAAAATAATTTTCAACACGGCAGGCTGTAAAACAGGTGTTTTCCACATCAAGTATGGACGATCAGTGGTTCACATAGTATGGTCCAAACATTTACAAAACACTCTAAGTCTTGGGATGCAGTACTGAATGAAAGGCGACTGTAGTCTTATTGTGGCCTGTTCACAAATCACATGTCTCCAGTCCCCATACTATTGCACATATTGAATGGTAACATGGAAGGTCTGTGACCAGGGAAGGGCTCAGGTTTCATGGAACATCTGCTGGCATGTTGACAGCTGCAAACGCTTCCAACTTGTTCACAGAGTGTAAAGTGCAAATGAGCACCACACGCCCCTGGTCAGGGATTAACGTATTGGCATGAAAGTATATTAAATGCCCTGTAAAATGCTCAATGGCCATGCACCTCCAAGTAGAAATGAGTTATTTGACAAGGTCCATCTAGTCGGCTGAAGAGACCGCTACACATGATGGTCATCGAAAGCCTTTGCAGCGGTCAGGGAAGATTGTGTTTTCAATAACACATGGTATAACGATTGTGGGCATACATAGATCAACTTATTTTTAGCCTTTATTTTTTACATTCTTTTAATGGGGGATTTTGCCCAATATTCCCCATTAACATTCAATTCCGACTAATACATTTTCGTTATCAATGTTTTGAATCCCAGGTTGGTATACAAGGTGCATTGCAAACACAAACTCACATCATCTTATGCGAAAGGGAAACTCGGTGCAGGACACAGCTTGTGTAATACTGCTACCAGTACTATGAGACTCCAAATACAGTCTCGTTAGTGAAAGGCCAGTGATTTATCCTATACATCTGGTTTGTGGTCATTCCCATTCAATAATAGATAACTAAAATATATAATACAAATCCTCACATTTCAGGGATTTAGATACTCTACTAAAAATAGCTTTTTGGCAGCAATATTTACATATGCATGGCTATCTCACCATCTATATACATATGTATATACACATAATTTCACCTCTTCTAAAATGATTGATCGGTTATCATCAGTAGCAGCAGAAAATCAAATAATGTTCAACTTCTATTCATACTTTGTGCAGCTTACAGCATTTTGATTTAAATGAACTACAACAAATAAAAGTTAAAAAGCAGGATAACATTACAGACGCCCAGCAAATTAATTTCCCAAGTGTGGGCGAGGGACATCCGTTTGAATATCTTTTTTGTCTTTGAAACATCCTATATAATCTTTGTGCTAATTCTTATTCACGACTATTTACAATACAACACTATTCCTTAAAAATACTGGTATTACATCACATGTACTATTAGTTCTATGCACATTCCATTTCTGAAGAAAGACGTTTTGATACCTATAGGACTATTAAAATAGATTTTAACCAATTCATTTTAATTGTATGCATAATTATGGAAAATTAAATAGCCCAGTTTTTAGTTTGTGAAAGTCTTCTCGATATATACGATTTTGTCCAACTCAACAAACAAACCATGCACTTGCTGAAGATATAGTTAGTTGTCTTTCTGCATTTGGTATTTCCATGACTTCTCCCTGCAGAGATTGTGCAGTGCTTGACCTGCAGCCCAGCATCTCATTTTGTGCCTTACCTGTGGTGCCACAAAATTAGAAAAAAAAATACAATTACCCAGTAGCTAAGCCTCAGGGAGCTAACGAATGCTTTACGCTAGGGTATTTTCTGAACACCATTAGCCATCAAAGAATATCACCTCCATTGACACAATCTCCCTTTAGCTCATTTTGATGCATGGAACCTTTCATCACAAATATAGGTCAGTTAGGAAAACTTGTATTTTTAGAGGGTTTTGTAAGAAACATCCTTTAACATATTTTGGAGAGTAGATGGAAACTTCAGTTTGTCTATGTACAAGTAGTTCCAAAGTGTGATAGGGTAATAACCTAATGTTCAGAGATAACCTACCAGCAAAGTTACCATGACTTCTTAAGTACTCAAAAAGGTACAGCAACTAGAGATACCCCACACCAAAGTTTAACATTCAGTGTCTGCCAACAATGGCTTGTGCATGATATGCAAAGTGAAACATTATTGCATAAACAATGGGGCAGTCAATGGAGGAAACTTGAGTTTTATCCTGTTTGGGTGAAGCAAAGCGGCTTTACTTACTTCCAGCCACCCAATGAAAACATGATGTAGGATTTTAAGATAATTAGGGTACACTTCATAAAGAAACCTCTTTATGACTAGAAATTCTCTTCATCCCTTCAGCTCCGTCGTATTTTACACGAACATCAAGTGGTGTAAGATAAACGCAGCAGTGCAAGCACATCCTACAAATCCCACATACCTCGTCAAAATGCATTTCTTGACTATTCAGACCATCAAATTCCATAGAAAATGCTATTGTCTTTTCACTTTGGTGTTTGTGTGAACACTGTAGTGTGGTTTGTTTATTACCATAATTAGTACTGCTGCCAGAGCCAGCCCTGTGCCAAGGCTTGGCGGTCCACAGGGACTGAATTCCTGGGCAATTCCTGAAACAAGAGGGGCAATAATTCGCGCCACTGAATTCACGGTTTGTCCAAATCCTATGAGTGCACCACTCGCATGATTTCCACTGAGACTCAGCTCAAGGTCGACCAAGCAAGTTCTTCCGAGAGTCGTTGAAAAGGCCAAAAAGGTAGAGGATAAAACAACCAGCCAGAAAGAAGTGGTGAGTGAATACAGCAACATGAGGAAACATGTTAGAATGCTTGAATGCAGCAGCATTGTATAGGTGTTGTACAGGTAGAGTCTTGTTAATGGTCCCACTACAAAACCAGCAAGTGCAGCGAGGATGCCGCCATAACCGATGAGGTAACCGCTGACCTTAGGCTTTACTCCAAATCTTTCCTCGATTGCAAGAACAAAGTTGCTGTAATACAGCAATACTGCAAGTGCCAACAGCAAACGTGCCAAAAATAAATCCCAAAGCTCTGAACATGCTAACGTCATTATCTTTTTCAAGACGGATGTAACTTCAACCCACAGAGACAGGTAAGTTGCACAATGTACTGTTGCTCCATTAGCTACCAAATTTGTTTCTAGGTTCTGCTTTGTCTTTGATGACATTGTGGTGGGACTCCTTCGGACACTCTGTGTGTCATTTACGACAGAATCATACTCCGAAAGCAATAGCCACACAAGACCTGTAACAATGAAACAGACAGGTTAAAGAGCATGGAAAAACATGTACTCACATACCTAGAAATACACTGCATCTAGGCTCCTGGGACATCCACCGCCTCTGGTGGCAGTTTGAGAAACCAGATTGCATCCCAACACCCAGAATATTCTCTCTAGAAAACCACTTGCATTTCTGTTTGATTATTTTCTGTTCTCTCACTATACTAATGATGTTGAAAAAAGTCTACAGAGTTGGTCTGGTTGGTGGGCTATCTAAAGGAACGTCTGTACAATTTGATGCACCAAAGTTACTACGGTGTGAAATATACGCTTATTTCTTTAATCCAGTCCATTATCTTACTTTTTATGTGAATAACGCACCCAAAGGAGAAGCAGATATTATAACGTAAAAGCCAGCATAACCTATTGCTCAGAGTAGTCTGACCAAACTGAGAAAAACCTCTGGACCTGGTCTCTAACAGACTGTCCCTCATTAGGAGTGTGGCAGTCATGGAAAAAACAGGTTGCATTTCAAAATACCACCTTTTCACCACCTGCTATATTATTGCAAATGGTGTAGTTGCCACATGTGGTATTCCATATGACTCGCCATCACATTGTAAGGGAAAATTAACGAAAACAAAGTGATCAGAAAGGTCTTTCTTAAAGAGCGAGAGAGCTGTTACTCACAAAAGTGTACTATACTACTTCCTCTTGGATTGAGCATTTTATTTTCTGTTGTGTTAAAAAAAGATCATGTATAGTTGCAGACATACATTTATTTATCAGTGATGATCTCTCGCTTTTTTGCGTTTGTCGTTGGTAAAACTCACCCACAGTATTGTGTCTACCCAATGCTCATAAACTGATTCTATAGGTTGTAAGGGTCAGGTATTGCGCCTGACAGTTGAAATAAAGTGAATTTGGTTTGTAATTTTATTAGAAATGTGGTTTCCAAAATACACAATGTAACAATAATTTAATGTGTCAACACAATTTTCTTGAAGATGTAATCTCATAAATGTGTTTGTAATATCAACATTCTCTTTATATCAGTTAGCCCTCTAGATGTATTTCACCATACTTTTATATGTGAATCATCAGGAAGTTCTATATTCAATTGTTTTTTTTAGAATTTTTTAACTGAAAAAAAAGGGTGGAAGAAAATGGAAAGACATTACTAGTCCAAAATGATGCACAATTGTGTTAAGTTTACCAAAATAGATTTGATATATTCTCAAGACCGTTTCCTAAATTATCCTATGTTCTGTTACTTTAGAATATATTTTTCTCTAAAAGTTACGGGAGACTTTGGAACACCATTCCGCGTGGTTCTGGCTTTTGAAAATAGTGGACATTGTTTATACATGCAGAGATTGTCATCGTATTCACGTTCCATTGTGATCATTCCATCTGTTAAAGTGTGTAGGTCATATTCATTAAACTCTGACTATTGTCATGTTTAATGGCAACAACAATGTTTGTTGTCCCAGATGGTCGTAACTTAACATTTAAAAATTCTCAGTTCTAATCTTTTTATGGTTGGGTTTAGCTATTAGAAATCCTCACAATATATTCAGAACAAATTTCATAATTGTAGGTTGGTATATTGTACTAAGATTATAATCATATCTATGAATTGTGCTGTCAAAAGAAAAAAAAGTTTCTTTTAGATACTAACAGTTAGGGAGAATTCTTATAAATGGCTGATTTCCCTTACCTAAAGAGTCCCCCAGCAACTTTGCTGGATTTCTAGGATTTATTTTTTTCACCTGGTAAGAGTGTGAGCCTTTTTCCCACTCTTACATATGTTTTGCTATATGTATTTTTACTGTTTGTGTGATCTTGGGCGCTGGAGACTCACCTACTCCATGTGCACCACTGTTTGTGTGTGTTACACAGCACCTTCAGCGCAGTGACACAGGGTTGTCTATGAGACTTCCCACTGACTCCATTTTGCAAAAACATGTAAAGTTGCCATTAACTTATATAGACACTTTAAACCACAGACCCCCGTACACCCCATCTTACATGGAGTATTGGAAAGGGTTAACTCTTATCCCTTTTTGTCTGTGCCTCTTGGAGCATTGTTTCGCTCCCTTAACATTAAGACTTGGCTGGTGGCAGTGGTAACTACCCTAACTTTCCTATATATAGATTATGTATTTATATTACATAAACGTGATATTGTTTTAGGTTATTATAGTAGCCTCGAACATAAACCAGCTTGACCAAATACATTTTATTTTGGCTCCGGCTGGGTTTTTTCGCCATGTCTTTTTGTTAAAGTCTTTCTCGTGTTTTACTCTGCGCGCCAAACCGGGGATGATTCCTTTGTTAGCTGTCTTTTCACAGGCTTCTGCACAGAAGCCCTCCTTAAGGCGCCTGATAGTCTAGAGGGGCAGGATGTGAGGGATCTTTGGACCCCTGCCATAGGTTGCCTTAGCAACCCAAGTCGCACTCTTGCCTGATTGGCTAAGGGGACTGGCCTTGCCAGGCCAGCCACCCTGCTGTGTGATTGACAGCCAGGCTGTATGAATGGGGGAACACTGCATAAAAAAGCAGGTCTCTGGGACTGGAACGGCAGAGTCGCCACTGGAACGAAAAAACCAATGAGGAACTGGAAGAAGGGGACCCCTACCATGACTGATCTGCCCGGTTTAGCCCTGTTGCAGGTCTGAATCTCCAAATCCGACGACAGAGAAGATCCTTCAGGAAACTTCTTCCTTTGAGCTGGTGGGACCAACCAGTTTGCCCAAACTGCAAGTCAGGACCCCTCCTCTGGTCGAATTCACTGTACAGAGCTACAGTGGGCCGGATAGCCAGGAAGGTCGGACCCTGCTTGGGTTTTAAGAAGCGCACCTTTTATTTGTTGATTTGCTCTGCTGCTGGTTTCTTCCATGGGCGGCGCAGGACCCTCCAGTCTTCCTACTTTGTGTCAGTCCGACAGACGCTTCAGGAACTGTGAGTCTGCAGGAACCACCAGGAACGTCCGCCTCAGCTACAGCTCCCTCTCCGTTTTAAGGTGCTGTGCAAATCCGGTTGTCCGTTTTGGTCAGCTGCAGTGAAAGTGTTTGAAATCTTTCTACAATCCGAGGGCTTGTCCTTCTCTCCTCTTTGAGCTAACTTTTCTACCAACCAACCTTGGGCCTCATTACGACCCAGGCGGTAAGTTACCGCCTGGGTCGTACCTTTACCACCATGGCGTAAACTATGTTTACGCCATGGTGGTTGGCGGACTTACCGCCCCATTCCGAGGTGAGTGGGGCGGTAAGTCCCCATTAACCCATTTACCCTTCCCCATTCCCATTTTTGCCCCATAGGGCATAATGGGAGTGGGGAAGGCGTTAATTACGCCACCGTAAATTACGGTGGCGTAATTAACAACAAGGTCCCTTAGCGCCATGGATTTTAACACCTGCTAAAAGCAGGTGTTAAAACCTCCAGGGCGCTCAGGGACCTCGGAATCAGGCGGTAAGGGTCGGCGCTGTTTACGCCGCCGTAAACCCCTTACCGCCTGGGTCCTAATGAGGCCCCTTGTCTGGAATCTGTGCCACAAACGTTACCGCAAACTACCCTGAACTGTGTGATCTTGAACAAAAGACTTTTGTCCTATTGATTTTGGCCCTAAACCTTTTCTATCTGATCTCCTCACTGTAGTCTCTCTTGTTCCATTGCCCTGATTACTTAACTGTTGGTTTTGCCCAATTTCTAATAACTTTGTCTTTCGCTCCCTTTTAAATTGCTGGAGTGCCATTTTGCTCCCACTTCATTTGTGAGCTTAACTTGTCTGGAATTTAAGGGAAATGGTGTGTGTATTTATGATTGTGATTTTTGACTTGCTTAGAAAGGTGAACTGTTATACAACTGATAAGTAAATACATATATATGTTCTTTTACTTAGAAACCTTGAGTCAGTGTTTGCCTGAATCATAGTAATTGCGGTCCTTTGTGTAACTATTTGTACTGCTCACTTACTCTTGAGATAAGTCTGGCTGCTCCGCTACTGCTACCACTATAACTGTGGTGTACAGGCTTGTACCGATGGTGAAATTGTACTGTCAGTTGTAGTCTTAATTGTGTGTAGTGTTCCCAAAGGGTACTGCATATAATTCTACCTAACACTAACCATAGTGTTTGGTGCCCTAATTCAGCATGATTACAAAGATGCATTCATGTGCAGTTTGTTCACAATCTATTTGTGACTTCAATATACATTATTTTTTTTTTTTTTATTTTATTTGATTTAGCTGAATTCAATCAACTTTTCAAATTTACATATTTATACAAGGTTAATAAAATAGAATATTACAAATAAATACAAGATTCATTATTTAGTGCAAAATTCACATTGGTACAAAATATAAAAAAGACATACGAGCAGTTTAAAATTACATATATGCGTTGAGTTTCAAATAATCACATGTTCATATAAAATCTTCTCGATGCGAACCCATAATGATTCATTCTCCCATATTATGGCAAAATAGAATTAAATACATTGCATAAAATTCAGTCATACCAGTTTAGAGATGTATTTCTGTTTGTAAAATAGTTTCTAAGAAGTGTACCATTGATTTCATGATTGAGAATCTAGGACTGTTTACTAGAATACTCCATATCTCCTCTTCATCTCGGTCCAAATGCAGATTTATGAGTTCAGTAAATTGTTTTGATCGTAAAGATTTTAAGTGAGGACATGTCACTATCAGATGTTGCAGTGTTTCTATAATGGTGACAGATTCACAATAACGACAATAATTCTGTTCAACATCTATCATTTTTCGTCTCACCAGAACTTCCCTTGTTGGCCATAAATTCAGTCTTACACGTAAGAACTGGTTCCTAATTTTAGCCGAAGGACACTTCCGAAGATAGCTAGTCATTTGCCCTAGACAGTTAGAGCGAAAGATGTTTGTATTAAAATCTCTGTACCTTGCACAATTTTCGTAGTTATGAGTCCACGCCCATCGGTAGTATCTTGTTTTGGCTCTAGCTGGGTTCTCTATTAGATTCTGTAGAGAGATGTCGGCTTCCAGTAGAGTGTTCAAAACTAAATTTCGCCATTTATCGGGAAAGTACTGATTTGAAGAGATTAGATAGCTAGCAACTGTACTTAGTATGTTATTATTAGACACTCCAAGCAGGCATTTGCGGAAAAAAACACACATGCTCCATTTGACTCTGCTGTTTATTGATTTAATACCCAGTTCGAGTCGAAGGAGCGGCATAGGGACGCAATTTGGCAAATGGAGCACTTTTCTCCAAAAGGTCGCCTCTATTTTATTCCACATCTGATCATTGGTATATAATTTGGATTCAGCACCGTATGTAAGTATAGGACATACTTTTTGCTCATAAAATAACAATAGATGATTTAAAGAAAATTTACCATACTTAAACTAAAATTTTTGCCTGAGATATAAGAGATATAAGTTTGGTTTGTAGTTTTTTTGAGTAAAATTGATCATTCGCACTGTTTTGAATGAAAATACCCAGGTACTTATATTCTAAAACTGTGTCCATCGGTTTTTGCTGCAAGTACCATGCAGAGTTTTGTAATTTGCGTTTCCCCAGGGGCCTACAGATCATAATTTGCGATTTCTCAGTATTTATCGATAGATGATTCTCCAGAGCATATTTGGACAGCGCAGATAGCAAATTCTGTAAACCCAGAGGAGTTTGAGAAATTAGCACTAGATCGTCAGCGTAAAGTAACCACGGGATGCGCTGTCCACCTATCTCAGGTGCATCTGAGAGTGTTTGAAGAAAAGAGTTACCCATATCAAGAATAAACAAATTAAATAGAAACGATGCCAAGATGCAACCTTGTTTTAGTCCAAGCGAAGTGACAAAAGCTGCAGAAAGACCCCTTACCGCCTGGGTCCTAATGAGGCCCCTTGTCTGGAATCTGTGCCACAAACGTTACCGCAAACTACCCTGAACTGTGTGATCTTGAACAAAAGACTTTTGTCCTATTGATTTTGGCCCTAAACCTTTTCTATCTGATCTCCTCACTGTAGTCTCTCTTGTTCCATTGCCCTGATTACTTAACTGTTGGTTTTGCCCAATTTCTAATAACTTTGTCTTTCGCTCCCTTTTAAATTGCTGGAGTGCCATTTTGCTCCCACTTCATTTGTGAGCTTAACTTGTCTGGAATTTAAGGGAAATGGTGTGTGTATTTATGATTGTGATTTTTGACTTGCTTAGAAAGGTGAACTGTTATACAACTGATAAGTAAATACATATATATGTTCTTTTACTTAGAAACCTTGAGTCAGTGTTTGCCTGAATCATAGTAATTGCGGTCCTTTGTGTAACTATTTGTACTGCTCACTTACTCTTGAGATAAGTCTGGCTGCTCCGCTACTGCTACCACTATAACTGTGGTGTACAGGCTTGTACCGATGGTGAAATTGTACTGTCAGTTGTAGTCTTAATTGTGTGTAGTGTTCCCAAAGGGTACTGCATATAATTCTACCTAACACTAACCATAGTGTTTGGTGCCCTAATTCAGCATGATTACAAAGATGCATTCATGTGCAGTTTGTTCACAATCTATTTGTGACTTCAATATACATTATTGTAAAATTATATTTCTATCTACAGGTTCCGCTAACAAAAATGTCTAGCCAAATTAGATGTTATGATTCAACAGAAATTACATAAATACATGAACCATCAATATGGCCACAATCTGTATGTTGCTTCAATAAACAATATTACGAATTACTGTATACAAACCGAAAAAAAATGTTTTCCTAGTTCTTATATAGCATTAGAGGTGGATATAGAATTAATTGCCCTGATTTAAACAAGTCTGGCATGTGTCCATGATTTCTATCCATTTAGCCTCCTTCTGGTGTACTCTAAGGTCGCGCTTGCCACCCCTAGATGGTGGGTTCACCATCTCGAAACTCATAACTTTTTAGAATGAAGGTCGATGAATTTGGGTATTCCAAGTTGTAATGGAGTGCCATCGGGTATCTGCAATCTTTATTCTTGATGGCTCTTAATTGTTCCATTATCCATATTCTAAGTGGTCGTAGAGTGCTACCAACGTACAATTTACCACACTGGCAGAGAACACCATACATAACAAATTTGGCATTGCAGTTGATGAGTTGATCCATTTGTTGCTATGTTCCATTTGCTAGTTCAATCCTATCTTTGCCATTTAATTTTTGTGGACAGATTTCCCAATGATTGCAGTGTGTTTTTTCCATATTCTTTGGTGTCCGGAAACGTGGACTTATCTGATTTTTAATTGTGTTTGCTTATGACAAAAAGGATGCCCGTTTAAAGTGCACATTGTGACTAAATGCGTGGTCCCAACAATAATTTCATAAAATGAAGATGAATTATGAATTGCAATCATTTCCAAGGGCTGATTTGATACTTTACAGAAATTACTAGAATTTGAACACTTCAACTATTGCCCGAATCAAGTTTAAAAACATGTAGAAAAGACAAGGCCCAAAATGTTGGAGTGCAGTCATATGTGGTGTCCTGGGACCCAAGTACAAAGCACAAAGTACAGAGAATGTAAATTGCACTTCTGTTGCTTAGAACATTGTATATAACTTCAGTGAGTATATGTGCATGTGTTTCATTTGAATCAAAATAATGTGAAATATAGAGTACAACCAAAGCCTCATTTAAAGTTCTATTTTGACTGACATGCATGTATTTTACTCTGAATCCCACTGTATGTAATTCGAAATGAACATGCCTAGGAATATTGATAATTAAGATGGGTAACTTGACACTGTTAGATAGTTCCTTCCCAAGGACTAGCCTCAGTTCAGGTATGCATTCACAAGATATAAGCACAGATAGAACGGTTCTGGGTTGTTTGCCATGGCAGAATTGTTCAAGGCGGAATTGACTGTAGTGTATTTCGCCACAAGTACAATTTTACCATGGTCAAACTCAACCAATCTATGTCCCCAACCCCGCTAATAATTCCCCCCCACTTTCTCGTCTGCTGCCTCACCTGACCCTGCAGCGTCAGGTCCGTCCCTCCATCACGGGTCAGATTCGATGCTGCAAGCTCCCCTTTTCTTTTGTTTTTTTTTTCTTCCCCGCCTCCAATCTTCAGGAAGTGGGGGACACCCCTGCAACCCTCCCAAGGCTAATAATACCAAACAAAGGGCGCGGGGGACACCCCCGCAACCCTACTCCCAGTGTTCTGTATTTTTTACCCAACTTTTGAATCGAATCGATTGAATGGTACAGGCCGAAATTGGTCAAATGGACCATTCGATCAATTGGAGTGCATCAAATCGGGTAATACTGATAGAAGAATTGATCTATTGTTTTGAAAGGGACAGCCCAATGAACAATTGCCAGATTTTGGCTAATGGGCTTGGCTTCTGGGCTTTAAAGAGACCGGTCATCTTTTGTCAAAATATCAGCCTCATAACAATACATTCGCTAAATCCATGCAGCAGTTTATCTGATCTTACGAGAGGCCAAAGGAATTATGCCTGCACGTATATTGATATCATGAAAAAGGAGTATACAGAAGATGCATCAACGGTGCTCTCTATAGGATGAAATCAGCATTTCTTCACTCCCAAACTGAATAGAAAATACATGTTACCTTTTAAAACCCCAAACTTTAATTATTAACAAACCCATATCTTGCGTGATGCAAAGTTTGAGCAACACAAAACAACTTGCATTTCATAGCTAAAAATTATATATACCAATTCATGCAAGAATTCACATAGGGAGTCATGTAAAGATTAGTAGATTAAGATTAAATCCTCCAGTGTTTATCACAGCAAACGCTGACTCATGTGATCGTGCGCACCTATCTACAGAACCTGATAATACTAATTTTATAAATCTCAAATGTTCACATCCAACGTTTAGGTGTTGAATCATCTGGATCATAGTGTATTCATTACACACTATCAGACTATCGTCTAAGAATATGCCCCCTTCTAAATTCAGCTGCATCTACAAAGCCAAGAACCCAGCCAGGACACACAGGTACATATAACTACATGCTTCTGGAAGATAGCCGAAGGCGTGGCCACCCTCCCACACGCATCTGCTAGCATACACTACTTTAAGACACATTTCACAACACCTCTGCCATAAGAATGCAGCTATCTCCCATGACAGAAATTCAGTCTAGCTGGGCACTGTCTCCTGCACTCACATACCCTCCAGATTACCTCACATTACCCATCCACATACCAGCTCAAAATGGTTAGCTAGCAGAACCTGTCCACCTCTACCTACCTCCGTATTGGCAAAAAATGCAAACAAGCATTCTAAAATCTTCTGACAAATTCCCCATACCTTGGACTTTGGCCACCCAGGGCGTTCACCTACAGCGCTTTGTAGCCATACCAATGGGAAAAGGTGCTAAACAAATGACAATTACATTACATTATATTACAAGAGATATCAGGCATTAAAGCAGTTGGGGGCGGCCTAGCCATAAATTAGATATTTGAGCAACAGAAAGGAAGAAAGAGAATTTGTTCTATACAATGCATTGTGCAAAGTGTTAAAACCTCTGAAGTCCCTTTTTGTTGAATGCACAGGCAGACTTTTGTATTGTGAAAGGGCAGTGGGTTTTTAACAAAGTACCTATCACTGGAGAATAACACATATCCAGCCCACAGGCACAAGAAACGCTGTCATGCATAAATAGAGTTGCAGTTGCACACATATACCGTTTGAAAGCAGCTTCCAGATGCTCATTGGAAGTTACACGGGCATGTTCAGAGAAAGCTGTATGTCCATTTTCTGAGAAGACTACCCACACTTGTTTAGAGCAGAGTACAAAAATCCTTGGGCATCTTATTCTTAAGAGTTCAATCCTGTAGGAACCAGTGGAAGCAGGCCATTCTCTACATTTAAATGACACTCATACAGGGGAGCAAGGTAGAATGTACATTATGGGATACATTACTCACTGTAATCATATTTATAATGCTTGTATCTGCTAAGATTCACATGCTATGCATAGGCCGACTAGCTGCAGAGTATTACAGTTGTTTTCGAAACTCGAAAAGGGTTGTCAACCGGGCGTGCCCGTAATACTATCCCTAGTGTGACGTTCACTGTGCCCATGATGCTTCACGCATCAAGGTCCCTCAGATTGATTTGTTTCTGACATGAGGTTGCATGAAGTGTAGTGCGAGTACAGGTGTAGTAAAGCAGATTATGTATCAGCTATAGCCCAGAAAACATCTATGCACCTTCTATCCAAGGGGAGGAAGGGTGGGAACATGTGAATCTAAGCAGATGCAAGCATTAAATACGATTACCTGAGTAGTGTATCCCTTTGGAGGCTTGTATCTGCTTAGATCACATGCTATGCATAGATTAGCGAGCAGTGTTTGGAGAAGTTAAGGTGTTGTGAGAAGGTACAGCGGCAAATAGATGTTTTGCACCGCTTTTCCCACCTGGGAATCTGCTTTAGACTGTGTGTCAATGCAGTAGTGCTGAGTAAAATTGTGGATGGAGCTCCATGTAGCTGCTTTGCAAATGGCGTCCATTGGGATGTTAGCAATAAAGGACAAGGTAGCTCGAGTGAGCTCTTGGTGTGAAAGGCAGTGTTTTATTTGACAGAGAGTAGCAGAGCTGTATGCATCCGACTATTCATCTGGAGATGGTGTTCTTGGAAACACAGTCTCCTTCCCTGTCTGGAGCTGTGGAGACAAACAGTTGGTCTGTTTTCCTTTGCGTTCCTTACATCAAGTGTATGGAGATTTTTTCTCAGCTGAGCTTGATGGATTTTAGAAGAAAGCTGATAGTTTGATGGCCTGATTGACATGAAACTTTGAAATGAACTTAGGTGATAAACCTAGGGTGCGTTCTTAATACCAATTTGTCTTTGTGGATAACAAAGAAAGGGTCTTCCACTGGCGAGGCTTGCAATTCACCGACTCTCCTTATGGAGATGATAGCCACCAGAAAAGCCTTTTTATAAGTGAGGTGTTTAAGGCTGGACTTTTGCATAGGCTCAAAGGGGTGTCACATGAGTTATGCAAGTACTAAATTTAAGACCCACCCTGGTGGCGGGTTTGAAATGGGGGAGTTGGATTCTCTTTACTCCCTCCATGAAAGCCTTAATGACTGGGATTTTCCACCAAGAAACTTTACTCTGAGAAGTGATGTAAGTGGATTGAACTATTAGGTGAACCTTGACTGAGTTAAGTACTAGCCCTGATTGTAGTAAGTGAAGCATATAATGAGTAATGTGAGATGGAGTACATGCTATTGGGCTTATTTGTTTTGTCTGGCACCACAAAACAAATATTTTCCACTTGTTAAAGTAACAGTGTCTAGTGTTAGGTTTACGTGCCTCCTTGTGGATCTTCATATATCTTTGAGGTAGATTTAAATGGCCAAATCTATGACTTCAGGAGCCAAGCTGCCAAGTTCATAGACTGAGGTTGACGGTGCAATGTTGTTCCCCCGTGTTGTGTGAGCATGTTGACGGGGTAGGGGAGTTTTATCGGGTCGCACATCGCCAGTTTGCGCAGATGTGGATAACAAGGCTGTCTTGCCCACAAAGGAGCAACTAGGATTCATGTCACTTGTTCTTGGTGCATTTTGTTAACAACATTGCTCATCAGCAGAGTTGGACGAAAAGCATAGGCAAATTTCCCTGAGCAGTTGTTCTACAGGGTGTTCCCCTTGGAGTCTTGTTGGGGGAACCGGGATGTGAAGTCTGGGCATTTTTTGTTTTGTCTTGTTGCAAACAAGTCTAGAGGGGGTGCCTCACTGTGTGAAGATGCAGTCTACAATATCTTTGTTGAGTTGCCAGTCGTGCTCTTCTGGCAGAGGATCTCTGCTACTGAGTCTGCTAGAGAATTGTGTTCCCCTCAACATGTTGTGATGTTAGGAACATGCCCCAGTTGAGTGCCCACTTCCATATTTTTTGTGCTATACTGGACAGGTGTGAAGAGAGTGTGCCCCCCTGCTTGTGTATGCAAATCATAGCAGTGGTGCAGTCTGTCAGTATTTGCACTGACTAATCTGTCTGGTGTCCTTGGAGGGCTTGTTATGCCTTGAGCACTGCTAGACGTTCCAGAAGGTTGATGTGATTCTGGGCTCTGATCTGAGTCCACAGACCATGCGCTGTGAGATGAAGGTAATGGGCCCCTTACCCAGCGAGTGATGCGCCTGTTGTGATGACCGATTGTATCGCCAGGTTCTCCTTTGTCCACCAGCGTAGAGCTTGCACTAGGGTTGGCAAAATGACAACAAGATCGTCCCATTGACCGCTTGCCTGAGACCACTGTTTCGCCAACCAATCCTGCATTGGGCGCATGAGCAATCGTGCATGTGGGACCAGGTAAATGCATGATGCCATCATCCCGAGGAGGCGCATTGCTTTGCGTACAGCTATCTGGTGACCGGCTAGATACAGAGGTATTTTCAACGGTATGTTTTGTACTCTTTCGTTTGACGGAAAGACTAGACCCTCTTCGATTTTTATGACAGCTCCGGGGAACTGTTTGGTCTTGTTTGATACAAGGCTTGACTTTTTCTGGTTGATGTAGAAACCCAATTGAAAAAGTAGATTGATTGTTCTTTGTGTAGTTTGCTTGCAGATTTGGGGGTTCTCCCCTGTGATTAGCCAGTCGTCTAGGTAAGGGTACACTGGGACCGACTTCCTGCGTAGATGCGCTGCCACCATCTCCAGTACCTTGGTGAATACCCTTGGAGTGGAGGCTATGTCGAAGGTTACCACTTTGAATTGGTAGTGCTGGTTGACTATTTTGAAAACATAAGAATCTTCTGTGTGCTGGGATCATTGAAATATGAAAGTATGCATCTTTCATATCCAAGGTTGCCATGTAGTCCAACCGCTTTAGCAGTGCAATTACTTCCTGTAGCATTGTCATGAAGAAATTCTGTGGCTTAACATAGGTGTTTGCAGGGTGCAGGTCTAAGACAGGGTGCATCTTGAGGTCTTTTTTTTGGCACAAGGAAGTACATTTAATAAATACCCTTCTTTACCTGGTTCGCTGGGACGATTCCTACAGCGTCTTTTAAGAGCAGTGCTGTCACCTCTTCCAACAGGATAGGTTATTCTTCCTTGGTGGGTGGTTGGTTGGTTGCTGCATCAGTTCCATGCAATAACTGCTCGTTACGGTTGAAAGTACCTACTTGTCCAAAGTGATTCCATTTCATACGTGGAAAGTATGAAATGTGGCCTCCTACTGGAGTAGCATGGGAGGGAACCTGTAGCAGGTGGTCATTGCTTGAGAGGTGTTGAGCCGCCTCTGAAGGAGGAGGATCTACCCCTACTGCGAGACCTTCTTTGGCCTCTTTGAAATCCCTGTTAGAGTACTGTCCCTGTGATGAACCCCAGGACGAGCTTTGACCCTGGTTGTTACCAGATGCACGTTGAGAGTTTTGCTCTCTAAAACAGCAAAAATGATAGCCCCTCTTTGTCCGGAGGGTTTAATTGTGAGCTGCCCCAATGATTTTAGGGTGTCATATTCTTTTTATGCGCTCTTTAGAGCACCTTCCACCGCTTTGCCAAACACGTTGGGCACTATGGGCATATTAAGAAGGGTAGCCTGAATCTCAAGATTGAAGCCAGACTGGAGTAGCCGAGAGTTATAGGTACTTCAGCAACTACCCACTGAGAGTCATCCAAAGTTGCCTTTCTGGCCAGTCTAGTCTGCTCATGCTTCCTTTTACTGGGAAGCCTGTGGATGCTTGATACAACTACAAGAGCTTTTAAGTCATTCCCCAACAGGACTCTCCCAGGCACCTCATTTTGTACACTGACAGGTATTGTTACAGTCATATTGTTGCACTGGATGAGAGCTGGTAGTATTGGAACCTTCTGGACAGGGCCTCAAGCAAGCTTAGTGGGGCCTTTGGGTGCCTCATCCTCAGGTTTGAAAGAGGTTTCATCCACCACTGTAATGCTGGCCCCGGTGTGTCTAATGGCAGGGGTCTCCTGACCACTTACAAGTACACTGTCCTTGTAATATTATTTTGTTTTATCTGAAATAAGAGTTATACAAATCTACATTCTGCTGTTCCCACAGACCTAGGGACACTAAAGAAACACTGGCTGAGACTCCAATGGGGTCATCAGCCAATAGATGAAAGTTTTCACTTGCCATATGAACTTCTCCCTCAGGGATGCAGGCTAAAGAGGCAGTGTGGCCCCCAGAAGGTTTACCCTTCCATCTGGGATCTCCTTTCACATGGTCAGTTGACCCACAAGCATAACATTTACCAAATGTTTTCTGAAATGGGGGTTTCTGCTGACCTCCATCTGGTTTGGCATCAGAGGTTTCACTAGACTTACCCGGTTTTCCAAATGGCTTACCCTTCTTATGTTTGTGGCCCTCCTTTGGGTAGTTGGATTTAGAATTCTCTTTGTCATCTTTCTTGTGCTACTTCCCCTCATCCCTCTTGTAAGTGACCCCAAAATCCTTGTGGGTTGCCAACAGGGCCACTCACAAGTCAGCAGCTTTTGCTAGCTCCTTGGGATCAATCTCTTTTGAGTTAGCCAAGCGCTGTCACAGCTCAGGAGAGCAAGCATCAAAAATAGATTCCAAAACAAATTTCTCATTATTTCAAAGGAGGTTATCTGTAACCCTTAACCCATCCATCTACGTTTTTCAAACATTCACACACCCAGGGGGGTACCATCAGTTTTTGTGAGGATCCTAAACCTCTTAAGGTACTGGGAATGAGTTTTCCCAACTCTAGATATCAAAGCCAGCTTCACATTCTCATACTCCAATCGTTCAAGTTCCCCCATCTCCATTACATCATCGGTTGCAACCTGGGGGAGCCTAGACAAACGTCAAGTAATCAACTGATTACCTGTGAGACCCTGAACCACATGATTGTATTCAAAAACACCCAACCAATCCAAAATATCAAGTTTCACATCATACATACTCACTGCTCCTTTGGGCAGGCAAGGCCTCTTGGGACTGGAAGACTTAGAGGACTCTGGGAGGAAACAGTTTCAAGAGACAATTTCTTCATTTCAAGAGCATGTTGCATTTCCAATACCCTGAGTTTGATGTCCTGACGTTTGGCTTCAGCTTGCGCATGCAACCTTTTAAACTCCAATTCAAGTCTCATTTTCTCAAGAGACACATATTCTGGAATCAGTGATGGACCTTGTGGGGTCCCAGTGGATATAGGTTCAGGCAAAAGGGCCTGCTGAGGAAAAGAGGGACTCCTATCCTGGGACTCCTCTCCCTCCTCTGACTCTTCTAAGGCATTAGAGTTAGACTCTGAATTGTCATCCTCATTATCAATTTCCACATTTTCTGGATTAGTAGGAGTTATAAGCCCACTATCCAACCTTCAGTGATCTAACAACCTTGTAATCAATTCATTGTTCTTTCCTTTAACAGAGATTCCTGAACGTACACATTTCTTTCAGTTGTTCTACGGTTAAAATGAGCAGGGCTTCCTGCTTGAGGTTATCCATACTAGGCATGTTACAATCACTGTTCTAGTGAAGCTTAGCCTTGTGAAGGTTTTTAGTTGACCAGAAGTAAAGCAAACACTCAATGTAACAAGTCTACAATAAATCCCACCGCTGCAAACAGTGTTAGGCAAGCCTGTGTGCAGTACCCTAGGAACCCAACCTTTGGTACAAGTCTGTACTACACAGGCTGGTAGGGTGGCTGAGCAGCCAGGCTTATCTCAAGAGGGGTCACTGTGAACTGTAAGGTTGTAACACAGAGTTTCAAAGTGACAGTTATTCAAATAAACATGTATACTCAAGGTTTCTTGATGAAACAATTATGAATTTAACAGTCAGTTCTATAAGCCTTCTTCAGAAGGGAGCAAAACATGTAACAATTATAATTGGGGAGTCCGGTTTTCGGTGATTATCGATTCGAAGCTGTGATGTCTTGTATTCAAGACACAAGGGGTGCCAGTAAGCTAACCTAGCAGCTCTATGAAAGTGTTGTATTTAATGCCTTAAGTGATTACGCACCATTGCCACCTTGTGGCCGAATGGTGAATTGAGTGCATTTTTTTCGAATTGCTTTTTTTTTTCCCTCAGTCAATTAGTCCCTTATTGTTGCGCTTATTTCTTCATAAGCGCAACAATAAGGCACTTCAGTTCCCCCTGCAGCTAATACCAGCCCCTCCCATCACAATGCTGGCAGGAAACTGCTAATGATGGGCCATTAGTCACTGAATGGTTTTCAAACACTGTCTAAATAAATAAATAAACAAGGCTGTGGCAGAAGAGCAGAACCTGGGCAGGACTGTTACAGCCTTTGGTGCCAATGACAGGCCTCAGCCACGGCCTTGTTTATTTATTTATCTGGACAATGTTTGTCAGGTCCGTGGATCCGATTTAATTAATTTATTTCTGCAATGTTTCTGCACCTCTCTCCTCCACCCCCTGCAAGATGCCACCTCTGTCCTCCCACCACCTGCCCACTACCACCTCTAACCCCCTGCCCACTACCACCTATCTCCTCCCACCACCTGCCCACTACCACCTCTTTCCCCATCCCAGGGCTTACACCCTCCAGGCACTCGCATTCTTATATGAGCGTCGTATTTGCAAATTCGATGGAGATATAGGCCTTGTGTTAAGTTCTCTACCCCACAGTCTTGCAGGCCATGGGATATTTTGCAAAAACAATTAAATCAAAAAGCTTTAGCTCAACCACGAACCACGGCCTGCAAGATTGGGAGTTTTGGAACTTAACCACAAGACCAAAGTGCCCTTGCGCCTGAAGCAGCAAAATTACATATTTAACTGCCATGATACAACAGTCTAATTAAAAAAAAAAGAGCATTAGAGCACTTCACAATAAAAAAGACTGAACCATCCCAAATGAGACTTTGAAAAAAAGAATAAAAGATAAATAATGCCACCTCTCTCCTCGGGCAAAAAACAGTAATGACACCTCTGGAGAAATCTCTGCAAAAAAACAGTAATGAGACTATCCCGCGCCAAAAGATCCCTGCATCCAAATGTCACAGCGCCGAACTGGGCGTGCCAAAATGGGAGTGCCCAATTGTCTCCTGCGCCGAAGCCCGTGTCCAGTGCCAATGTGGAAAGGTCTTTTTCCCCAAATAAAAGTCTTTATGGGAAGAAAAGAAAAGGCACAGATGGGCAAAGAGTCCTTGAAGAAGTATTGCATGATTTATTACAATAATTTTGACTTGTAGGAATGCAACAGATTATTGGATTAACAAGATTAACATGAAATTGTTTAGAACATCTCACATTGAGAGATTACCCTACATATGCACGCAATGAAGCAATAAAATAACATTTCTGTGTTTACATCTGGAAAAACAGTTGTCCGTGATTTTTTGAAAGGGGCAAACGGGAAAACACTGATAAACACATCTGACATTTGTTGAAAACACTGGAAAAACACCCCCAGAAGTAAAATAAAATAAACCCCTAAAACAGGAAACCCTAATTATAATACACTTCAAAACACACTCTGTTTCTCTAAATCAGATGATAACCATTGGGGATGGCACACAGACACTTCCTACACTCTCAGGTGACTTAAATAGCTAGTACAATGTGGACATTGATTTATCACTGGTACATTTAGAGCAATACTGAGTTGGGATGCAAAAGATAAAAATAGAGGAATGAAGCAAAGGTTAACATATAATTCATAAACTGGTAGGTACTTTTTAAACCTTCCAATGCAAAGTAAATTAAACCTTGCCTGGAGAAAAGGCAAAAGCACAAAGTCAGAGGTAAGGAGAGTCTCTCAGGGAGCCAGGACAACCAATGCTAGTTGAGCAAAGTCTAGGGGCGCTGAAGATCTTCTTTGCGGGTGAGTAAAAGTCTAGCACAACGTTTTTAGAAATGTTTGCAGAAATAAGATTCACTTGAAGGGCCACAAGCTGGAACGCTTGCAAGGGACAAAGCTGCAAGCAACTCTGCAATGGCAACCAAGGCACGTCTCAACTGAGAACAATTGAGGCTACACAACAAGAGGTAAGTCCTCTTAGGTTTACAGTACCTATGGTTAAAAGAAATGGTTCCAGCTGGCATCTGTTCCTGTACAGCTCTGCAGATCCTGTTGTTCCTGGGCCTCAGTCGAGGGACAAGAGGGAGGACGACTGTGGACTCTTGCACTGCAATGGCAGGGTCAGAGTCAGCAATGGGAAAACTTCAATTCAGTGGCACTTCGTGGTTTCAGCTCCTCACGTCTACAGCAAATAGCAACACTGCGGTCCTCGGATACCACTTCAGACTTTCCTTGCATCTGGGATCCAACACTCTGTTGAGGTGGCTCAGGCTTGCTCAGTCCTGCGTCAGGGAAGTCCTGAGGATCCAGCAACAGCAGCTGAATTACTGCCAGCTCTGAGAGGATGTCCAGGTGAGTTAGCTTTGGGGTTTTTTGGTCCAACCAACCCAAGGAGAGACGTCGTCCTTGCAGGGAGTCTCTAGTCGATGCGAATTCTGAGCCTCAGCACAGCAGCAGGGTTTCACTGGGCAAACCAACAGTCCAGGAGTTGCAGCAGGCACCTCTTACAAGTTCTTCTTCGGATTCCTTCGTCCAGTGGTCCACTCTGCCTTCCAAGCCAAAAAGCCTCGCCTTTTATTCAGGTTTCTCCCATTCATTCCAGCCTAGCTGTCAATCACACAACAGGGTGGCTGTCCTCCAAGGATCACCAGACGGCCAATCAACTTTGGGTGCATTCCTGTAATCAAGGGGATTAAGCACAAGGAGTTTCGGGCACCTCCCTCACTTCCTACCCCTGCCAGACATACTGGAGTCAGAGGTGGGCTTCACTCGTTAATCCTGCCAAATCCAAAACGGACAAAGGGACCAAACTTGAGTAAAACTCAAGAAGGACCTTTCCAACAAGAAATGGCAAAAAATCAAGACCGTGGGTCATTTTGTCAAAATTGGCACCCATGGGTGCTTTACTGAAGCTGTGAACGCAGCTCGCAGTAAAAACATACAATGGTAGTAAAAAGTAAACCACTGCCACCAGCCATTAATTTTAGACAAGGTAACAAACATGTTACATGAGAAACTAGATAAAGAGGATAGTAAGTAACCCTTCCAGCACCCAATGGTGGGATAGTGTGTGCTGGGTCCAGAAACCTTTGGGAAATCTAAGAGACTTCCCTGTACCACTGCACTGACGGTGCTTTGTGTCACAATGTAAAGATGATACCTATGGAGTTTGTCAGACTCCAAAGTCAAAGGAAACACAGAGTCCAAATCAGAGAAAAATACATGAGAGAGTGGGGAAAAGGTCTTACTCTCTCCAGGTTAGAAATTACAAGTCCTAAATTCCAGCAAAAGAGCTGGGGGTCTCTAAGGTAGAAGGGAATTAGCACATTTCTGAGAATTCTCCCTAACACTAGGGTATCCCAGAGTGACAGCACAAAACACATCAATAACTGTGAGCGGCCCTATGGCAAGCTGTAAGGGTACAGTGCCCAGACACCTGGGATATAAGCGAAATTATGGCACACAAAATGCATGAGGATGAAGAGCCACTTCAATATATTCAACAAATTCAAGAGAAATGGTGCCTTGAGACGATAGAACCGTGGGACAAAACAGTGGGTTTATTTTACCGCATATTATGACGGGTTACACGAGCAAGTGCAAAAGGAAGCTACTGGAAATGTAGGCTAAGCTGTGCTCAGAAATTCAGCTAACTACAGTGCACTATTGCAGGCTACTGCAAGACAATGCAAGAAAGAAGTGTGAGGAAAGAAGACAAGAAGAAGCAAAGTTAGTGCAGAGGAAATTATGTAAGCACACAATGGAAGGGGCGGTGCTGACGAGTGGAGAGTGAGTAGTTACTCAGCATGCACAGGACAGACCGCAGTTGGCAGGGGAACATTTTGCAGGATGAGTGGATATGAATCAGTGGACATGAGGAGGGATACCTCAGTCAAGAGGGTTTGGACAACCAATGCAACAGAACGTAGGAGGATTTAATGGGGGCCAGCAAAGACCAATGAGGGATCCCATAGTATGCTGGATTTGCAGGAGACAAGGCCACATAGCTCAAGTGTGCATGGACAGAGAACGGGATGCATCAAAATGGGGGAATGCAGCAACAACCCATAAACCAGACTGAGAAGACCGAATTTTATGCTCAACATCACACGCAAGCACAGATGTATGTGCCACAACAGACACATACTCAAGACATGCAAATGCAGCAATACCAGCCCGTGAGACATGCACTGAAGATGCAGGGACACATGCAGCCATTAAAACCGGCACAGCAGACACTGGTTCAACAGAACATCATAACCACGACACATTAGGACACATTAAGACTTGAAAAATGGGAGGGGAGACTGTGGTGGGGGTAATCCATTTACAGGGACGGGAATATCATTATTTCCACAATATGACAGCCCACAGACAGACCTAATGTGTTCGATCCTATCCGTCACACCCAATCTGGTTGGGGAACTACTCTGAGGCAAAGGATATGGTTCCTTTTACTGACAAATTACCACTTTCTGTGAGTGAACATGACTTGACCATGCCGCTGTTATATTCCCAGCAGACACCAGTAAATATAATGGGTCGAGACATGATGAGCCAACTTAACATGACCATTTTATTCATAGACCAGGGGATAGTGTGCTCGACACCAGGAATTCAATACATGAACACAAAGGAACTCATACAAGCGTATTGTGGCCAGATGGTGAAGAGGGGAAGGTGCCTATAGAAATTGAACTGTTTTCATATGGGGTAGAAGTGTTGATAGTATGGCTCCCAGGGATACAGGGTAAGCTGTGCTGTTACGCATTTAGACCGGAGATTCCCTTAGATAAGAAGGAAGACAAGGTGATCCCAATAGAACTTGAGGCAGTTAAAGTGAGAGACGAGAGAACAGTATTGCATGGGACTGACAACACAGGACGATCATGGAGCACAGTAATTGTAGCAGGGGAAGGATACAGATTGACTGACATGACAGATGAGGAATTGTTCCAAGACGATCTCTCAGGCCATGAGGTGATGTTTGACAGGAACGTTACACATTGGGTAAGAATACATTACAGGGAATTGTCACAGAGAATGGCTGTGTTGTGAAAACCACCACCACCATTTCTCGAGGAAGACTTAGGGCGGGTACCCAGTGTTTTATGGACCAATAGTCCCTATGACGTGGGACTGTTAAAAGGATAGGAACAGTGAAGATAAAGCTTAAACCAGGAGCTATTTTACCAGGAGTCAGACAGTATCCTCTATCGAGGGAAGCAGATGAGGGCATTTATAGGCCGATCACTGCATTAGTGAAGCAGGGCATTCTGGTGCCTTCAAAATCGCAGTATAACACTGCACTGTATCTTATGAAAAAGACGACCGGTGGATTGTGGCGTTTTATTCAGGTCTTGCATCCTTTGAATCAAATTGTTGAAGCAGAATTCCTATTCGTTCTGAATCCAGCGACAATTCTGTGTAGCATTCCGACAGAAGCTACCCACTTCACGCTAATGATTTGAAGGCTGCCTTCTTTTCTATACCACTTTATGAGTCACGGGACTTAACATCTTTTCTATACAGAAACCGGAAGTGGAAACATACAAGATTACCACAGGGGTATTGTGAATCACCGGTCTATCTTCAAGAGGGTCCTTCAGATGGATCTAGGCAACATACAGATAAAGAGCCTGTCATACAATACATGGATGAGATTTTGATTTGAAGCAAGACAGAAGACCAGTGTTGAAATTACTCAGTATACTTGCTGACAGTATTGGCAGAAAAGGGTTACGATATCACATGATGGTCAAAAAGTGACTCTAGAAAGGGCAGAGGCCATCCGCAGAACACTGATGCCAAAGACAGTGAGAGAAATGCAGCAGCTCTTAGGCCTTTGCAATTATTGCAGGGCCTAGGTGTTTGACTTTAGCACATATACGAGACCCTTGTTGAGTGGGCTCAGGGAGGCACACAGAGGGAATGGCAAGTTGTTATGGACACACAAAATGACTAAGTATTCGAAGAGCTGAAGAAAGCAATATGAAAAGCTCCAGTACTAGGAATCCCAGAGTACCATGACAAATTCTATTTGTTCTCGCATTCCAATGGAATAGTGATGATGGCAGTACTTCCAAAGATGACTAGCCTAGGACAAAAACCGTTGTCTTATAGTGGATGTTTAGACCCAGTAATGAGAGGACATTACCTTTGCGAACAAGCTCTGGCTGCTGCCGCATTCGCAGTAGAGAAGTCAATGAGTATAATTATGGGGTGCACCACCACACTTTACATGGAGCATGCCCTCTTTGCAATCCTTGAAAGACCAAAGAGTGCGTTAACTACACAGAGATCTTCTGGATGTGAGGTAATTATCTTGAGGAATAAGGATAGTAAGGTGCAGGACTGTAAACCCGGTGACATTTCTAGCTGCACCAGCGGAGGAGGGAGACTATGTACGGGACTGTACTATGTACATAGAACAATAGGACGACCTTCCCATTGTGGGGGAGAAGTGCTTTATAAAGACGGGTCATCGACAATAGTCAAGACAAAAGGGGAAAGACATACGGGGACAGCAGTGGTGAGACTGAAAGCAGACGGTACAGCATTAGGAATAGCAAGCATGAGATTGCCTTCACATTTTTCAGCACAAGCAGCAGACTTAGTGGCTATCATAATGGCTTTAGAAGGGCACAGGGAACAGGAAGGGACAGTGTATTCAGATTCGGCCTACGTGACATCTACAGTACACTCTGGGCTGTCACAATGGCAGAGGAGGGGCTTTCGACGTGCTACCGGCACAGCAGTGAAGCACGCGCCCCCATTGGGCAGGCTCATAGACGCGCAACTCCCATCAGCATTAGCAGTAATGAAGTGCCAGGCCAACACGAGGGGTGAGGACCCAATCTCCCGGGGCAATGAAGCAGCAGACGCAGAAGCGAAGCACGCAGCATATAACAGACTTTGGGCCTCATTACGGGTCTGGTGATACCGGCGGCTTGCCACCGGACCTGTAAAAAATGACCGGGAACTCAGGCACTGGTAATTTTGTAATTCCCCATTCCCACTGAATCCGACAGGACTCAATGGGAATGGGGAACACAGAAGCACCGGCACCGCACTGGCACCGCACTGGTTGGTGGGATGGCATCCGCCTGCGGAATCGTAGTCTGCCATCCGGAAACAGTGCCGGTAGGCTTATCGGCACCGTTGTTTCCGGACCGGGACACTCGTAATGAGGCCCTTTGATACCCCATCAAACACATGTATCCGTTTGCACATTACGATTCCAAACAAAGGCTAGAATACATCACCAGCTATGCAGATAATAGAGTTTCAGGGAAGGGCTCCAGTAGAGGAAAAAGAATTATGGGTGAGAAGGGGATGTTCAATATCCCCTACAGATGCTTTGTGTCGATAGGAGAGCACAGGCAAGCTAGTACTCCCAAAAGCATTATTGCAGATTGTGCTCATGCAACTACATTATCCTGAATGGGGTTTTTGAGCGCCTCAACAGCCTGCTCAAAGAAAAGATTGACAAGATAAAAGTCACTTTAAAAAAGGGATGGTTTCATTGTTTGCCCTTAGCACTGTTCGCATTGCACAATCAGCCCAGATCCGACCACCACAAAGCCCCATGAGGTGGCAACAGGACAGCGCACGCAACTTCCTCAGGCTCTTCCCACTAGGGCATTGACAGATTCACATGCAACATCGAATGATTTTGGAGATGAAATGTACAAATATGTGGCTTCTTTGATGACTAGTGTGTCTTTTATGATATGATATGTCATTTATAACGCACCTGAACACAAGTGTTTCTAGGCGTGACAAGACAAGGAAGGAGAGACAGAGGGAGGACAAAACAAACTATCTTACTAGGACTTGTGTCATTCAGATCGTGCAAGTGTGAGGGGGAGGGAAGAAGAGAAGTGCTAGGGCGGCGAGGGGGGAATGCAGTGGAAAAAACACTAAGTGCTGCCAGGGTGGTGGCTCCAGTGAGTTCAGGGAGGCAGGGGACTGTAGGGTTGCAGATCCAGGCCGTAAGTGGGTGGGAGGCCCGGAGGCAGTGCAAGGGGCTGCTGGTCTTGCAGGAACCTGGTGCCTGTGGGATTCAGTGGGCGGAGAGGTAACCAGTTAGCGCAGTAGACAGGAGCATCAGCAGGGGAGAGAAAGAGATAAAGCAGAAGCAAAGAGTAAGGTCTGGAGTTACTTCCGGAACCTAGGAGGTCCTGCTCACATTTGAGAGAGGTAGGGTAGCTATTTGAGAGGGAGGCCCAAGCAGAGGACAGAGATCTCCCCATAACACTCTGCCTGGAGAAGCTTCTGACCCTCAGAGAGTTGGAGGTGGATGAGCAAAGGGCTCGAGAAGGAAGATGCTTAATAAGAAAGAGTTGGATGTAGTGTGATCCCTGGCCCCAGAAAGACCTGTGGAGGATGCAGTGTGTCTTGAACTTGATCCTTGCAGCCACTAGGAGTCAGTGGTGAGATTTCATGGCTGGAGAGATACAATCCCTGGGGTTGAGGCCAAGGACAAGTCTTGCAGTCCTGTTCCGGATTAGTTGCAAAGGGCAAGGAGTATAGGCAGGCAGATTTAGAAAGAGGCTGTTGCAGTAGTCCAGCTTAGAGAGAGCTAGGGCTCTAGAGAGAGTGAGCTTCTATGGGAAGTGAGACTAGGAAGACTACCTCTGAGGAGGTGCAGCTGGTAGTGCAACTTATTAGAGATGTCAGAGATGTGAGGAGAGAAGGAGAGGGTGGAGTCAAAGATGGAAGGTGTGGGTAGAGGGCCCATGGTGGGCGGCCAGATTAAAGGAGGGAAAGAGGGAGCAGGGGTCCCAATAAGAAGGATCTCAGTCTTACTGGCATTAAGGCAGAGATCATTCCCGAATCGCGGATAGACAGTCGGGTATGAGCAAGAGAGCAGAGGAGAATGAGGGGAGCCTGAAGGAGAGCCGAGTGTCATCCGCATAACACTGAAAGTTAGAGCAGAAGGTAAAGATGAGGTGGGTTAGAGATTCCAGGTAATAGTTGAAGAGCCAGGGTGAGAGGTTAGAACCCTAGGGAACACCACATGTAGAGAAAGAGGTGGTAGAGAGAAAGGAGCCAAGCTGGATCTGAGAGGGTCAATCTGAGAGAAAGGATGTCAACCAGGCTAGGGCTGAACCCGTGATGACCAGGTTGTCACGGAGATGATTGATCAGGATGGCGTGGTTGACCATATCGAAAGCAGAGGATATATCGAGGAGAATGAGGACAGAAGGAAGGTTAGCATTGAGATTAGAGAGCGAGGCTTTACAGGATAGCAGTTTCCGTGCTTCTGGCTGCTCTAACGACAGACTGGTGGTAATGGAGACAACCAACAGATTCAGTATGGAGAGTAAGCTGGGAGGTGGCCAGCTTTTCCAGGAGTTTGCCCAGGAAAGTACTAGAGATCGGGCGGTAGCTTGCTGGAGAGGTAGAATCAGCAGAGGGCTTCTTGAGGAGAGGGTGCAAAGGGGAGTGCTTTAGGGGGAAAGGGAAGGTTCTAGTGGCAAAAGAGCGATTGCAGAAATCGGCCAAGGCTGGAGCGAGGGTGTCGATGTGGTCTTTGATGGTTCTGGAGGAGCAGAGGAGCACCTGCTTTAACAAGACTTTCATGGATCGGACGTGTCTAGAAACATCGTTGAGAGTGAACACAGGGAAGGAGGAGAAAGGAGGAGGAGAGGTGGCCGAAGAGGGGCCAGGAGTTGTAGACGGAGAGGAGGAGGAGAGAGTGGACAGGATGTCCTAAATTTTAGTGGTGAAGTGAGAAGCCAGTGACGTGGGGGGATTGGGCTGAGGGCCCTGGACCAAGATGGCACCATTCAGATGGACATTAATGATGGTCTTGGAGGAGTGGAAGGGGGCCAGGAGGGCCTCCCACCAAGTGCCATCATTAACAAGAGAGCAGGAAAAAGGAGAGAGAACAGAGACCATATGGGGGTCCATAAGCCTGGTGAAGGAACGACAAAGAGGATTCCAGTGAGGGTCTGTCTGCAGGAAGCACTGGTGTAGGTATCAGTGATAGGGAGGCCTGATTTGGAGACTAGGATGTCCCTTTTGAGCATCTTCCTACCAGGCATAGTGAGAAGGATAGGAGATAGTATAGCAGTTAGAGAAGATAGGGGAGACAGAGCACCATGCAGGGGTGTGAGGCAGAGAGCAAAAGAGGAGGAGGCAGCCCAAGCAGGAGAGGGCGTGGGTGGGGAATCACACACAAGGGTCACATTTCTCGCCAACTGCAGGCACGGGGGGTGAGGTCAAAGAACATTGAGGAAGATAACAGCACAGACAAGAATGAAGGACTTTCCAAACAACCACTACGTTACCGGGGATACCGTTTTACTGCAAAATTTTGTAAGGCCCTGGTACAAACCCAGGCTTTAGGTTCCCTAAGTGGTAGAAAATGCCACAGGTCGTACAGTTAAACTCAGGGGGGTAAACAGTGTGGAATTACACTGGAGACGTTAAGCCCTGCTGCAGTGAGACCTCTTCCTGTTTAAAAGAAGACGATTTGATGCAAGAAGAAAGAAAAGATAAATAATAAGAAGAATGACAACCGCGAATAACACGGTCCAGGACCAACGAGTTATGGAGGGACAATACGAACACCTAGATTAGGCACACTTTCTTTTCCTTACAATAGATATTTGTCGAGAAACTAAAGACTGTTCAAGCTCTATGATTTTCAATAGACTTAATTCCTTCCAAGAATATTAGATTTGTGATATGGACAGAAACTGAATGAATGATTCCGCCAAGACTATTTTTTCATGCTTTTCTGCTAAATGTAGCCCAGACCGACCCACAATTAACGCGTGGAAACCCATCTATAATTACTCTGCTTGTTGTATCGAGAATGTGTATAGTGTTGGATGATGTAACAGGGGTAATATTTGAGGCGGGTTGTTTGGGCGGAGATGCTGTCCCACCTTCCAGCTCCTATGTGAGCTGTTCAGGATCAGCTGAGAGGGATGGTAGTGCATATGGCTGCAACCTAGATGTCAGCAACAATAGTATGAGGTCACATGAATTGTTTGAAGCGCTTGAGAACCTATTATCAACACTTGTAGACAAATGTGATGATATAGAAATAGAACTGGATGTACAAGCTCTACTACTTCACAAAAGAAGCAATAGAGGTAGAAAAAAAATGAGAGATTGTAGCATGAATACAGAAGAGGAGAATCATCACGCAGTGTAGAAAGACAACGAAAAGACTTTAGGAATGAAAGTACTGATAGACGTAGAGACAGACGAAGAGGAGGAAACAAAGACACAGAATGCACTGAAATCACAACTGACACAATGTCCTCTGTTCTCGACATGAACGGTGCTCCAGTTCCCATACAACACCTGTGACTACTGGGGAAAATTGGTTTGGTGCAACCCTGATGGAGACTGCCGTTATGTCACATGGAGCCTGGATGACCATGCAAAGTACTATGGACATCTTGGAGGGATACCAAAGGTCTGGCTCCCATAATTGCAGATAAACAGAGTTGCGTAGATAGTGTGGTTGACTCATCGACAGGAGGGTGGATTGTAGATGGGGCCAAATATGACTCATGCCCCAGAAAAGACTCTCAACACGAAGGCAGAGAAACAACAGATGTGCCTCGCTCTTGGGCCCATCACCACAATCATCGATGTATGGCAGGTGTGAAAAGTGTTACTCTATCAGACAGCCATTTAGACCATATCCAATCGATGATTTGGACGATATGGAAATGACAACCACCGAGCAGATCGACTGACTGCTAAACCCAGAAATCAATGACTTCATCCCTGACATCACGACATAGCTACACTTATACATGAAGATCATATTTATTCATTCATGAAGTTACACAAACATGGACTAGTGTATTGCATATATGCACGAAACACATGCTTATGACCCACGTAGACAGAGTATGGATACATACCTCTATATTTTCATATCTTTTGCCAAAGGTGAAACTGCAAGATGCCAAGTATTCATATATTTAGCTTACACATGCTTCACTGCCACTAACATGGAAAAGCCATAAGGAACAATAGGGAAGCTATAGGTATCTGAAGTGAATGAGAAAGGAGAAACAGGCTTTGGGTACATGGAGAAGCGGACAAGATTGCCGCAGCCATAGGTGAGCAGAGACGATGCACCCAGCCAAGAACAAGTGGAGACAGGAAACATCCAGTTACCAAGGTGATGAGCCACCTGCAGATAATCAGGCTAAAATCCTCAGAATTACAAGCAGGACAGCTTAAGTGCGTGGTCTCAACACACGTGACCCATCCGATCAGGACAATGCCCATTGGGCCAATGTAGATGGAGAGAAGGCTGTTCCCATCACACCAGAAGAGTGTTGCCGCCGAACTGCTAACTGAATGCACTCTCTCAGGCGTAGGTGATCAGAGATGGCAACATTAGAGAACACATTGAACCTCTAGGTTCATTCCCATTGCCTTGAAAAGGTACACTCAGTCTGGTAACTGGCCAGGGTCCCAGGGATGGGAGGACACATTCTGCCCAATCCAGATTCACCTTCCACATGAGGATATAATTTGTTGCAATGGTCTCGCTGTGACCCTGCAACATTGTAGATTGACACTAGTAGAGGTGGTCCTAGGAGGAGCCATTAGATGTGGCTATCCAATAGTAGAATAGTAGAACCAACCTTTATAGCTCCTATGTGCATCTCACCCAAACTGACCAATGTGAACGTTGGATAGGTTTCTGGGATTGAACCTGGATTTGTGACATCACACCGGGATAGAACCGGGTGAGACATGCTTAGAAGCTGAGAGCTTCAGAGGATACTTGTATTTCTGGTGTGATCCCTGTCATTTTGTTGGATAATAAAAGACAGTAACTTTGCCCCATGGCCGATTCTTCTGTTCCTGTGGAGGGGAGTCTTTGATGGGCCCAGGTGTTCTCTGCTGGTAATTGGGGTGACTGCTAGAGATCCCCTGCCATGCCTATAGCCAAGCCTATACAAGATCCTCTGAGAACCAGGTGTTATTAGGTTTAAGGAGCTTGGATGTTTTGCTTTTGATGGGTGCATTCTGGTCAAGCACTTGGAGCAGACATGTGTAGAAGTGGTTGGCTAGGTCTTGTGGTTAGTTATTCTGTGCATGTGCTCTTGAGCTCAGTGAGGCTATGAGGAAGGGCTGTAGGGTTTCAAGAGTCCGTTTCTGGGTGTTCCAAACTTGTATGGGGTTCAGTGTAGGTAGCTGGATGTTGAGTGGCTTGGTAAAGGAGAGATTGAAGTGGATGAGGGAGTGGTCGAACCAGGATACTGAATTGATGGCCGATATGTTGATAGTCACATTTGCCTTAAGGATCGATTTCTCCAGGGTGCGCCCTTTAGAGTGGGATGGCAACTCAATAAGTTGAGTAATTGAGCATTAGGGTGAGATCCGCCGTTTTGTGGTCAGTGGCATCATTATACCCTAGTTTAAGACCACCCAATATGATACATTTAGTCATGGGTTTCAAAAGAGGAGTTATTAGGAGTGGGCTGTCAATATCGGGACAGCTGGGTATGTTAGGCTGCCGGTAGATCAGGAGCAGGTTGAGAGTGGTTTGGGGATTGGTGGTGAGCTTAAGTAGAATAAAACATTTCATACCCCGGGGGTGGTGGGAAGGGGGAGGGTCTAATCTTTAAGGAGGATTTAGCTATGAGGGCTACCCCTCCTCCTATGGAGATGAGGCGGTTTGCCCTAAAAATGTTGTAGTTGGGGGGGGGGGGGGGAGGGATAGATATGGAGAGTAGTGAGCCCGATTCTGTGGTGGCTACGTTGCCCAAGTGATGTACGAGGATAAGGTCAAGGATGTCAATAGCATGTGCGCCAAATGAGCGAACATTGATGTGAGCACATTTTAGAGCTTCTGGTTGCTTAGCTGGTTTAACCGGGCAGGTGTGGGCCTGGGTTGCTATGTCAGTGGATGGGGTGGTGTGGGCCTAAGTTACCACATCTGCAGGCAGGGTGGTAGGAGCGGTGGTTTGATAGCCTAGTCTGTTCAGTTTAGAAGTACCAGATAGTAGAGCTGTAAAGATGGTGGAGAGATGAGTTCTGACCCTGAGCACAGACCTACAGGTTATTCCCAAGCAGGTAGAGTACTTCCTGAATTGCCGATACAGGGTGTGGGACGCTGGCAGCTTGCTGCTATGACAAACTTTTTATTCATGGGGCTACGGCCCAGGTGCACAGGACTGGGACTGCGCAGTGTACGGTTGGTGGCAATAGCCAGAGTGTGGTGTGTGGGCTGAGCAGCAGAGGTGTGTGGCAGCATCCGTGGCTATGGGCTGGTGAAGGTGTGCATGCTGGGGCATGAGGCGGTATATGGGATAAGAGTGTCACTGGTTGTATGGGGATGTCAGAGCATGGAAGGCTAGAGCACAGGAGAGAGGAATGTGGTGGCGGGGAGGGTGGGATCTGTGAGATGGCGTTGAGGATGCAAAAGCGGGTTTGTTCAGTGGGACAGAACTTGGTCCAAAGTGTGTCATTGCAGGAAATAGAGGGCTGCGAGGTGACAGGTCATACCAGTTGTGCACATGAATATGGTTATTCTGTATAGCTATGGGGGACTGGTGCCATGTATGTGTGCCCACTGTAGGAGTGTGGGTAAGGGTGGGCGCAGTAATGAGCATATGCAGCAAGGTGGTGTCAAGGATCTGCTGGGGCTCCTAGGAATGGAAGCAGGAGTGGCGAGCGGCATGGAGATCACTGTAGAGTTGCGGTCAAAGCAAGGCAGAGCGGGCTCATCGGCGGTGATTAACTTGTGTGGCACAAGCGCCAACATAATGTCAAGGGGGCATGTGGAGGGACAAAGGGTAGAGGGAGTATCAGTGAGGGATTACAAGGGAGGAAAGCACCATCCAGTCTCTCGGACGGCGATGTGAGGCACAGGGAACATCTATTACTCCATCTCTTAACCCTAAACTCAACTTCCCTCCTATGCCTTATTTCTCAGTCACCAATTCCTTACCACTTAACCCCCTTCAATTTGCCTTCAAACCAAGCTCATTCTTTGACCCTTAATAACCTTATGTAGATGGTAGACTAACTTGATTTGACAATCATCTTCTGCCAGACAAAACTAGAAGCTGTAGTTGGGGTTATATTGGGAATTTGAGCACTAAGGTTTCTACCTGGACAACATAGAGCTAAAAACACCAAGGAGACTTGGCTGTGATCGTACTCCCAACATCATTATCTTGGAAAGTCAGCTGCCTAGTTCGATTCATGGAGGCAGAGAAACTGTGAGGGAGTCTGTCTGGGAGCCGGTGGCGGAGGGGGAGTGAGAGCAGATCTATTCCATCTATTTGTGTTTACAAGGATTGTGGCACGTTTGCAAGTATCGTAACTGTGTAACGTATATTTGGAAGGATGCTTTTGTGTTCATGCAACTCTGTATCTATACATGTGTATATGTTCATTTGTAGGTGCACAGCAACGCAAAAATCACAAAATCTATCTCAACACGGCAAGCATGAGAAACATGCATAATTGAAATGACCGAACCTACTTACTCCATCTAACTTTTGGGATGAGTTAACACCCGCTGTGGGGAAACATATTTGAAACTGATATAATTTAAAATAGTCTAATGATCACAACAGATTTTTATTACAAGTGAAACTCAAGAAGGAATATTGAAGAAAGTGATGAAGGAATTGTATACAAAAACCATATACTATGTTTTTCAATTTGGGGTTACTACAGCTGTGCAACACTGGAAATGTTGCAAATATTAAAACCACATCTTTGTAAAGGTTGCTATGAGAAGGTCCATGTGGGTGAAACACATGCATACATAGTACACAATGATAAACACACTTATGTACAATGAATATATATATATCTTAACAAATAATTACCTTGCACGTCAGTGCATTCAGTCTCTTAACTCATGCAAAATGTAAGGCATTGGGCCAGAATGCCTCACTCTGTTTTGCACATGCTGCAGATACAAATAAACTAATTGAGAAACCTCAATAAAAAAAGAAAAAAAAACTAGTATGGACCAGATGCAAGAAAGTATAGGTCATAACCCAGTAAACAAATGATTTGTAGGTTTGTCTTTCAATGTTCACATGAGTGTACTGGAAAAGACAATGAAAAGCTATCAATGACTCACTTTGTAGTCTACTAATAATGAATAGTTACATTTTACATCTTTCTTTGTGCGTTTGTCATCTGAAAATGTGTACCACAAACAACCAACCAGCAGTTTCTAAAACCACCATATAGTAGTATCCATTCATCTATTTTTGAAATAAACTCACCAGTGATCAAGAAATTCATCAGAACATACTGGAAGTATTCTTATAAAATGAAACCGAGGACACATTATTAAGATATGAACCATTACTTGCTCAGCAACAAAGAATAGTGATAAGGTACTGAGGATTGTACCAGATTATTGGTGAATGGCAACATTACCATCCAGAATCTGTCATTCAAATACTTACATTGCCTCTGGGCAGTGTGAACATGTAACTTCTTACAAAATTGGTCATTAAAATGTTCACATTGCCACTGTACGGTTTTTAGTTGTACGGTTTTTAGTCGTGTGACTGCTAGGCATGTTTTTCTCCCTCTCACTCACTGTGGAGGCCCATGAGCGGGGTGCGGCCCAGGCACATTTGCAACATTGTTGAAATCAATACAAAAATGCCCCATCTCATCTAGACAGGAGCTGAGCAGTCTTTGCAGCACTCTGTCCCTTACAGGCAGGCTACATTCTGAAGGATTTCCTCGTTTTTAATACTTTTTCTGTGTGGATTTTGCAGCCCTCGCCTAGGAAGCAACAGCCCAGCCAGTCTGGAGGGCATTTGACCCTTGACCACCTTGTAAGCCCGCCCCTGGCTAACACCTTGTCTGTGCTTTTATTTCTGTCATAACGTCTGCAATATCTTTTCTTGGTAGCCACATTTGCTAATATTGGGGTGTTTGCATTTGTCTCCATGTTCCGCTTAGTATTCCTCTTTGTATGGTTCATAGGTACACCCTACTTTATTGTTCATTTCTGTAAGACTCTCCCTTCCACTTCATTCATCCCCATGTGATTTGCTTTCAACTTTCACTTGGTTTTTTCCTCCTGGCACATTGTTTTTACGTGCGTGGCCCTTCGATTCCTTTTGTGTCTCTTTGTAGTGTCAGGAAATTTGAGAATAATAAGAAAAACCTCTCTTATCCTCTGAAAGCTCTAATTTTCTGTGTCACATATTTTCTGTTTTCTTGTCCAGGGAATGGGACCTACCATTTATCTTGAGCTGTCTGTGTCCTCCTTCTTTGGCCCTTACCTCACTTGGGTATGCTTGTCCTTCGAGTCCTCGCTACTAGGTACCTATCCTCCATTGCCAAGGCCTGCAGCGTGTTTGTATCGTCTCTTCCCTCTGTGCTTCAGCTCAGGCCTCTCAATGCATGGTTTATCCCTCTTGTAGAGGGCGTTCTTTGATCATTTATGTTAAGTGTTCTTACCCGGTCAGGTTTCTCGGATCAGCAGAGTTCTCTCCCTTCCTGTTATCCATTACTGATCCCTACGGAATGTGTGAGGGAGAGGGGGAATTCATCTCCATCTTGTCTCTGGCCAGCTACCCTTCTGTCCAGTCTGTCCTGGTCCTTGTCCATACACATGGTCATCGCCTGCTCAGACCTCCATGCTCATTACCACTCTGTATGTGCTGGTCCCTGTCTTTGCTGGGGGATTGACTCTCATTATTATTACCTCTCTGGCCATAGCCTCCGATCCGACGAGCGCTGCCTTGTCTGAATCATTGTCTCTCCCTGACCAAATTTTAAGGCTGCCAGGGGATTTCTGGGGTCCTCCATCACGTTTCACTTTCTGAGTTTGTTCTCTCCGGTACGCTCTCTGCGAATTAGCCTTTAGATCTCCATCTGATCCTGCTAAACTGCCAGTCAGCGGTCTTTTCTTTTTCCGCTCTTTACTGGATGGCCTTGTTTGTTGTCTCCGCTCTGGAGGGTTTGAGGGTATTTCCTGTGGGTTAACAATCACAAGGGATTGAGGGTATTTCCTGTGGGTTAACAATTACGAGGGTATTTCCTGTGGGTAACAATCTCCTCAAAGACTGACCATTAGGAAAGATTTCCATTAATGTGTAATTTCCCCTTCAGTGGTGAACCCTCCAACTTTTTGCTGTTGTCTGAACACCATAGCCTGACCTTTTGCTAGTGGAGCACAGCCTTCTGCTGCACTCTACTGGGTTTTCACTCACTTTGTTATGGAGAAACTGGCATGCCCTTAAAGACAGTCAGTACTGGGAGACTTTGTTTCCCTTTAGTTCTTTTCTTTGTTGCAAGTTTTTAGCAACATGTTACCAGTGCACAAAGTACCTTACAGTACAGTGCGCTGGAGTCTTCCTTTCATTTTTAAGGCCCTAGACACCCTCGAAGGATTTTTCGGTAGGAGTACAAATGTGCCTTGGACAGAGCTGGTGGTAACTTATTTTTCATATATTTGTAACCCTTTCTTGTGGTCCACACTGCGCTTACCGCGTTTGGACCTGAACGGTGGGCAGTGCCCAAAATGGCCTTGCCACAAGGTTGTTTGTTCTGTCCTGTGGCCATATTGTCCCTTTGCCTTCTCCAGGTCGAGCAGACCCGGGACAGTCCTTATTTGGCCATGCATTCTCCCGCGAATCACACTGCTTTTGTGGGCTTCTGCATGCCTTGTGTATGTGCCTCCAGGATGTGGGCGTGATTGTCTAGTTCCAATACACATCCTGGGTGCCATAGAGTCTGGTGTGCTTGGAATGACTGAGGCCACTGTGGTCTGTGATTGGTCTACGTCTGGCATATCTGTATGTGAGCAGGTCTCTCATTGGATCCTCTTCGTTTTTGATGCAAAGGAGATTCTGGATAAGGGAACGGCCCAAACACCTATACCAGGTCGATCTCTTGAGTTTGCACTAAACTTCGTATAGGAGCCAAGTCTCCTGAAACCAAGAAGCCGAGTCGAGGAACTGCTGGTGACCTGCTGGAAGGTTTTGCACCCTGGTCCCGCTGGACCACCCTGGTTCTGATCGAACTTAGGTCTGCAAAGGCGCTTTGACCCATTAGAATAGAGGGACCAACTATTCTCAACACCTTTATATTAACCAGAAAGCAAGCATTCTCCAAGTGTCCCTGGACCAACCAGTGGGCTGACCAGCTTGCACAGGACCGTTGCACTGGAACAGCCGCCATCTCGGGTTGACTCTTGAGATTTTGAAGATCGTAAGCACTGGGTATAAGGCACTCTCCCGCCGAGTTTCATACACCTAGGCGCCCTAAATCTAATTAGGAGATTACATCTGAACCACAGTGCACACGGTCACTGTGTCACCCAGCCGTGGTGACAAACTTCGAGGGTGCCCTGCTGCTTTGCCCCCCCCTGTGCCCTGAGACAAGCTGAAGTGAAATTGCGCTGATCTCTTCACCAGGAGAGGAGAAATCGCCACTGTCCCACCATGGAATCATCCCTGGAACTCAGCTGCTGAAACCCGCAGAACCACACAATTGCAGCATTTGAACCCGCAATCGGAGTGGCCTCGACTGAAGTTTGGTCATACGTGTGTCTAGGGTCCGTGAGTGCTTGCAACCCTTACTCGTGGCCACCGGTGCATTCATCCATTTTTACGCACAAGTGTCTCTTGATGGCCACTGACATTTATCGGGGTAGCCTGTGCTACTGTCCTATTTCCAACTCTTAGATCCTGTTCTGCCCTCTTGGGAAGACCCTCCTCGACTAAAAGTAACTTATTCTTCATTGCCTCACCCACCTTCCTGAGCTATTACAGCCCCTGCAAGAGACCCCGTTTTTGCTCTACCTCACTATCGCATGCACCAGCACCGAAAGTACTTTAAGCCCACCAGGTCAGAGTTCAGAAATCCATCTTAACACTATCATCGTTAAGGTGCATCCATGGTGAGGCAGATTCTTCTGGGAATTGCAGAGCTGTTAGTGAAGTCTATCATGTTCTCTGCACCCTGGCAGTCTCGCCAGAATGTTTAATATTTTCTGGCTTTGATGCTGTTACAGAATAACCTCAAATTATTCCAGTCCTGTCTGGCCCAATATGCTCAGTGGAGATATTATACAGTGTTTGAAGTGCATGGGTGCTTCGTGATATTTGCAGATATCTGGACGGAAGCATGCCAGGAATACGGAGCTGCACTACTTAATCAGAAAGCTGCTGCTGACAACCGTTAAAAACAATGCCTTTTGCTAATTCAATTTATGGACTAACTGTGACATTTTATGGAGAAGCACACCACAGGCGACTCGAGGGACACAACATGAATCACTGCAGTGTACTGCAGATATCTATCCCATAGGACTGCCTAGGGAATCTAATTCACAAAGGATTAAACTGAGTGACTCTTGTCCTGTAAAAAAGAGAGTACCCCATACTAGTCATTAGTGCTGTATGATGGAGAAGAAAACTTTGTGTATTCTAGGTATAGTTCTAAAACCATACATTGATGGTTAGGCTGTGTGAATATAGGTGTATATGAAAGTACCCTACTGTGTAATAGACAATTAGCCAAGCCCCTGAAGAAGTTCCTGTGATTTGTCACCTAGCCGATCAGGAACGAAACATGTTGGGCAAGCTAATATTGGAATAGTAAATGATGTGTTTATTTTTATAATTGCGTGTATAAGTGCAGAGGCCCTTTTTGGAAGAAAAATGATATCATTGTGTCGCCAAAGGTCTCTAGCTCTGATTGTAGTAATATATAGTGAAAGGTGGCACAAAGCACTTTATGATTGAGCGAATGTAGTGTGGTGGCGAGTTGTGATTTTGTAATTTTTTATCTTTTTTCAAAATTACTGTTAACACTGGTTTTATGAAACACAGACTGGGTTTATTTAATAGAACAGAATTGGATATGATGAATTTATGTTTTGATATTTCTTTGTACATTACGCATGGTGATTAATAAATTGCATTACTGACATTGCAAACGGGCTGTTGAGTTTTTGATCAGTGGAGATAAGAGCCACACCCATTAGATTTGTCCTATTTGCTGATATGTTAGCATGGATTTTGCATTTTCCATTTAGAAGGCATATGGGATGATAATGCTCTACCAAAAGGGTCACCGCCAGGTTTGGGGAAGACTTTTATTCATGCCTCTAATCTTGCCATTTGTTCCTGGTGTGTTTAGGATGGATATGTAAAGAGTTAAAATGGTGGATGCTAAAAGATTAGGGAAGACGCAGTAAAAGTCCAGCTTGAGGCCACTAGGTCCCGGGGCCTTCTCACAGGTGACCTATTTTTGCAGCTGTTCCCCTGAATTTCTTCAAGGATATCAGGAGGTCTGACTTGTAGATTTATGGAGACTGGATGTTGCTAAGAATTGTACTGATAGTACATTTTGCAGGAGACACCTCTGATGTGTATTCTGTTTGATTGAAAGGAGAGAAAGTTTTTAGTGATCATAGCATCATCTGTTAGGTGTACCATTATCACTCTGAATCACTGCAAATTAGGATAGATCTGGTCTATGCTTCTGGAAACATGTTAATTCAGTCCTCTTTTATTCTTGCTATGATGGTATTGGGCCTTGTGGTCGAGAATGGCCATGTGTGCCTGATCTGTAAGATTAATTTTGGTGACTGCCGCTGTGCCTGATCCTCAGTGTTGCCTGTGGCTGCATACCATATTTTGCCATCCTTGACTTTCTATTATCCTCACGTCACCAGTGTCCGAGATTAAAATATCACAGAAAGAGTTTTTATAGGCATCCAATAACACTCGGGGAGTCATGAGAACATCTGGGAGGTTTTCCAGAATGTGTATGCATGAAACAATGTATTCTCGAAGACCAGCATCTAAATGCCATCAGGGTTCACGGGGCCTACAAGCTCAGAGACCAAGTACTGGATGGAGAATGGAAAGGAATGGCAATGATGTAAACCTCTGATTGAGTGGCGAAATATAATAGTCTTGTTGACACATGTATAGTCAATTTGAAAGGAGGCTATGTGTAGGTTGGGAAAGAAGGTGAACTACATGCCTTTGGGGTGCAGGGCTCCTGAGGGCAAGTGTGCCATGCAAGGCCAGCAGATCGTTTTGCAAGTGGAGCGGTAAATTTAAAATCACTGCCAACAATGGGATGTCATTTGTGAGCTTGTAAAGAGTTTTCCCTAAATTAACCCAAAAATAAGGGGGTTCTGATGAGGAAGCATAAATAGTGAATAAAGTGAGTTTCTGCACTATAACAATATTCGAGCTACCATCTGGGTAGCCAGCGTGTGAGTTACCACATGGGGATACACTTCTGTATTAGTACAGAAGAGACTCCAAAGTTCCTACCAACACTGATAGATACCACCACCTATTTATGTTGTAATTAAGGCAATTTAGGCAGGTCAAAGTTACTTTCTGGAGTTATACATAAATCAAATTTCTCTGAGTAAATGTGCCAACACCTTTGCCCAGTTTAAGGGATGCATTAAACCCAGACATTCTAGTTAATGGTTTTCATAAAGCCCAACTATTATTTAGGGTAGGGATAAGTAAAACACCAAGCCACATTACGTGTTTGGTGGTCATTCGGTAGTAAATCTGCTGAAATACCACCACTGTTACCGCCATTTGGTCCTGCGGATTTACCCCAGGATTACAAGTGGTAGAGGATGGTGAAAATCATCATATTTTGAAATTCATAGTACTCCATAGGGATTTCGCCGGAATTACCAGCGGTGGTAATACTGCCGATTTTGACATTTTTTGGGCGTTATGATGAAGGATTTACCTCTAGCATTATGCTGGAGGAAAATCCTCCACCTTACCAAAATAGTACAGCGGTGTACTAATACAGTGGTAATACAACGGTAACAAAGTTACCACTGCATTACCACTTGTTCCCCTCACACCGCCATACTCGTAATGAGGACCATAGACTTTTGTGGGGAAATAATTATGTGGAGGTTGGCTATCCCTTACATATAAGCATATACATTGCAGGGTGATCCAGGCCATTAAATCAGCTACTGGACAGAAATGTGATCCCTACTGTGGAGAATCAGAAGGAGGACGCAGGGGAGATGAAGAAATTGTAAGCATGATTTGTATTCTAGTAAAGTAAAATAAAGGCCAACTCCCCCTATATCTATGGGGTGTTCCATACCTATTTTATGCTATGTTATGATGATTTATACTGCACACCGCTGCCATTTGCATGGTCTCCAGATGCTTACGTATTTTACCAACTAAGGTAACTAAGGTGTTCATCAATCAGGGTGTCCAAAAACAAGCCTCTCAACTGTCCAAATCTACCCTATCTGACACTACCACTAATATAAATAACTAAGGACAGGAGAATGGGCCTCGGGTGCGACCAGTGGGTTACTGTCGACCTCGTTACACTGTTTCCTGCACCTAGTTTCCCGGTGCCACTGAAACATTACAAGTGCCGGAGGACCGGGAAGCGAGGTGCCAGAAAATGTTAGCTCCGATTCCCATGGAGTCCAATCTGGAATGGGTTCACGGAAGCACTGCTACCATGATGAGTCTGCCTACTGGGCTGCTGCACCAGCCAGGGTCAGACCTGTCGGGCACAGCAAGCCTGGCAGGCAGACTTAGTGTGGTGGTCCTAAAACAAGGGTGCTGGTAAGCTTACCGGCACCATCGTTTCCAGACTGCCACACTCACAATAAGGCCCAATGACTCCCTTCTCCTGGTTGTTGTGTTTGTTCACAAGTTTTGAATGTTCCTTTGTTCCATTCAATAGGCCATAGGTAAATAGTCTCTTGTTATCTCCTGGATTAAGTTCTGTAACTCTTGTAAGGGACTGGCAGTTCTCCTGTCCCCTTTTATACAAGTTCCTTCTGTCTTTCTTGTCAGGTTCTGGCCTGTTTTCCCAGAGTGCGGTTTCATCTCCTGGGTGTGCGTTTCCCAAATGTCTTTATTAATTATATTCTCTTTCTCATCTTTGGAACCAGAGTTAACTTTTCCCACATCGCAAGGTGATGAGTTTTCAAATCTACTCCTTTTCCACTTTGTGTATTTCGTGTAGCTTTGTCATTCATGAACACTGCTCACATCCTTTGGCTTATTTTCAATACTTTTCTCATTAGTACTAGGATGTGCTTTGTTCGACTTATAATGAGTCCTTCTTCGCTGTACCATATCCCCGTTCCCTGCATTACCATCTGTTTCAAAGGGGTATCGTCAGCGGTAAGGACTTGGACTCTCTTTCTACTTCTTCTTGGCTCTGCGGCTCACTTGCCATGTAATCTGGTTCATGTGCATTTTGTTCTCATTTGCCGATCAAATTGGCTCTGTAACTTGGGTAGGGAGTGGTTTTCTCCCATCAGTGGCATTGGCGATGTTCTGCAGGCAGACTACCCACTACTGTTGCTCTGTGATCATGCCACAACCAAACTCTGATGTCAATTGCGCTGTGTTTTCTTCCTTATCTCTCCCAGCATCTTTGGCTCTGCGTCAGATCTCAACTGACTTACACATGCTCTGCGTTCTGCGAGAGCTCCACCTCCTTCTGTTCTGATAAACACAGGGGGCTTCCCCCAATTTGCTCTGCTTTCCGGATTCTCGCACTCTCTCACTGTCTGTCACTCTCTCTTGTCATATCATTCCTTTTTCAGCATCCTCAGCACAGTCCATTGGAGGGACTGATTTAAAGGTATAGTCTTAGTTTCCTGTTGTGGATAGTGTAGTGACTAAGCCTCCCCTAGACCCTGAGTTGAATGCTTGGAATGTTGGAGTGAGTGACAGAGAATGCAGCCTGTGAGAATGTTGATGTCTGAGTGGAAGTTCTGAGTGTGCAGTTGGAGAGATGTAGACCCCTAGAGAGGATGCCGGTGCATGTTGCCCTAAGCTTAAGTGTACCTGACCTGATGTACTTGATATAATGTACAAGAACTTAATTAAATATGTAACCAGTACATCAGAAGATGTCAGAGTCATCTTTAGCATAAACCAATCTTTACAATGACGAGGATGATTGCTGTGCTGGGGGACAGCACAAAAGTAAGGGACATGCACCGCCCCCAACCAAAGAAGAAGATCCTCTCAGGTAGGGGCAGTGCTGTTTGTTATCAAGCAAAGAGGGGCCCAGCGCTGGACCCAGAGGCGCAGGATATAGAGGGCAGTGCCAGGGCCTGGGGCCAGCGGGCCTGCCAGCAGGTGTGAAGGCAAATGACCGTGGGGGCCTGTATGCTGCGTGGCAACATGGATTTTGGTGGGGCTAAGGGCCCATGGCAGCACCATGAAGGGGCCTGGAGTCCATAGCTGCGAAAAGAGGGGCTTGGAGCCCATGCCAGCACCATGAAGGGACTTGGAGCCCATTGAAGTGCAGTGGCGGGGCTTGGAGCCCATTTGCAAAGCGCTTGAAGGGGCTTGGAACTCATTACTGCGACCTGAAGGGACCTGGAGCTCATATCAGTATTGGAGGGGCTTGGAGCTCACTGCTGTGTTTGCGAGGGGCTAAAAAACCATTAGCAGAACATTGGAGGGGCTTAGGGCCCATTGGCAAAGCAATCAGAAGGCGGTGCTCAAATATGACTTTGTTAAGAACTAAAGCTGAGCATTGGTTCTGTGGAGGCTTACCTCATGGTGGGTGCAGCTGATATGAGAAGAGCTGTGGCGACCTGTGAAGTTTCTGCTGTTTTCCTGGTGGTGGAGAGCAGCCCAGGGTCACAGAGGAGGCTCCATTTTATGATATGAGCAGTGAAGTGAGAGCAATCAATTTAGAAGTAGTGGCTGAGAGGAGCTGCAGAGTACATGTAAAGAATATGTGGCGCAGAGCAGTGCTAATCAGGAGACACAGGCACCTTTTGGGAGTGAAACTGGAGGCAAGAGTAGTTGCGTTAAGCAGCGACCGTTGGTTTAGGGAGCTCTGCCACCCACTGTGGCTCAAATGAACTGATGATGTATCCTGGAATGCCCAGGGGGATGGCGATTATAGCCATGTGAAAAGGAGTGAGGATCTGGCATCTGGTGAAGTGCAATCCGGCATTTAGTGAATGCGGACCAATGCTGCATACAAAGCAGAGGAGGCAGCTAACAGCTGCATTTTGGGCGGTAAAGAAGAAATGAAGCCAGGGGAAAAGGAAGCTTCAAGGGGGCCATAGAGCAAAGGTGAAATAAGGAATGTACAGCGCTAAGGGGGCGTGTCCCCGGAGGTATTATCTTGTGCATGACAAGAGAAGGAACAGTGAACAGTAATGTTTTTAAAAGTGGACACCATTTTATTTTTTTTGGCCGAAATTTTGGCCAAGAAAAATAAATGTGTAAAGTTGACTTGTGTTATTAGGATGCTGCATATAAAGAGTTTTGTTCGGGAGATGTATTTAATATATAGTGTTCTGGAGTATCTATTGAGAAAGTGAAATTGGAAGTCATGCAGCAGATATTTAGAAAGACATGTTGCGAATTAAGTAGTCATGTGAGGCCTGTAGTTGTGTGGAGTGCAAGCTGGTTGCAGTGCATGTCGTGGTCTCTATTAGGAATGCACAGTAGAGAAGTGGATGTTTAAGTTAATAGTAATAGTTATGTTTAACAGTTTTGTTTTTCCCCACAGACGGACTTTAAAGATTAAAAGGCAGTGTGGACTGGTTAGGTTTTGCAGTAAATGGAGTTCGGAAATGTGAATTGTGAAATTTTGCCACACTAATAATGTTTGCTTTTCCAGGTGGGACTTTTATTTGATGTTAGAAAATGTAGAAGTCTAATAATTGGAACTCATTGTTAGTAGAAATTCAGAGTTTTAAAAATTGTAATGACAATGAGAAGATATAGTGAAGATAAATGTGTTGATGTTGATGAAATGAATGTGATATGTGGTATGTGGATCTCCCTGTAGTTTGAAGAGTTTGAAGAGGTGTGGTGTAGAAGGTGTTGTTGTAACACGGGCACATGTGGGATAGTGGCACTGAGTGTTTGGTGTTGGCTATCCGGGTATTCAGAATACCCAGCCTGGTTTAAAGAATATGTGGCGTGTGCAGCCAGTGAGTTGTGCATATGGAGTGGATGTGAGGGAGCTGGGTGAATGATGTGCTATAGTGCGCAGTGAGATGAGTAAACGTTTAGAGGGACTGGTATGCCTGAAGTTGTTGTGGAGAAGGGTATCTTAGTTGATGTTGATGGTGTCTCTCCTTTACTGTGTAGAAAAGGGGAGAGACATTGTTTGGAGAAGTAATTGTCCCACAGTGTGAGGACGCTCTTAGGGTTTTGGTGTGTCTGTAGAGTGTTTCTGCTTTGAGGTAGGAGATGCACATGCATTGGATGGTGTGCGTTTGTGTATCTTTTGCTGCTATGTGTTGCTTGTTATTATTAAGGGGGGGGAGATATGTAGTGACTAAGCTTTCCATGGACCCTGAGTTGAATGTTGGAGTGAGTGGCAGAGAATGCAGCCTGTGAGAATGTTGATGTACGAGTGGACGAGTGTGCAGTTGGAGAGATGTAGATCCCTAGGGAAGTTGCCGGTGCATGTTGCTCTAAGCTTAAGTGTACCTGACCTGATGTACTTGATATAATATACAAGAACTTAATTAAAGAAGTAACCAGTACATCAGAAGATGTCGGAGTCATCTTTAGCAGAACCCAATCTTTACAGATAGCATAAATTCAATTTATCTTTAAGAATTGATAGTGTTCATTATGTTAGACAAATCCATGTAGGCCATCACTTTGAAGGCATTTCAAGGGAGTTTCTCACAGGAACTCGCCTTGACCTAGGTCAGGTGTTGCGGAGCAGGTCCACCTCTCTAGCCTCACGGGGGGTGGTAGGGGTTGTGACCCCTTAAGAAGAAGATAAAATACCTTAATTCATTAAACTACTCACATGGTAATGGGGTTAAACGAGAAGGGGAAGCGAGACCGAAATGGGTATATGCCACATTATTCTCTTGTGGAGTCCAATATGTCAGCTATCCAGTGGAAACACCTAGTCCCACCCCTTGGCAAAAGGTCAAACCATACCTCTACATTAACATCCTGACCAATTGCTTGGAACCTATATGAAAGTCCACTACATGCATACAAAAGAAACCTTTTTTATTTAACGCACCCAATAACCTTTCTGTCCCAACCACCTTTTTCTTAGAGTCCTAAAAGGCAGTATATTTCTAGTTTTTTCATAAAGGGTTGATGAGACTCTTGGCATAGGAGCATCATCCTGCTGGCATACAGAGCCAACCAAGTTGGTGTATTTTATTGTTTGTATTTGGATTTATATAGTGTGAACCTAACTAGGAAGCAACGGAATGCTGTCAAAGTAATTTGGAGATTAACAGAGGTTTGTGGAAGGGGAGGTTACAGGTTATAGTATCTTGGATTTCCCATACTACAGGGGGGGTACATATATAGGACTAGGAGGACCAAGTGACCCCTAAGTAGTCTCTGAAGAGCAGGGTCTGAGTTTTCTTCCTGAACTGCAGTAGCACAGCTGGGGCAGTCAGTATTGCGACTGGTATGGTGGTCCAGCAGACTGGGGCATAACAAGAGAAATCCTGTTTTCTGGTTTTCCCTTTGCGTGCCAGGTCGTGTTCATGCTTTCCTGTATTAGCGTGTTGATATATGCCTGCAGAGCCTCCAGATCTTTATAGGATAGTCCTCTCTCTGTTGGCGATCTTCATCCTAGTGCGACGAAACCAACCATATTTGATTTTGAGGGACCTCAGAATCAGGCTCATGGAATGGAAACGCACTTGAAAATCTGCCGCCTAGTTAGAAAAATCGTGTATTATATGGCTGTTATATCCATCCCTTTCATCTTTGCCATTTTTTTGGCTATACCCATTTACATCACTTGGGTGAAGAGTAGCAAAATGAAAAGAATGCCTCTCAGTTGCCATCTTGTCTCGTTATTTTTCTTACATCCAAGTCTGAGGTTTGTAATGAATGGTAATTTGTGCCACCACCAGCAGTTGCAAGAAGAATTAATTCAGGAAAGCTTCAGCTGTACTCTTTCCCTGCCCTCCAGTACTTCCAAGAGGCAGAGATCGGTAAGATTGAGAACTAGAGCAAGAGGAACAATCACTTTCCAAAGTATGTAGCTCTCGTTTTTAAGTTCATCTTTGTTGCTTCATGTTTTTAACATGATGACCACTTCTAGTCCTGTGACATGCACTTCCATCTTCATTACACCTTTTTTGATGTTGCTCGCATATGCTTGAATAATGTTGATATTATCATTACATCAGGTTATGAAAGAAGGCAACGTGGATACGTCATCGATAGGTACTGCCATGGAGGGCTCTGGGGGGAGTTTGAGAGTGAGGGCAAGTCCGATGTTGCCTTTGTTCATGAAATCTAGAGTGCAACAAGGCCGTTCTGATGTCATTCTGGTTCGACATAGTGCAGTTCGGAGTGGGAGAAGCCCCCCCAAGCACTGCTACCGCTCCCATGGGCGAGTCAGCTTCCCTTTGCTCCTGTATTGAGGTTATCTGGACACTGTGTCCCATGTGTCTTGCCAGGTAGCTTTCCGCACTGCCTATGATGTACAGCGGGCTAATCTGAGATCCTGCCACTTCTCTCCCCTTGTCACAGTATGCTACCCTTTTATCAAAGTCATGAAGCAACTGTTATCTGAATCCCCAAGTATATGGCAATGTCTCTTCATGGATATTGAAACTGCATACCTTAAAGCGCTTGCAGATGCACAGTAACCTCCATTACACTGCCTGAAAAATACTAATGGTCCAGGACACACTGTATCTGGGTGAAAAAAACAACGAATTTCTTGCACTGTGGTGCATCTATCTGCAGCAGTTTTCGTCACTGTGTCCATTCACACAGGATGCTGTTGAAAATGTGGGCAGGGGAGGGGAGTATCCTAGAAATGGTGGATGCACTTTATCAGCTTTCTGCACCCCCGCTCCAATCCCTTGCAATCACTTCAATTTCAAAAGCAGAGCCGACCCGGAAATTGCCATGATTTCCACCACATAATGACTGTGCACCCAACCTGGTCGTCTGTGGATGATATTCTGTGGATCTTCAGAACAAGTATATGTAGCTGGAAGCTTCTACCACCCATTCATGTGGCGTGTCGATGGCAGTTCATACTCCAGTCTGCTCATCAATTCTCTCTCACAATGATGTATCTTACCCGCCACTGTATATCTGTTCTATTGTTACCTCTGAAAAGCTCTCCGTTATGCATCTGTAATGTTGTACACCTCTGTAAAGTGCTCCAGTATGTATCTGTATTGTTGTATACTTCTTTAAAGTGCTCCGTTGCTTGTCGAAGCTAGGTCTGCGCGCAATAATACAATAGTAATAATACTAATAATGTTGGCAGTGAAACCCAGATACTCACGCAGTGCTCCAGATAAGACTTTGCGGTAGGAGTACTTTACTCCCTATTTTTAAACTTTGAGACTAGTAAATGTGTTTTCCTTCACAAGAGAGTAAAACGTATATAACATCCAGCCGCCACATACAAAAAGTTAAAACTGCATGGAAATCATTATCATACGGCAGTAGTCCACATGATAGAAAATCAGATTTCATTCACAATTAACAGATAAAGTACGGACTGCAATATAGCAAACATCCCCTCACAAATGGAACAGATAAGCACTAACTGTGTGCTTCTCCTCCATGGAAAGAATTTGTACAGCAGCCGCACCAGCTGTTAACACTTCACCCACACAGAACAGGTCATCTGGGGTCGGAGCCGTTTAAGCTTCCCACACACAAATAGAAAAGGTGAATCAGGACATCAGCAATACAAGCTTTCATCATGCAGAACAGGTGTAGTGGATCAGTGCAAGGTAAAGCAAGGGTGGAAGATACCCACACAGAGAACAGATAAGGAATGCGTTTCCACAGTAGAAGCTCCCCTCACATAGAACAGGTGCAACAAAGGCTTCAGCAGTATGCATTCCCCTCATACATTCTGCAAAGGTATGATATGGATCTCAGTACATCATCCTTTCCTCTCATGGAACAGAACGTTGAGGGCATCATCAGTACAGGATTATGAGAGAAGTCATCATTCAGAGCAGTAGAAGTTCCACTCATACAGAGATGCAACTGCATGGGATGGAGCAGCGCAAGCAACCCCACACCGAACAGGTTAATGAGAGGCCTCAGAAATGCAAGCTATACTCTCATAGAACGGGAACAGCATAGTCCTCAGCAGCTCCAGTTCCCATCACAAAGAACTTGCCCACCAGGGGCTAAGCAATCCAAACTACCCTCATGTACAATAGGATAGCATAACAGCAGTGGGAGCGCCACCCACAGAGAACAGGATGGCACACCAGCAGTGGGAGCTCCACCCACATAGAACAGGAATTAATTGTTACTACATTGCAAGCTCCTCACAGATAGACCTGATATAGCATTGCTAGCCACTAGTTCAAATATGAAGGCTAACTCTGCTTCCAGAATCAGAAATGCTCCAGAGTGGGAATTTAGTAAACCGTAATTAGAAGGAATTCAACCTTGGAACAACACAAGATTTGTGTATCAATTCCTAGCCACTATGGTTCACATCTTAAAGCATGCTGCAGACAGGGATTTTAATATTACAGGAGATACCTTAATACTCTTTTCATGTTTCCCCTGCAAAGGATTGTATATCTGATCTCTTCTGTACATTTCTGAATTTTTAAGACACAAACGAACATTGCCAATTATATGATAAAGCAAACATGACTATTATTATATTGTATGTTGATGTTTGATATCAGAATTGTCAGTTGATGATTGAAAGGCCCCATTTACTGGAACTAGTACTACTTAATGGGGCATCACTACATATTATCCCCACCAAAAATATTGCATATATATGGTCATCTGGAATGGCCATAGGCATATTTTTGGGTGGAGGGGGCATTCATTTTTGGGGGTTTTGGGAGCGGGGGGTGCGGGGTGTCCCCCGCTCCTTTAAAAATAATTCTGGGGTTGCGGGGATGTCCCCCGCAGGTTCCATACCTTAATATCGCCACAAAAATATGACAATATTTTTGTATGACGATATTTTTGCAGCGGTATTAACACATGGAACCCTTAATAGTATGCCAGTGGTGTACTACAATAGTGCAGATAGGCAGGTGCTCAATGCTGAAATCTGTATCTAATCTCAGTATCAAATGTTGTCTGGCCTGAGTTACCCGACATCCTTCAGAGGTCAGTAAAATATCAACTGAGCTAATAATAACCAGTGCTTAGAAGTTGAAGGAATCCTGCATGAAGCATTACATACAAAACTGACACAATTATCTGGCCTACCACTACCAAGACATGTTGCTGCGTTTCTGTTTCATTTGCAAATACAACCATTTCATTTTTTGTTTTGCAACAGCGCTTGCACTACCTCAAATAGGATTTCTTAAAATCTGCATCCGTTACTGCCACCCCTGCGGATTTCCCATAATCAGATGTTTTGAAGAATTACTTTGCACAAATCAGTTGGACTCTTAATAAGAAGAACTGTGTTAGGAAAATGAGCTGAAATTCCATTAGTGGCTATGTTGCAGATAACATCCAGACTACCCAGTCCTAGGAAATGCCACTAGCACTGCTTTGGATGAACTACATGAGCCCAAGGGGCCTTGTGCAAATAAGCTCCCTCCCTGAAAGTTGAACAAAGCTTCTAACAAAGAAGTCAAACTGATGCACAGGACAGGTGTTGATTGCATTCGTTTTGGCCACTATAACAAAGGGAAATTCTGTTTTTTGAACTAAGACTACACATACCATAAGAAACCTACTGTGGTTTTAGGTTCCTGAAGCTTCGTTCAGCATCTGATGAGGGATCCTGCAAAAAAAGTTGCTAAGAAGATATCTTGAGTCATGTGAAGGTCTGAGAGAACATCGATACTAACGTCCTGTTTGAGAACAGGTTTACCAATACAGAATGATGAATGGTTCTTCAGATGAGAAGGATTGTAAATGACCTTAGTGAACTTAACCTGAGATAGGTTATCCCATATCATTGTATACACTTTGGATAAAATTGTGTTATGAGCGGTCTACATTTACTAACTCGTGCATCTTATGTGATTTTGGACTTCTTTAACCATAACGTTCCTGTATTAAAATAAAGGTATGTTTGGTAAAAAGTGAGTAATTGATTGAATGTAATTCGTCATTCTCAATAGGGAATTTGCATGCAAACGTGACAGCCCACAGGGCTTTGATATTTTTGGGAAATGAGATCCAAACGTGGTGATCTATACCTAAATACATGTTGAAATAAGAACAAACCTGTATACCCATCTTTATGCTGATGTATTCAGAAATCCACAAAGACAGTGGGCTAGATTCACAAAAATAATATCTTCAGATGTGCAGTGAAATGCCCACTTATGTGAGCATCTTATCTTCTCTGCAAGAAGTTGCACTCTCTTGCACATAGCTCTCTGGAGCACACAAGGACATGCTCCTAGGACATTTCCTGCCTGACCTAGGCCTAGCAAGTGCCATGTTAGCCTGGGAAGATGATCAGAGAGCTAGCACCTGCCACCACCTCGAACCTCTGCTCCATCACCAGTGTCTCTCTCTCTCTCTCTCTCTCTCTCTCTCTCTCAGCCCCTTCTGTCTCTAGCTCCATCCCTTTGCTCTACTATAGCTGCCTGCATGCCCCTCTCCAATCTCTTCTTTCTCTCCTCCCCTTCTTGCATCTCCTTCTTTCTACACCTCTGTGTTCTGATATTATCACATACTCTCTGCCAACTACCTTCTTCCTGCTCGAGTCCATCCTCATCTCTACACTCACTACCACCTTGCACTCTCGTCCCACTCTCCTATCATATACCCCCTCTATCACTTCCATTCACTCCCACTCTTTAAATTCCCCCTACACTTCTAAACCTCTCATTTGCACCTCTAACAATTCTCTCACTACACTGCTATCAACAGGTTCCACTCAGTTTCACTCAAACATAGTATTTTACCTTCACTTTCTCAGAACGCTGCCAGTGTCTCCTCAGCACTCCACTCCACTGTTCACCATCTGAATCCACCACCGCCCAACATGTACTCTGTCACCTTTCAATCTCCTCTGTGTACTGGCTGGGCTTTTATAGCCCAGCCTACCCACTTCCAGCACTCCTCCAATTGGTCTCCCTGGTCACATGCTCCACTTGGCCAATCTCTGGCTAAGCTATCACTCTGGGGGTTGGGACGTCCTCTCGAAGGCTTTAAGAATGTTAGCCCATCCCCTTTTCAACCTTAATTTGTGGGATGGCAGTCATGTGCTCAGGCTGTTCGTTTGCCTAGTGATTTTTTTCAAGTGCTGGTGAGTTTTGTTCCCAGCTGGATTTGAGGAGTATTTCTGTGTTGCCCCTGCAGTCCCTTCTCACTCAGTTTGATGCCCCAATATTCTTCTGGTGTTCATCTGGGGTTGGGCGGGAGGAGGCTGGTCAGTGTTGGGTGTCACATCTCTTTTTTGTTTGGCAGAAGAAAATACAGTCCATTCTATGCCTGGTCGTGGTTCGCTTCCTATGGTTCCAATACAAGTTTTCTTGATTTCACTCGGGTATATTCTGGGATTTGCAATTCTGAAAGACAACTTTTTCACCAAAAGAGATTCTGACAGGCATTGTGGAAGGGACAGTAGAACCAGCAGTCATATACAATGCACACTCTCTCTTCCCCCCATGACAGGATAAATACACTGACCCTGCCACACAAGTGAGGAGGAGATGCAGTATCTGCACATGCACTCCAAGGAGTACCTGCAGAATTTTCACTACAACAGTATGTTGACCTTGTAGTTGTAGAGAAAGTGGTGATATCACAGCAGCAGGCAGAAGTAGCAACAGAAGGATGAGAGGGAACATGTGGTCCTATTGTAGGAGACTGAAAGACACCAATCAGCGGGGCCAGAAATAGAACCAAGGAGACTACTCAGGAGAAAACAGAGACCACTGCAAGTTTTCAGGAGGTTCTGTAGTTATCCTGACCCGTCTGATCATTGGTCATGGAGTACTACGGCTTTACAGATGGAAAGACTGTAAAGGAGGAGTACATAGTAATAATTATTCTCTACCGGAAAACAGTACCACACTCTCACCATACTAAGAGAAGCACATTGGGCATCACTGTGATGCACAGGCCTTTTCAAGTGTGCAACTATGAGACATATAAATAGTGCACATCACCTTTTACTCCAGCAACCCTCAGCATTGACAGTGATGTGAGAATGGCCATAAACACACAGCAGTTCATGGTAGGGCATGAGCGTGGCCCTCCACCCCCATGCCCTAACAATCTGGGGCAGCCCAAACCTCATCCTACATTTCAAGCCTAGCTCAGCCTGAACTAAAGGCACCATCCACTAGTAGGGCCTCTATTCCATTATGGGCACTGCAGCATCAGGTTGCTGGTGGTAGAATTCCTTGTGTGGCGTCACTTGGACAGATGAGGGGTGAGAGAGCGATGAGGCATGCTGGCAAACTCTGCCCACATTGCCTGGTGTTTATCAATTGGAGGAGGTGTATCCCATAGCAGTGAAGGATGCCATGGAGTGGCAAATTCCCCTGCCTGGTTCCATTGACAGCCGTGAGAATGGCTCAGGGAGGCAGGTACCACCTCGGCCCAGTAGGTGAGGAGTCCAGGGGTGAAATGGGCAGAATCCCTGGGACACTCTCCAGTGGTTCCTGTTCTTTCGCAGGGGCCAGTCCCATTGACTCAGCCGAGACTAGTCATGGGAGTCTGGAAACTCCCCAATACACCAGTCTACTAGTGCAGTTTATTCCTGGAAGCCCTTCCCATGCCCTCAAAAACTAAGGGTCTGTCAATATATTAATGTCCAAAGCAAAACCGTCCAGTGTCCAAAGTACTATTCTGGCACTCACATTCTAACAGACTAAATCCTAAAGTGAAAAGGGTAATGGGCCTCATTATGATACTGGCGGTAGCCGTGCCGGTACATCGGACATGCTCTGTTTGCGGGTGCCGGGACGCCCGCCAGGCCAGTCCTGGCAGGCGGGAAGGCACCCACGAGCAGAACTCGTAGTTGCCGGTCCTGTAACAACGGCCCAGCAGTAGATGTTATGTAACAGGGCATTTGTATAGCGCCTTATGTACCATTGGAATGATCTCAAATCTCTTTGGATTGAATGCACTTGGGGACCGTGGACCGTATCAGTGGAGACAGTAGTGTGGCATATAGTGCTTGGGGGCACTTTGTATGTGAACACAGGTTAGTTGCATACTAATGCTAAGTTTGGTGCAGTGGATGTGAGAGATCAGTGTAATGTGCGTAACAAGGATGGAGGTCTCAGAGTCTGCATTCTGGCTGCTGTGGGGCATGTGCAGGAGATTATGTGTGCCGCTAGGCTGATTTATTTGTGGGGTATAGCAGCATTATAGCAGGCTGTTGAGGTGTGTTATGAGCGATGTAGGTAGGTGTGCAGCTAGGCCGAATTGATCAAGGGGTGTATATGTGTTCTATTGTTTGTTGATGAAAAGTGGGGAGTGAGCATACTGGTAGGAGCGAGTGTCTGTGGTTATCGGTGGGTGGGATGCTTTGGAGGACAGTGCGCCAGCAGTGTCTGTCCTGGTAGTTCGTGGTAGTGGATTTCAGAGAGGTAAACGGGTCGGTGATGGTATGTTATGCTATCTCGGTCGGGCAGTCCTTTTCCAGATACTCTGTAGTGCCAGACAGCCCGGATACATTGCTTGGCTTGTTATAGGTAGTTCAGCCCTTGGGGCCTCTTGAGGCCAAAACCTCTAGAGAGATGCTCGCCTCTGCCTCCTCTCTTTTCTTTTCTTTTACTCCCTTTTTCAAGGGTCTTTTCTTTAAAACTGCTCCTCCTTCAAACATATTCTTTTAGAATGTTAACTATATCCTGCCGGTCCTACTCCATGGCAGGGGAGCACTGTCTTTTTTCCCTTACCACATCCCATGGGCTGGATGGTTTACTCCAAGTAAAAGGCATCCATAAACACAAACACTATACACAAATTAAACAAAATATTGTTTCCTACCCCGTGGTGTCTCTCTTCATTTCTTAATTTCCCTTACAGGACAAGTATGTAGTCCTGCATAGCTGGGCCCAATTGGGCCATGGGATACATAAAGTAAACCTGCATATGCTCCAAGGACCAGGGTGTGTGTGCTAGGACAGATGTGGAAGGGGAGGGCTCTGGTTTGGATGTTTTATTACAATGGCCTCTTTATGTGACTTAGAAGCGAGGGATCTCCCGGAGAATATGGGTGATGTTTATTCTCTGAGCCCCTTGCTATCCCATTGGAGCCTGCACGCCCTTCAACCCATCTCACCAACGCATCCATGGTCTCATTCTTTAAGTGCCCCTTAAAGCATTTGTAAGGGGCTTCCACAGACAATATGTGCCCCTTGGTCGTTTTCGGAAGGCCTTAGCGGCTCCTATTGTCCACTATGGTGCTTCACAATGACCTTCTGCCACCCATCTACTGGTGGCCTCCCTTGCTGTCCTCTTTCCTGTTTGAGGATTGGACTTGGTAGACTTTCATGTTCGTCAGGATTGGGGTCACTATTGGCTTTTCTGACCAAGTTTCAAGTGGTGAATTCCTGTCATGGGGCCTCATTGCAACTTTGCCGGTCCAGAAACAATGGTGGTAGTAAGCCTACTGCCACCGCTGTTTCCAGATCAGCAAAGTACAAGACTGCGGCCTGGTGCCATTCCGCCCGCCAGGTCTGCCCTGTCGGGCGGAACGGCACCCGGCCGCAGACATTCATGGTCCCCATTCCCATTGAGTCCTATAGGACTCAAATGGGAATGGGGATTAACAATAGCTGTTCCTGACTTACTGGACTGCTGGGGCTGTAATGGCCCGGTTATTCCGGCAAGTCAGGCAGCGGTAATTCATTACGGGTCCGGCGGCAGCCTGCCAGTTTTACCAGCATGGCTGCCGCCGGACTCGTAATGAGGCCCATGGTGTGCCTAACTAGCTCGGCTCTCCAGAAGTGAATTCTGTTTCCTTTCCACATTTTTTTTACCCTTTTTCCATTGCTTCATACTATCCATTGTAATTGTTTTCTTATTCTCCGTCTCCTGCATCCTTTGCATTACATTTGACAGTGCTTGGTCCAATGTCCTCTTTATAATAAGTGGAAACAGCTATGGGCTTTAATCAGACTTAAGACAGCACTTTTTTTTTATGTATCCCTAGTGGGTAAAAGATTAATCATTATTTTAAATTGTTATTATGTAATTTATTGAGCCAGACCTACCTTTGAAAAGCAACAAACAACTTGACAAGTCATAGGGAAGTACACGGCAAGGGAAGCAGATAGAAAGGGATCAATACAAGGGAGCATGGAGCTAACAACGGGGAAGGTGAGGGCGGTCAGTTTGGTGTCAAGGGATCTACAGGTAACAAGGGAAGAAAACATGTGGAGTAGATTGCCCAGTCTCAGGTTAGGTGGGAGGAAAAAGCTGCTAATGGTGTACCAGTCCTTGAAGAGGAAGTCTGTGTAGATGTAAGGGGTCGTAATTGGATATGTGCGGCCTGAAGCCGCTTGCAAATAGTTAATTGAGCATATGAATGCACATTCACTGGTCATTATTTGCCTCAACCAAGTTCAATAAAGTAAATTTTCTTGTCCTTTAATCTCTTACTTGCCTTCTTACTTGACGGCCCCTCATGACTTACTAGCAATCTTCATTACACCTCGTCGTACTCTTCCTCGTCCCTGTATTAAGTCATGAAGGCTATCAGCTTTACCACAGAGATTTACCACAGTCCATGCCCCTCCCTCCTACAAGAAAGCTGCTTGCTTCCAAATGTTCTCCAAATGATCTGCTTGCACTCACTGGGCATCTCAAAAAGATCACCACAATCTAGAGGTCTAGGTGTCCATCAACTATCGCTTCATATAAGCAACACTGGGCCTCATTCATGTATGGTGCTCCGTCAGAAAGCAGCAACCAATCTCAATAGACTGGTAGGAAGTTCTACAGTTTCTCAAGGATGGTTTTACGCTAGGTCTCGCCATTCCAACACATACCTCCCAGTGGATGGCTATCCAGGACTTCAGGGAACAAGTCGCTTCCGTGGCAGAATTCTGTCGCTTCGTCAAGTGACTCTTTCAGAACCTGGGGCTTCAACATCCTGCTACCAGATCTCTTCTGCCTATGTGGGACCTGCTCATGGTCTTAAGGCACTTCCAGAAGTCACCCTTTGAATCTTGAGCACATGAGGATTTCAGGTTTCTTTCCTGGAAGGTTTTTCTCCTGCTAGCAGTAACTTTAGCCAAGTATATAGGCAAGTTGGGAGCATTCCAGGTAAGGGAACCCTACATCCAATTCACCTCGGAGAAGGTCATCCTTTGGACTGATCTGTCATTTGTTCATAAGATCGCTTATTCTTTCCATCAAAATCAGGACATTACTTTGCCGGTCTTTTTCCTTCAACACAAAACCCTGACTAAGAGGGACTGCATCCCCTGGGTTTGGTCAGGGAACTTTGAATATCAGCAGCCTTGTCACCGTTTCCACACACCTTTATGAGCTACTTCTGCTTATCCTTGGGCGGTGACCGATCTACAGACTTCACCTCTGGAGTCTTGCACCTTTCACATTCTTAATCCTACTGTTTCCATATTAGACACCCCTGGCATTTAGTGTTGTATTTGACTTCTTTCTTTCTACGCTGGAGCAGCTGAGAGTATGGTTATACTGCTTGATACATCTTCAATCTGCAAGGGCAGTGATGAAGAGGGTGGACTGGGTCTCCTGGTCCTAACCGATGGCTGCCATTGGGATCCATCTCCAACTCCGTCTGAACACCATCCTCCAGTGAGCGCCACAGCTGCTGCCTCCCATGGCTCCATCAACCCAGAAAGTCGCATAGGGGGTTGCCATACTAGAACCAGGCTATCTGCCTGTAGAAGCTTCCTGGTCATTCTCAGGCCCAGCTGCCCAATAAAGACGATGTTCATCACCACTATAACAGGCTTCCCTCCACTCAGCTGCCCACCCTAGAGTTGGGTCAAGCAGGCCTGGCACAACAGCCATACCAAGCATCTGGGATGAGACTCATCACTCTGGGGACCTGCAGCCACATTTTTTCAGATAACCTCCAACCCCCTTTCTATGGGTGTGGAGCACCCTCCAACCACAGAGCCTGCCTCTAGCACAGAAATTAAAAACCTGTTACTTTGACACAGAGCACATACCCATAAGCAATCATGTAATGTAAACCTAGCACACATTACCGCTTTGGATACATTAGGAAAACATTTGGTACATTATAAGAATATAAAAACTAATAAGATTTAAATACATACTAGACTGCATATGCACATCTCACCAGTTCTCTAAAAAGGTCTTATTACCATAATGCAAGAAATGTTCAATCGAAAACTCATCAGGTACTGCTTGATAAGAATTAATGTATGTACTATTCAACTAAGGCAGCAAACTAAGAACTGCTTTTCATGCTTACATTTAAGGTTTTTCCCAGATGTGATGCACCCATTTTGTACAGGAGGAAAAATATCATTCAGTTACCAATCACACCGTCATCATCATAATCATAAGAGGAGCAACAAATGCACCAAAATAACCAGCTAGACCATGTCTTCTCATAAATGTGGCCCTTTAGATATTTTGGACTAGAGCTCCCATGGTCCTTCACTACTGACACTGCTGGATAGGGCTGATAAGAGGTGAAGCCCAAAACATGTGGAAGGTCACATAATGAGCAATCAGGAGTTAAACAATTGCTGTAATGGGCCAAACAGCAGGTTGTGAGTTGCAGTACCATTATACAGATGTTCATAAAAAGGTTTATAAGCTTACCAGCATTTAAAATAAATATTGAAGAGCAGAGGAAGGATGTAAAGTAAAATCCACCCTCTAACTCTGTAAAATAGCCGCCAACCGCTGGTCCAAGAATGAATCCCATGTTTGAGGCTGCATTAAATTTTCCCATTACATGGGGGCGCTCTTTCTCAGACACAAGATCAGAGAGAAGTGCTTTTGAGATGCAGAGTGAGTGTTTGAAGATACCTGCAGACAAACAAGACAATACAGAAAAGAAAGGTTCCAATCGTTAGAATTGTCATAGAAAACAAATCATTGTGATAGGTTATTTTTAATAGAACATATACTTATAGGAGTCAAACTCAGCACTTCAAATAACTCTTTCCGGGGTGTACTGCAGATAATACCGATTTAGGAACCCCATAGGAGACATACAAATACAGAGAGAATTCTTTCTGTAGTGGTGGGTTCTGTTTTTTTCCCATTGACCAGGGCACATTGTAACCTGATTAGACACAGAGTTAAATCTTTTCCAAGATATGTTAATTATGATTTTCTTTACTAATCAAAGGCTCATGAATAGCACAGTCAAGAAAACATGACATATTCAATTATTACAGGGAAAATGTAGTTCTTGGCAGTGACCCAAGTTAACAGTGCAACAAACTCACTACTAGTGCATCTACAATAGTCATAACCTAATGCTACCCTCGTTTCCTTCGATTAAAAACATTAGGGGCCAGATTATATCACATTATCTAATAATTTAGCAAATGCTTTGATAATATGAATGAAGCAAACAGGTTTGGTTATTGTGAAGAATCCCTGGATGTCGTCACTTCTACCATGAGGCCAGGAAGGTGAGGCGGCTACCCGATAGTCCCCCTTGGGGTGGTATATATAATGTGGGAGGATCTCATGGGGAGGGACTCCACCTTCAGGGATGGTACGACCCTCTAGGGTACAGCCCGTTAAATATAAACATACACCCACACACTCTAATCTCTCTTTCCTTGAAGAACCTCTTTATAGAGAGTAAACCTATGTACTGCTATCAGGTGGAGAACTAAAGGGAACCTAAAAGTACTCTTAGGAAGAAGAGGCCTACAGACATAATGATTACTCTCCAGAACCGAGAGCAACAGTATAGTCCCTCATAAGGAAATGAACATTTGAACACTAAAAACGAAGGACAACCAAAGTGAGAGCCCCACTGGTAAGCCATACAGAGCAGAGATGCTGCAAAACGAGGGAAGTTGGAATCCTGAGACCGGAGGACGCTGGGGAAAAATGAGAAAAGCATTGCCCAGTCCAGAAGAGAAAGACCACGCACAGCTCTGGCTGCCGAGAGGAATAGCAACACTGTCCCGAGAAGTCGTACCAACAAGTCCTTGGCAAGTGTTGAGCCATTCCCCTGGGCAACAAACACTTTAGCCTTATCTACTTGAGATATAAATGTGAGGGACAGAACTAGGGATTTTGATACAGGACAATGTACATTTAAGTTAAACGGATAGTCTGACAGATCCCTTTTAGTCTTCAGTTGGGGCAGGAAAACCCCTCATAGAAATAAGAACAGTTAAGCCTTTCCCTTTCTTATAAAGAAGAATAAAAGTCTTTGCCAACCACCATGGTACCTTTGCGTCAGTCTCCTTCTTCTGCACCCTTACATTATCTAAAATGTTTTGCAACAGGAAGAAATTGAATCAAAATCTGTTTTTGTAATATGTTTGATGCATAGCTCAAAAAGAAATTGGTTTGCTATATTTGTTTTCATGTTATTCAGCAACCCTAGCAAACAAAACTGTCAGTTTTAGTTTTGCCCTGGTGGAATGTTTTTGATAGTAAGCATTGGGATCTAAACCGGTTCGCTCCATTCCATATTATCTAAGCAACAGAAATTATGCTAAAATCATTTGCTTTGGTTTGTTTTGGTACAAGGGCAAAGTTCTGCTATTCTTGTTCCAGATGTACATGTTATGGATAATGATTTCAGTATTATTTAAATCGCTCGTTTGGTGCCGATTGTAATGGCACTGGACTGTTTTCTCTTTATATTACTGTTGTATGTGCATCCACTAGGTTCGCATCAGAACTCACAGAGGAGAACAGATATGGCGAGAATCACTTAACATGGTGCTCTCCTCTCTCAAGGCACCACATATTAAGGACCTCACTACACTAGTTCTGTAAGTGCCAGGAATCAAGTAGGGTTTATCCAGGGAGTGTGTTCCCTGTCATGGCTAGCTCTTACATGACTAAGAAAAGTCGGAAGAAAATGTTCTCCCACCTGCTGAATTAGAGTGCATGGAAGAGGTGGTCTCAAGGAACCAGTCACCCCAAACTCGCTCTTCGATATTAAGAGTTACAGGAGGACCCACAGCCTATTGCCATAAAGCGATGGGAGGAGAGAATGAAACCTCAACATCACATGTGGAGGCATGGCACATTGGAATAGTTAATCTGCAGGACACAGGAAATTCTAGCTTTCCCAATTGTACAGCATGGGCCAATGTTCCAAGTTTATAGTTGAAGGCTAGGTTACTCAACTGCTAATATCTTCTATGATGAAGGCAGCCTCTCATCCAGTTTGATCGGTTGTGTAGCTCAGTGGACTAATGATTCCACTACAGGGATCTGTGTTTGGGCTCATGGTCAAAGGTTTGAATCCCAGCAAATCCACTCAGCCTTTCATACTGTGCTCGATAAATAAGTACCACTGAGTTGGTCAACAATAAACATCTGTTATCAGCACCAAGTTGCCCCATTAGGATGAACATACACTCTATAAATAATTCTTTTAAAATCCATTTGAAAGGTGGAAAAATGTTGGATACAGAGCTTTCCCCCGTGACACTAGGGAAAAGGGATTCACCGAGGCAGAGTGTCAAATGAAGGAAAAACTTCGGGAAATTGCTGTACTTGAGGGTTTCCAATGTCCACAGATAAGGCATAGGTGCCGGGCTTCCCTACCAATGGTTGAAAGGCTGCTCTGTGAAAGGAGAGTCAGATGGCGGCGGTGCAGGAGACAAACCTCTAAAGGTGTTTATAAGAATCTAGAACTACAGACTACTTAAATGATGGGCAGGAATTTCAGAGAAGAACAATGACCTTCATTAAGAAGCACCTCACTGCCACGTCCTCGTTCACACCTGGTTTTGGGTTTTGTAAAGGAAACACAAGTGGATCTACACAAGGCTCAGAAACCATTTGATACATGAAGAGCTTCCTTCCTATCAAAGAGACTGGGCCAAGCCTCAAACCTTTTCACAAGGAACGTATTTAACAGAGCATGGATGACTGTTTCCATGGTAAGAGGACTCTGGAGAGCATATTTTATTGACTTCTCTTGTCTCTTAGTTAAGAGATTCAGTGACATTTTTGAACATAGTCTGGCTGCTGTATACCCTTTTTTCACAAAATGGCCTATACTAACAAAACCTAATGCCTGCCCTTTCTCTTATACAAAAAGTGTCTAAAGGGGAATGTGTATGCAAAGGAAAGTCAGTGTTACAACATAAAGTATCAAGATCACTGAGTTAGCGATCCTTCCCACATTGGACAGCACGGAATAAGGCATCCCCCACTCCATAGGCAGGATGAAACACTCTGGCTCAGGTTATCAAGTAGCAGTTCAAAATGCAGGTGGATGCCCGCTTTGTCTTCCACATTAAGGTCATTGGCTTTCTAGTTCACCAAATTTCTTTCACAGTTCTATACACAGCTCACATAGGTCTCCCTCTGTCGGGATCAGACCTCTCAAAGCAAAAAGTACCTGATTCAACATAGATCTCCTTCAGCCGGGCTCAGAACTTGCAATCACAGCACTTGCAGGGGTTCCCTTCTCCAAGCTTTATTCACATTCGTTAAAGGGTTCCCTTGCTCCATCTTATTTCAAATTCCAGGTCTCCTTCAGTTGGGCTCGGAACTTTCACTGATGTCGAAGACTTTCAAATGTGTGAGGCTTTTGGTATGGACCTCAGCAGGACCACTTCGACTTTCACTTCCACTGTCCGTTTGTGTTATTTGCCCCAGTGTCTCTTGGTCTTGGCAGTTATGTACCTTAAGCAAAAAGTTCAAAGAAATATTTCCCTTCAAGCATTCACCTTTTCACTTCCCCTTTTGCTGGGGTTAATCTTGATCATTATGCATTTCAGAGTTCATTCACTTTGCGGCTTCAATTCAGGAGTCAAAGTTAATACCACAGGCTTGGCCTCGCCTCCCCAACTCTGTTGTGCACCCAGGAGGGCCGCTGGCGTCCTTGAAACACAATGCAATCTTCTTGCCTGGGATTTGGCTCTCTCCAGGTTTTTTGGAGGCAATGACCTCCTTCAGGGAACTTCAGGGTTTCCCTAACCCTTCGCTCTGGTCCCTCGATCGGTCGTTCTGCTACAGTGGGTTTGCCTTTACCCCAGAAGTTCTGCTCCTTCTCATGTTCCACCCTGCTCCAATTCTCAAGGGTCTCCCTCAGCCGGGCTCGGAACCCTACTTTGCTTCAAACACGGGTCTCCCTCAGTCAGGCCCTTAACCTCTCGTTTTGCACAACCGTTCAATCAAAAAAAATGTCTCTGGACTTCAGGTGCCACAATGCAGCTTTTTTATTGTGCTCCCACTTCGCCAGCTGCCCAAAACGGCATTCTGCAGGTTTGAGAAATGTGTGGGGTTTCCGATGGGGATTTTCTGGGGTCAGAGTCGTCCCACCTGCCCCTGAGAGGCCTCGTATTAATGTTACACCCAGGAGATGAGCCTTGGCTTGGGTGATGTCAGATAGCGCCAGCTGCCCGGTTTATGGTCTTTCCATCAAATTGTTTGCATCAAGGGACATTTCCATCAAATCTTTTACAACGAAAACATTGCATCGAATGCATTTTATTTCTGTTGGGGATCCCCCCCCCCAACCCACTGTGTTTTGCCCTTTAAAACCCACCATAACAAAAATTAACCCTTTAACCCTCAAAAAAATGCATTTGATTCATATATTTTCGTTACAAAACCCTTGATGCAAAAGAATTTGATGGACAAGAATTTGATGCAAAGACCGATTACCCAGCTGGCCCTGGTCTGGTTGCCAGGAAGCACAGCTCTCTTGCCACACTGCAGCCTCTACTGCACTCAATAGCCCAGTCACTTGGCAGTCTGTCCTCCTTCTTAGGGTTTCTTCCCAGGGTCTCTGCAGCTTCTCCTTGGCTCCTCTGGAGAGCACTATGCTATCAGCCTCCACAGCTCGCTTAAAATGTGCCTGTGTGCTCTGCCTTTTATACTGACTGGGCTTAACAGGTTTCAGGTGGGAACAATTGTGGAGGGAGGGCTGACCTTACCTGGCCTCATCATCTGGACAAAATGGTGACTGCCCACAGGAATCCATGGTGCATTGGCTCCTATTGGTTATCTTCATAGCTCCCTTTTTCCTCGCCTTCTTAGTATTGTTCAAAAATGGGGGATGGAGTGGGTCATGTAACGGCACTGCACATATTTCCTAAAGGCAGAGTGGCCGTGATGGTGACTGAGCACCTGACCCTGCTTGGTCTTATTAGTGTAACAGGGCCGTTGCATATCATTGTAGGCAATCTTCCTAGTCTCGGTCTTTGGGTTTTTATAGTGGATGAAAGGATTGTGGGAGTTGCAGTTTTTCTTAGGGATCATGGACAAATCCATGTGGGTTTTTGTCAGGGTGAAGGGGGCAGATGTATTGTTGTGGTTGAATGGGTTTTGGGCAATAATATCCCATGATGACTGAGGGGATGTCGGGTAGGGATGTATTGGAATGGGGGATACCATGTCTCACACAAGGGCATTCTTCCCACAGTCTCCAAGGGTCCCTTTCCAAGGTGATCCTCCCTCGCTTGTCCAGCCCCTGATTCAGGGATTCACAGGAATTGCAGGGGAAACACCTCAGGTTTAGTTTAGTTTAGTTTCTTTTTGTACTGCGCACCAAACCTTCAGGTAGCTGGGTGCGTAAAGCTTATACAAGAGTTACAGACAGTTTAGACCAGGGTTGTCCAACATACGGCCCGCGGGCCACAATGCGGTCCTCGAGCCCGTATGTTGAACTACTCTTGGGTAAAATAAATAAATATAAATGGGGTCAACAGAGGTAGTTACAGTCCTCAGCCACGACGCATTCATTTATTTATTTATGCAATGATTATTGGATATCCGACAAACATTGCAGAAATAAATAAATTTGTAAAGAAGATCTTGGGACGGCATAGTGAGGGTTACCCCGGGAATACCGTTCATTTTCAGTGAGCGCGGGTCCATACAATTGCCCAGTACTCCCAGAAACTATGAACAATGGGATTAATATAGTAGCAATTACTGTGCATTTAAATATCCCATTTCAGGCACGTAGGACCCACCATGCAAGAGAGGAATGGGTTCGGCCCAGACATGCCTGTTCCTCTCTTGCATGGTTCTCCGAGGGGCAAAAGGCGAGCAGAGATGAAGGCAGGAGGTGGTGAGGTGAGGAGAAGAGAGTGCTGGCCCAGGCAAAGGATTATGTGGACAGGTGCTGTGCAGCGCAGCACAGCGGATTCCTGAACACCCGATTAGCCGTGGGCCGCTGCTCAGAGGGCCATTGTGCGGAGTTACTTTCAAGGTTTGTCATCTCTGGACATAGGTTTAGCAGGGGTTGTGGCGAGACAGCCTGTCTGCCCCAAAAATCCTTCTTTTGAATTGCAAATGTCACCAAAGATGAACCTTTATCAGCTGAGAAACTTAACCTTTGCAGTGCGTTTTTTTTCTCCTCGTTTCGAGACAAGGAAGAACAGCGCAAGCTCAGTTACGTTTACCTCCAAGCACAGTGCGGATTGATGAAAATGTCCATGCATTATACCAAGTACATTGGACATTATAGATGTGGCCAGTGGTGTATCAAAGCATGGCGAATACCACATGTACAGAACAATATGTTACCCTAGTAGTGCCACAATAACACAATGCAACCTGCAAATGGGCCTCAGTGGACCACCTGCCAATGTTTCTGTAAGTTGCTTATGAAGGTTACACATATTTATTCAGATCCACATGAGGGGTGGGGTTGGAGCTTGACATATCGCAGATGGGAGCCCAGTCCCTTTACCAATTCAGTCCTACACCTTGCTGTGATGTATGATATGATCTGATATGATAGGTTATTTGTACCACGCTTAATATCCATGCAGCAGTGATCCCAATCATAAAAGTGAAACAGGCAAGCCCAACAGGTATAACCTATTTTCACTCTTTTGGTAGCGCAGTCTGAGGGCAGCCTATACTTCTGAAGAGGTGTGAGCTGATATAGTTGCAACACAAAAAACAATAGTAATATGTTTCCAAAATACCTTAGGTCTCGTCTTTCGGATCTCAGAAGAGCCAGGCTTTTCAGCATCAGACCAGGAGCATGGGTGCCTTTGCTCTGGGCTGGGGTCAAGTCAAAGAGCAGCAGCAATGGGCCCCAATGATACAGTTCTGTTTGGCAGTGGTGCTGATTTCTGGGTAGAAAACGCTGGGAACAGTAGGCCGCGCCAACTGGATGGCACTGGAAGACTGTGACGGCTGGGCCCGGACAAGGAAAAACCTGCCTTTGGCGCTGTGCAGGCTCGGCTGACACAACACGGCATATGGTTACGGCAAAGATGTCAAAGCTTCAGCATTGTCATTGAGCAGAGCTCTAAGATTCAGGGGTGGTGGAGCGTCGAGGTCCAGGATGATTATGATTGTATCAATGGGGCCAGCGCTGAGCAGCTGTGCTCAGGAGGGCCATGGGCCCGTGTGGGGGCAACATGCCAGTGGGCAGACTGAAACGGGCCTGCTTGAGCCATCCTGCTATTTATACAAATCTCGGGCCGAGCAGGGCCTGATGGGAGAAAGGAACTGTGCTACAATCTGCTCTTCTGCTGGGCTCTGCCTGCCAGAGCTTCCCCCTACACGTGGGACAGGCAGCTCTGCAGACGCTCAGATCTTCCGGGGATGGGGGCCTGGGGCTGGGTCAGGGCCTGCCTTCTCACCCTCGCTTAGCGGGGCTTCCAGAACTGATCCAACACCTGCCCTCTTGCATGCAACTCATACTTCGCTGGCAGGGGAGATTCTGATCTCAAGGGCAGATCTCCCAGGGTGAGGCTTACATATTGCACATCGGATTTGCTGACCCCTGCTATGTTCCCAAATGCGGGATGCACAACTGCATTATTTCTGGTAGTGGGGGACTGCGTACGCGCTCTCCCCCCGATTTATTGGTGAAAGAAAGAAAAGGTAAAGTGTGCACTAGGCCTGCTAGGTTGCATATTTTAAGATTGTGCTCACATTGCATTTCTTCAATTAGGTTCACCTTTGGTTAATCACTTTTCCACATTTTATCTGTTGAATTGAATTATGCTTCTTTCATCACCACAGAAGTAATGTGTATTACAGAGATAAGCTGCCATATGTATTAGGCACACTGCACATGCTCAGGCAGCATCAATCGTGCTTTATACAGGACAATGCTGGCCTAAATTGGGAACTGCCAGCATAGACATGTTGCTACAGAGGCATATTTTTGGTACAACCAGCATGACAATGTGTTACATCAGTGACAGTGCTGTCTTACACTGTGTACACATTGATCATTAAAATGTATGTGTTGTAAAATGCCCTTTTCTGCTGATGGTGACATGGAATTTTCATGTTCCCTTTAGAACTGATTGTAAACTTATGGCTTTTTGGTCACCTTTTCTGCTGTAAAATGCACCACTTTAAAACATCATATTTGAAAAAAAATTCTGGGGGAGGGGAACCCCCCCAAAAAACTCCCTAGATCCTTGTAGCTCCCTCGCTACGGTCGGTCGCCCCCAACATTTCAGAAAAATATGAATGCATAGACACTGAAAGAAATCACAAGCAACTAACCTTTGATCACTGCCCATGACACCAAAAACTATCTTTGGGACTGCATGGCTATCACTGCCTGTGATGCTATTGTGTCAAATGTCACACAATATCGATTTTTATTATACTGCTTTGGGTGAGGTTGTTGACTCTTGGCTCGCCAGCACACTGGGTGACAAAAAGTTAATACTTCGGCCCCACATTCAAAAAGGTTGGACAAGCCTGGTTTAGACAATAACAGAAAGAACAACAACAGAAATAAGTGCAGGTTGACCAATGGTTATATGATGGTCGAAAGATGAGAGAATCAGTTACAATATCAAGAAGCTAGGATTACGGCAAGCAATGGAGAGACTGTTGACTTTATCTGCCAGGTATTTGCCAGGTATTTAGGGGCGGTATTTGAGAGGCACTTGTGGGTGATGATGAGCGTGCGAAGGACAATTCTATCCCATACCGGAAGCCAATGGGCGTCTTGCCTGTAGCTAGTGATGTGCGTAGATCTCTGTATACTTAATGCTGCTCTGAGGGCATTATTTTGAAGGACCTGAAGTTTGTTGATGTTCCTTTCAAAGGGTGTAACAGTAGTCGATCTTTGTTAACACAAGTGCCCTGGCTAAGGTAATGCGAGAGGAATGACTTGCAAGTGTTAATTTGTTTGTTAGTGTAGGCCGTGGAGGAGGCAGTGGCATTCACTTGTTTCTTGAGGGTGAGTGTGGAGTCTAGGTATACTCTCAAGGTTTTGATTTCTTTGGCCACTTTGATAGGGTTTCCATCGATGGAAGCATAGCGGGGGTCTAATTTGTTCAGGCGGGTTTGGGAGCCGATGATCAAGAGCTTGGTTTTTTTGTCGTTGAGGCAGTGGCAGTGATCTGCCATCCACGCCTCAATTTCCAGGTAAATCTCGATCCTTTTACAATCATCTTCATAGCACCCTGTGAGTGTGATGAGAACCTGGGTGTCTGTTAGGCAGAATTGCATGATATGATATGATATGATTAGTTATTTATAACTAGCTTAATACCCAGAGGTTTCTAAGCCGGACCGGGGATCGAACCTGTGTTGCTCTGTGTCGTTTTGATTCCTAGGCGAGCACGTTTCCACTGAGCTATCCTCCCGAGACCACCTGCATGCAGTACCCACTGGGACCACCACATACAATTAGGACTAGAGGTGTAAGCAAAACCAACCTGTACTACACAGTTTTGTGGTAGGGAGCTGAACAGCCAGGCTTATCTCAAGAGGGAATGTGAGCAGAAGAAGGATGTTACACAGAGGTCTTACAATCACAGTGGTTCAAGTAGACACTTACACTTAAGGTTTCTTGGTAAAACACATTAATTTATTACACAATCATTTAGAAAACATTCACTAGAAGGAGGCAACTTATTATACACAAATATACTTCAATACCCAAACAATACAGTTCTGAGTAAATTAGGCTCCCCTGAAATAGAAGCAAAATGGCATTTCATTTACTTTGAATGGGAGTAAAAAGGCACAAGTTACCAGAATAGATCACAAACACTTTCTTAGACAGTGCAAATAGTGTCAGTTCAATAGAGGACTCGATTCAGTTCAATAGGCCTAGGTCAAAGTCAATGGGCTAGTGTCTTGGATAGGAAAGAGCAGTTCTTGTAGTAAACTGTAAAGTCTTTGCCAATGTTCTCAGAAGTAGTTTGTACGAAAAAGAATCATATGTTGGGTCACAAGCTGATTAGGCCTGCAAGTTGGGAAAGTTCCACAAACTTTCACCACGAGAGGTAAGTTCTCTCAATCAGGTTGGCACAGTACCTTAATATGAAGAAAAGATGCAGCTGAAGATGTTGGTTCCTGCCAGTTCCTGCAGATCTCACTTTTCCTGAGCCTCAGTCATGGGGACAAGAGGGAGGACGTCGGGGGACTCCTGCACTGCACGGGGACGGGTCAAACAAGCTGGCAAAATTGAATATCTTTGGTTTGAGTAGCTGTCGTCAAGCACTGAAGCTGGTGTCCTTCCCCCTGGTTAATCCTAAACAACTTCGAGAATGGTATCCAGGTGGCTTATGAGTTGATTGGTCCCACCAACTCAAAGGAAGAAGTCGTCCTTGAAGGGGCTTCTCTGTTGAGATGAGCTTGGCAATTCGGACTTGTAGCAGGGATTCACCAGGCAAACCAACGGTCCAGGAGTTGCAGCAGCTGTCCTCTTCCAGCTCGTCTTCGGTTCTTTCGTTCCAGTGGTCGACTTTGCTTTCCAGTCCAAGTGACTCAACTTTTAAACAGTTTTCTCCCTTTCATGCCAGCCTAGCTGCCAAACACACAGCAGGGTGGCTGTCCTTGCCGGACAGTCAGCCAGCCAATCACGCCAGAGTGCATCTGGGTCTCCTAGGAGGCTAAGCGCGCCACAATTCGGAATATGAAACTGTACTTTAAAATCAAACAGCAACACGGTACATTTGGTAAAGTACATTTATTTTACATTTAATGTTTAGAGAATATTCAGCAATTGCCATACTCCGAAAGCCAGTTATTTTCTTTTATCTGTATCCGCCATGGTACACAGGGTGTTGCATTTCGTTAAAAGAAGCACTTTGGAAGCCCGGTGAACCGCAAGGCTGTTCGATCAACTAGGCACTAGTCCATCGTAAAGGTTGATATGTTGCTTCTAGCCACTAGTACAGCGTAAGGGCATGTGGGCCCTTGGCGATCGTCCCATAAAATTGGCAGTGCTCCAGTTGTTCACACGAAGCTGCAGGTGTCTACTGTAAAAGCCATCTGCTGGTGTCTCAAACCGATGGCAGTAGCAGAAGGGGAGCAAATACCTGTTATGAAAACAAAAAAATATATAATTAGTCTCGCCAGCCGATCTTCATTAATATTACTTATTTTATTTATTACAGCCGATCAGAAACTATTTGCTTGCAAGGATAGTTCAATGGAGTATGTTCGGCTCTAAAATCAATGCGAAAAGTAATGAAATAAATCGAGGCCAACACACAATGATAAACGACAGTTAGTCTACATGCGTGAGGAATGATATGATATATGATATGGCATTTGTAACTCGCCTATACTCAAGTGTTTCTAGGCGTGACGAGGCAGGTGGGGAACAAGGGCAGACAGACAACGATCCTACTAGGCCAGGTGTCTTTCTGATCGCGCATGGGGAAGGGGGGAGGAGGGGAAAAGTGCTGTACATGGTTAGTTGAATACAAATTAAATAATAGGGCCAGCTGGTGGCAAGTGCAAGGTAAATGCTGGGAGAAGGGTCTGAAGGATACAGAGACAGTCCCGTAGTGCAGATAGGCAGTGCAGGGAAAAGTGGCTGGGCCAAGGACCGAGATCGGTGAGACCAGTGGACCTGCATGCCCATGTGCCCACTACGAACACGTTTTCCTTGCTTTTCCTAGCTCTTCATTCATTCATTTATTCATGCATCCATTCATTAAATCTTCATTCCGGTATAAAAGCATGTAAAGATTTACTTACATTATATTTGAAATTTCCATTGTGTCTCTTCGTAATGCAGTCTGTAAAACGGACCGTGCTCTTGACAACGATTTTTCGTATACTGAACTAAAATGAAACTCAGTCTAGTTTCTGAATTTTCTGCCTTATCGTCTCTTACGTTATTGCGCACCCCCTTCAAATGTAGTTCTTTCGGCATGGTCCCTGTCTCAAGGTCAAAAAACAATAGACCCTTATACTTCCAGTGCGACTTGTGGGCCTCATCTGGGCGCGAGCTGAAAATAAAAGCCGCTGTCCTTCGCATTCTTTATTTACAACATCACGTAGTATAGGCATCTGTGAGAACTTGAAGTTTAGAATCCGTCTATGTAGTGCGCCTCAATGTGCAAATGCGAACTGGCTTCTCTCCCAAATGCCACGGCCCGCTTGGCTGGCGCGTTCTAAGTGCCCCAATTTTGTCCCCATTGTCTGCGAGCTTTGCAGCCCAAATTGAGACATTTAATTTTTGGCGGAAGGTCAGGGAAAGTATAAAGTACCACAGGAGTTGAGTTAAAAGTGAGATTTATTGTTTGTTTGTTTGTTTGATTATTTGCAATACGCAAGCCTCCCCTCCGTTAACAGTGCGCAGCATTTACATTTACATGAGATGAGACATGAGAAAAATATATACATACACATATATGAGGTGAATAGAGAGAATTCAAAGACGACACCTAGCTTGTTCGCCACCCATGATGGTGAAGGTAGGGGTTAGGGTTACAGGTACACTGTACAATAACATTTATTTCCAAAAAGACAATCGTATTGCAATTATTTAAACTGGGATTTGTGCTTCGGGTGGGCATGGCACAGTCGCAATGTTCGGTGGCAATGGATCACTGCTCTGCGCAGAAACGTCCAAAATTCCATATCTGTGCTTCTCTAACACAGCAACAATAAGGCCTTTCACAAAGTCGAACTGCATTTCATCATAGACTGGTTTGATCACCCATTGCTTACTTCGTTTGAAAACACCTTAGTGTAGCGAGGCATCCTTACTTTACCCCTAGTCCTAGATTGTTCACGTCTGACATTGCTGTTATGGGCCAAGACCGCTAGTAGAGTGCGATGTTTCATGCCCCGAAAGCTAAAATGCAAGCGCTGTGGCCTGTACTTTAGGCACATATTGTGGAACACCTCCAAATCTCCTGTGTGACAGAATTCTGTCAGTCCTCTCAAATCTCTTGATAGAGTTTTGTCAAAAACAATCTTCTCAATGGCTTTGTGTGTCGGTGAAGATGGAATCAACCACTTCTTCTTCCGTGCCTCCTCTGGGGACAAAGGGCCATGTTCACATTGGTGGAAATGTTGATTTGCTGCCCAGCGGTGAACGTTGGTACAGTGGTGCATCAGTGACTGCCATTTTTCAAGTAGTATTTCCACTGACCCTTCACAAGTTTTTGAGCTCCACCAAAGATGGTTGGTGATAGAATGGGACCACTGCAAAATACTTTCAAAACCTTTTTTTTTCCCTGCAGCCGAGATTTTCTTATTGATTGATTTAGCAAGATGCCATACTTCAAATTGATGTTTAATATGTGGGAACTGCTCTCTCATTGTCTTGGCAATTGAAACGTGTCTATCCGTGGCTATGAGGTCGATGTGCATTCCCCTTCATTGTAGATATTCCACTGATTTTATAAATCCTAGTTTCTCCATGGCCACTGACGATGTACATTGTGTTACGTGCACGACCACCGAACTCACAATTTTCTTACTATCCATGTCCTGAAAGTGGTAGGTGCAGTACTTGGCAGAAAAACCAGGGCTGTTGCACTGTCCATCGCCGGCTAGCCTGAATCGTTTGCCTTCGAATGTACTTGCTAGAGACAATTGTTCAATTTTCCAAGCATCACTAATGGCCGGAAACAGATAATCACGTTGGTATATGTAGTACAGCGCTTTAGAAATGAAATGGAGTCCCACAAACTGAAAGAAAGCATCTAACTTTATAAAACTGGAGCCACCAAAAAGTGATGCAGCTGCACACAGTAGATTGCCTGCTGGCAGTTTCCCCAGCATCGGTTGTGCAGACCATGAGAACCTATGATTTAATCTACAGGCGGCATTTATTTTGACGTTACTGCCTTTTATTTGACGAGTCACATTAATCAATGGCTTCCCACATACTTTCCCTCTAATGGAATGCACACATTTCAGCATACTTATAATTTCCATCAAACAACTGTCGAATAGAATGTATTTGCTCTCTTTCATTAGACTGTCATCCTGCGTCGACGTTGTTTCGGCCTGTGACGTTGTGGAGATTTCAACACATTGGAAAGTAATATCGCTGATATCAAGTTCTAATGCGTCTATGGATGCTGCGGCTGGTTCATTCTCTGTCATTTCGACATCTATTACTTCAACATTAATAGGAGAACACAACAATGTCGACAGGTTTTTTGGTGGCAAATTTTTGGCGGGTGTAGATTGTGTGAATTGATCTGCAACTACTTCAGAGCTATCTTCAATACATTCAATAACATCTTCTTGTGGTGGCGCGGTCGCACTGTAGCTATGGTCCAATGCAACTTTGCTGTAGTCTCCAAACACAGTTAATTCATGTTCTGGCCATTGGATATGAGCATCTCGAGCCTGAACACGCCTCGCCTCAATTAATAGTTCCTCCATAGTGTCCACGGTCTGGCAAGCCACATCTCTCATTCGCTTCACTGTCTGTGTATGTATAGTTCTGACACACACGGGTAACTGGAGGAGAGATTGGAAAAGGGATGTTCAGTTTAAACACAAGATAAAGTGTAGTACAATTGACTGGAAAAAAACATAAAATAGTACCCAGCACAAACATTTTTTTAAAGTTATGAACTGTTTGTAACTAACCTTTTTTTGTTTTTTTTTCTTTGCAACTTTTTTGACTCGACCTTCAACATCTGCACGCTGTAGCTCCGATTCGTTTCCGCATGTCCTCCCTTCCTCTTGCGCTGCAACAACTATATTTTCTGTATCCGCATAGTAGACAGCACGGAATGAGGCTCCATCGTCTCCCTGAAACATAGTACTTTCATTACTATGTATCAAAATATTGTTAGCATAAAACACACGTGAGGACGAACACACGGGTACATCTCAATAGCCAAACACGATTTAAACATTGTGTGCAACAATCAAACAACAAGTATTCGACCAGTGATGATCTATTTCGATGGAGCTGTCAGTATCCATACCTCTGGCTCTGCATGGACTGCCATGAATGGTTGTAATGGAGAGGAGGCATCCGCATCTCCCTGAAACACAGTACTTGAATTAGTATGCTTTTCAATATTGGAAACACAAAACACACTTGGGGTCGACGGCACATGTACATATAAAGAGATAACCACAAATGATGCATTGTCCAAAAGAATCAAGGAAAATCTAAATATGATCACATTTCATCGACTTATTTCTCCGATTCCTTTACATCTGCATCATCTAAATGAGATGTTGCGATTGTGGTGGAAGCTTTGTCGCCTCCCTGAAACACAGCACTTGTGTTAATAGGGAAGAAAGTATAGCAAATGGAATCACGTTATATGATCACGCATGATGGAGCTGTCATTATCCATACCTCGTGCTGCTAAAGAATATCTATGGATGTTGCAAATGTAGTGCGCACTTCCGAAAGCTGTTGCGCCGATTCGTATACGCATGATCCCGCTTTCACTTCCCCTGGAATTACTTGAATGTCAGGCTCTGCATCAAGTGCAGGGGTTGACGCTCCATCAACTGCCTGAAACATAGTACTTGCATTAGTGAGGATTACAATAATGAAAACATAACACACACCTGGGGTCGACAGCACAGGTACATATTAACGGCTAACCACGAATGAAACATTGTGTAGAACAATCAAACGACAAGAATTCCAGCTCTGATGATGACGCTCGATGGAGCTGTCAGTATCCATACCTCCTGCTGGTGAAGAACATCTAGAAATGTTGTAGATGTGGCGGACGCTTCAGCATCTCCCTGAAAGACAGTACTTGCATTAGTATGGATAACACTAATTATAACTGAAAACAAACACCAGTGGACGATAACTAAGGTGTATATCAATTGGAAAGCACTAACCAAACATTCGGTAAAATAATTACACGATAAAATAAAACTATTACTTGACATGCATAAAACAAGTCTGTAGCGGATTAGCCTAGTAAGATTACCTGATACGCGCTAGAAGTGGTTGATAACTGCGACCACGTCAAGGATGTAGAATGTTCTTGCTTCAGATTCAAGGGATAGTCAAGAAGTTGTAAAGGTAAATTAATGATTGATAATGAAATGCCAATATTAAAAATAGCCATGTAAGGCGACAGAATACTTGAAAAATGCTCAATACAGCACAGTTCCCTGTTCCCATATATATATACATTTGTGGGTTATGAAATTGAAAAAGAATATATTGATAAATGTCATTATTCAAAAAACTATACACTCATATCAATATCGAAATTATTACAAGGGATAGAACACCTACAATATCAATTAATCCGTTCGGATACCTACACACTACCGCAAGGCCTAAAGCTAAATCCGGACACTTGACGCACCGGTGGCGGAATGTGGACGAATAGAGTGGGAATAGAGTTTTCGAGCAATTTCCGTGTCGTTCGCCGTTTATTCTTCTTTGTTACCCAAGATGTTGTGTACATGTCCAAGGAAAAGTGCCGGCTGCAGATGCGGTATCGATCACCCCTCTTGTCCTGTAAGACTTGTTGGACTCTACTTTCCAGCTCATCCAGTGGATATCCGCAATGTCTGACCCATTCTCTTATTCGATCAACAGTTTTCGGGAATACATGCATTTTAGTTCCTTCAGATTTCGCATGGGTCTTCGAAGGGTAACCGCTAATCGAACAGGCAGGCATTGTTGATAAATCTGAAAAGTAAATATCGACATTATTACACAATCTTCAAGAATAAAGATTTGATACAAAAGTAAATTAATCATACAATGATCAATGCAAGGTTTGTTTTGGTCGCAGGAACTATACCAGTTCATTATGTGCGGCTTAGTATTTGGATAAGTTGCAGAAATGTATAAATGATGTGACTAAAATCTGAACATGTGACTCATTCTTTGGATGTTCTGTATTGCACGAGAAGGAAACATGCTTACATTATAGACTGGACCCCCGAAGGATGCAATTCGATGACAATAGACACAGATGAAAATAAATAGATCTATTGATAGCATAGCAATGGAAACTCAAGTGAATAGCAATGAGACCAATGAACATAGCACTATTGTGTACTCAACTCGCAAATAGATAGAAATTTAAAAATCTGCGAAATATGACTAGGATACATGGCCTTACCTTGACCAACAAACAGTTGGATTCAGCAAGCAGAGCAGTATGTTGCAGGAGAATAGGTGGGTGGCCACAGGTAGCACACTGATGGGTTTGCTCTAAGCGGTCACAGAAGTTCACGGATAGCACGACGACGAGCAGATTAGCGTAGATCTCAGTGGTTGCCAGGTAACACGTTCAGGAGTTGACTTGCAAAGCACAAAGATGTTCTCATGAGACATATCAAGTGGTTTATAAAGTATTAGAAACATGGGTGCGTTTGTGAGTGAATGACGTATGTATGTCGTGGTCGTAGGGGGGCGGCCTGCTTCAAGGGGAGGCCTGGCTGGAGACATGGGGTCTGAGGAGGCCATGTGACCGATGGCCCCTTGGCGTGGGATACCTTTTGAAGTGTACATGTAGTTTGGCACCTTGGCCTTTCGCGCCCCTGACAGCGCGCATCCACTGGCGCGAACCGCCTTTGATAGAGGGTGGGAGGGATGGATGGGCCTGGGGCGTGCAGATAAGGCACAGGAAGACTGCTGAATGGAGACACACTTATGTGGATTGCAGGGGGGCGGCCTGCTTCAAGGGGAGGCCTGGCTGGAGACACGGGGTCTGAGGAGGCCATGTGACCGATGGTCCCTTGGCGTGGGATACCTTTTGAAGTGTACATGTAGTTTGGCACCTTGGCCTTTCGCGCCCCTGACAGCCCCCCATGCCAGCGCTCATCCACTGGCGCGAACCGCCTTTATATCAATATATAGTATATCGCCTTTATATCAATGATAGTATATCGTTGCTTATCAATAACAAATGCCACATACCGGAGATTCTTGTGAGCACAGACCCACACTTGAACCGGTGTATTATAGTGGTCAAGACCCTAAGGCCTGTATAATCCAATGGTAATTGTTAGTATAGATATATGTGTGACTTTTATAGAGACATAACCTACTGAAAGACTTTGAACAAGTGTTATTTAGTGCATGCATTATCGAGAATATGTTATGTTAGCTTAGATAGATAGTGACCACCCTGCTTCACAGCGACCAGACCTTCACCCATTCGGAGCACAGATGTCTGACGTCC